>NC_064836.1:28732104-29035135 GCF_024166365.1 Elephas maximus indicus | reverse complement strand
AGTCGATTTTGACTCACAGTGACCCTAGAGGACAGAGCAGAACTGCCCCATAGGGTTTCCAAAGAACAGCTAGTGGATTCAAACTGCTGACCTTTTGTTTAGCAGCTCAGCTCTTAACTACCAGAGCTCCTCAGATACTAATTAGTTGTGCAGAAATATAAATAATTTAGGCAGATTCTTTTAGGATGCATTTATTAAGTTCTATAACCTTAAATAACCTTTACTTTAAAAACTGAAGTTAAGAGAAACACTAGGAAAATCAGAAATTTCAGCATCTTCTGTACAGGGTTGTGGGTGCTCTTTTTATTACTAAAATTACTTTGCCTAAAAGAAAGGTGAGTTAGTATTTCTGAAAGCTCCATCAGCAGGCCGACTTCATCGTGGTCTCCACTTTATGTCTTTTACCCCATGGAAATGTCTTTTCAAAGCAGTGTTATCAGCCCATGGAGAGTTTAAACAGGAGTCATCATCATTTTCTTCCAGTTTCTGGAAATAAATGTTTTTACTCAGGAAGGCATTCCAGGAAGGCGTTTTGCACATAAAGAGACAAGAAAGAATCCATAACCAGGCCTCCCACTCCCCTCTCCTCCCCGGTCTTGGAGGCTGGGCTGACACTGGCAAGGCCCCAGTGGCCTGGGACAGGCCAGTCCCCCACATCCTGCAGGACTCACTGGCCCCTCCTGCCCCAGCACCCCTGGGGAAAATAGAGGGGCAGGCGCCCCAGGCGCAAGGTCTGCCAGAAGCCTGTCACTGATACCTTGAGTTCCTCCTGCCTCCTGTGATAGTACAGCATCAGCTGCTTCTGCTCCTCACTGCTGATAATCGGCTCTCGGGCGGGGGCTCCTTGTCCCCTCTGCAAAGACCAGCGGAAGAGTGAACCGTTGACTGAGGCGCTCTCAGAGTGACAACAAGATTTACACCCAGTACCTTACAACCACCTCTGCCACCTGTAAAGACAAGCAGGCCGTCCATTCCCAAATAGAATCATCACGGCAGCCTTGGTCTTGGCAGCACGGGAGCTCTGCACCCTTGAGGTGGAGGGAAGGAAACCAGGCCGCGGCAATGCCATCTGCCTAGACGTCCACTCCCCAGGACCCCTCTGTCACGGCCACTCCTGAGCGAGCCACTGCAGACCAATGGGGAAGGGAGATGCTTTGGAGCCACGGGCTCTGGATGGAGATCACTGGGGAGGACCCTGTTTCCCCAGAATTACAGAGTGATGACTGAGGTGACAGCACAAACCAGAGCCGCCTGTGGTTGTACGCTCTGCATTATAGCCCCAAAATGTCTCTAACCCTTCCCTCATTTTGAAAAAGCTGGGTATCACTGCTCTCGGCTGGAGCATTTTTTATTTACTCACAGCCCCACTTTTTCAATTAGTATTGACATGGCATAAACTGGTTACTGTCTGTCGATTCCAACTCATGGTGCCCCCATGTGCATCAGAGCAGAACTGCACTCCACAGGGTTTTCAATTGCTGATTTTTTTGGACGTAGATCACGAGGCCTTTCTTCTGCAGTGCCTCCGGGTAGACTGGAACCCCCAGTCTTTTGGCTAGCAGCCAAGCATGTTAACCATTTGCACCACCCAGGGACTCCACATGGCATGTCCTCCAAGGTGCTTCCCCAAATTAGAACTCTAGGTCTTGTCAATTAATCTTGTTTTCTTCTGGGTGGTATGCACAAATAGGACATTTTTACTTCAACCCCAGGCCAAGAAGATTCACATATCTGGACAAGTAGTTTAAATGTTTCAGGTTTATTGTAAATTTTCATCAGCTTAGAAGTCAGTAACAATAGAACACCGAGGTGATAAAGCTTAAGTACTTACTTGCTGAATCTTGACGATGATTTTGGTTTTTTCGTTTCTCCCCACGTAGTCTGAGAGCTTCTTTGTTCTTCTTAACTCCTTGGCTGCCCACCACAGCTGTGCCTCCAACTCTTTAATGACACTGAGTTCCGCCTGGGGCCAAACGGAAGAGCCCGCTGTAAGTTCCTGGGACACTGCTCCTTGGAAACCCTATGGGGCAGTTCTACTCTGTCCTACAGGGTCACTATGAGTCAGAATTAACTCGATGGCAACAGGTTTGGTTTGGAGTTCTGGTAAAGCAGTGGATAAGGACTCAGCTGCTAACCAAAAGATCAGCAGTTCAAATCTACCAGCAGCTCCTTAGAAACCCTAAAGGGCAGTTCTACTCTGTCCTATAGGGTTGCTATGAGTCCAAATCGAGTGTGTGTGTGTGTAAAACCAAAACTCATAGCAACCCTATAGAACAGAGCAGAACTGCCTCACAGAGCTTCCAAGGAGTAGATGGTGGATTCAAACTGCTCACCTTTTGGTTAGCAGCCGAGCTCTTAATCACTGAGCCACCAGGGACACACACACACCCCACGTCCACATATCTACAGGAGTCCTTGAGTGGGGCAAACGATTAAGCACTGAACTAACTGAAAGGTTGGCAGTTCGAGCCCACCCAGAGGCACCTCAGAAGAAAGGCCCAGTGATCTGCTTCCAAAAGGTCACAGCCTTGAAAACCCTACGCGGCAGTTCTCCTCTGTACACATGTGGTCGCCTTGAGTATGAATCGACTCAATGACAACTGGTTTGGGTTTTTTTTAAGAGAAACATATACTGTCCAATACGATAAGAAATGAGAAAAATAAGGGAAAACAGAAAGTAAGGGTAGAAAATAATATGAAGCAAAGGGTAGAGCTAGAACACAAAATTCACGCCAAGTGACTATACGTTTGGGTAGAAGCAGGCCACAAATCAGATGTCTGGCTTCCCAGCAGCCAAAGAACGTGGCAACATTTTCAGTTACTCCAGACAGGTGAACTCACAAACCTCTCTATGGCCGAACTCTGCAACCACAAGTCCCACCCCTCAGGGTCCTCTTGTGAATCCAGAACTGTCCTGAGGCACGGGGCAGCAATGATGGCAAGCTGGGTGAGGAACAAATACCACTCCCTGGAGGCTAGTCCAGTGTGATGGGTGTCTGCCCTCTGGGGGGAATGAGGTCACCTTTGAGGGCAGGTGAGAGCCACACACCTGAGTTCCTGACAAGTCTTCTTTGTTTTCAAATTCCATCCGGATGGGATCATAGGGGGGCAGGCCCATGGGGTAGACAATCATCACTGCACCGCGCAGCTGGTCCAGGGCATCTTTCACCATCTCCATGGTAACACAGACATTGGCTTCCACTTGTTTCTGAAAGTGGGCAGGCACCGTTATCTAAAGCACAGCTCATAAGTCCAATGAGATTCACCAGGTTCCCATCCGTACAGGGCCCTTGCCAAGATTCACCAGGTTCCTGCACAGGAAGGGCCCTTGCCAGACACTGCTCTAGCAGCAAAAAGGAATAAGCAGTTCTTGCTACCAAAGCCACCATAACCTATCTCAGGGGTGGGCCAGGTGCAATGCAGCTCGGTGACAAAGCAGAATCCTGACAACATGGAGAGAGGACAGTGTAGGTTTGAAGAACGCTCTGGGGGAAAGCACCCACGACCCCCTGCACGGACGGGAGAGGCCGGAAAATGCTGCATGGGAGGCAGCATCTCAGGTGGGCCTGAAGACACAGGTGGATTTAGCAGGTGGAGGTGGCAGCCAGGCATCTCAAGAGCAAGCAGACCAGTCTATCTGGGGCAAGAAGAAGAGGAGAGAGGGCTAGAGGGTGGGCTGGAGTTGTTTTCTGAGTGGCCACGAAGCCAGGCCGAGGCGTCTGTTTACTGCCAGCAACGGGCAGTGACTCATTTTCCTGGGAAGGAGTGAAAACACAAAGACTACCCTCATGGTGGGGTGGAGAGGACCTAAGTGGGGAGACCAGCTAGGAGGCTCTGCAGGTACAGACGAGAGGCTGCCGGGGAGCCTGAGACGGATGGCTGTGGAAACAAGCGGGGGAGGTGGGCTTCGGGCGCCATGGGAACAGATGGTGGCACATTGGGGACAGGGGACGTGCTGAGGTGACGCTGCCGAGGGCAGCTTCTAGGACACTGGTGACCCCTGGACAGAAAGAGAAATGTCTGCAGGGAGCGCTCATTCCTGACTACAGAATGAGAGGGCGAAGGGCGAGGGGATAATGAGGCCAATTCCAGAGAACGTGAGTCTGAGGTGCTGGGCGGACACCCAGGTAGAACCATCCAGCTGGCAGCTGGAAACTCAGCCCCAAGTTCAGGAAGATGTTGGGGTACAAGACAGAGGTCTGAAAGAGATCTACAGAGGTGGAATTGGCATTTGGCAGAGCAGATAAAGGGCCAAGGCAGGAAGGAAGAGAAGAGGCCCACGATAAAGAATTTTGATAAACACCAAGTTTAAGAGGCAAAAGGAAGATGAAACAGCAACTGGAGAGCTGGAAGGCAACAAGAACAGAGTAGGGTCGCAGATGTGCTCTGGACCCAAGAGTCAGCACAAGAAGAGGACTGCTGATGAGGGGTCACTGGTGGCGAAGTGTTTGTAAGGAAGAAAGCCAATGCCTGGTCGAAGACACCTAGGGGATACAGGCTAAGGGTCTGGAGCCAATCAACGTGGCCCCTCCTCCAGGAAGCCTGTGAGAAGGGAAGAGGGGAGGCAGGATGGGAAGTTAAGCTGCAGGGAATTGATGTGAACCTAAGGGAAAAGGTCTGAGTGTGTTTACAGAGGACAGAGCCCACAGGTGAGAGACTCAAGACAGCATCCCTTCCTGAGCGGGGGAGCTAAACAAGCTGGAGGAGTGGGAGCAGCTGCAGTGATGGGAGAGACAGTGACCTCTGGAGTCCCAAGGAGGGACAAGAGAAGCAGGATGGTAATGGGGGGTGGGGAGGACAGAGAGCTGCATGGCTCCGGCCAGGTGGCCTCGGTCTCCCAGCCTAAGCATAAGTAGGGCCTCAGTGGAGGGGAGAGGAGGAATGGAGGAGACAGCTAACTCTGGACGTCGTGATTTGTATTTCAGAAGACAAGCTTTAGAGCCACCGTTTGAAAAGCTAACCTTGGAGATGATTGCTTTGGCTTCTTCTATAGTCTTCTTTAACACCTGCTTCATTTTTTCATTTGGAGCTGTTAAAAAAGGGGGTGGGGGGGGAGAGACAGCCATCAAATACAGTCTCTTTAAAATTCTTCTTCAACTTCCCGATCACGTCTGTGCGTGGGGGTCAGGGGGAGGTAAGTGAATGAAAGCGCAGGCGTGGGATTTAGCGGGCAGACACAAGAAGGCTGGCTGTGAGGTGTCGGCTAATGATCTCATCACGACAGGAGACCTTGAGTGCACTTTATACAAAGTAGCAAAGGCTTTCAAGAATAAACGTCATTGGACATTTTCTGTAAAGGACCAGACAGTAAATTACATACATATATATAGCTTTGGAGGCTATATAGTCTCCCTTGCAATGACTTGATTCTGCCACTGAGGCACAAAAGCAGCCACAAACAACAATGCAGACAAATTGGATGGCTGCATTCCGGTAAAACTTTATTTACAAAAATTGGTGGCTGCCTGAATTTGGCCAGTTTGTCAATGCCTGGAGAAGAAGAAAAAAAACAATAAAATGAAAAGTTTGGAAGCAAAAACAATGGAGATGGAACATCGAAATCTAAAGAATACGTGACAAGTTCAAACTTTATACTCCCCCCCTTATGGATGTGCTTAGGTCCCAAAGACCAGGTCATTATGAGATAATCAGCATTATGCGAAAATGGAGGGTGATGACATCAGATGACAAAATGGAAGATGACTACATCATTACATCATTGCAAAATTACATCACTACATAACTGCCAAACCACTGAGAGTCATGGCCCAGCCCAGCTGACACGTAACCTTAACCATCAATCACAGCCAGCGCTTCTCTCGCCTCACACCTAGGTGTTTGTTACTGCCAGACATATGTTGTTAACATGCCACACAGTCGGAGAGTAGATTTTTTTACTATTGGCATAAATGTGAAATATCAGATACCTAAATAGTTGTTAAGTGAGGAGAAGGTGTATTCTAAATAAATAACAATATTGGATATGGAAAGTATAAGAAATACAATGGTGAACTTAAGACAGTATCTGTTTAAAGATGAATGATGAACAGTTAACTGGTTCTTAGAAGATACTATTTTTCTCATTGATACAATTCCTTCTAATAAGAAAAAAAAAAACAATAAAAAACTCTCTAAGCTGAGAACAAGGTTAGGTATGAAAAGACATGGATGGCAACCAACCATTTTCCAGGTTAAAATTCAAAGGCAGTAACACTAGGAATGCCTACATCCCCAATTTAACAAACATATACTTCTGCGTTTGTAAAGGCCTTGCAGGGACACGGTTTTGAATTTATCGCTCCCTCAAATGACTGACAGTGTTGGGGACACAGTAGATATTTAGGTGTTTGTGAATCAATTACAGTTTTTAAATGGAGCTTTTTGTGCAGGATAAAAGGGATATACTATCAAAAAAGGATTATCGTACTTTCTGCCTTCAAATTCCTCATGATCAACCATATGCCGAACACAGACCTAAGGACAGTCTCCTCAGCACTCCAACGTGGGCCTAGGGGCTCGGAACCGAAGAAGCGTGTCCACGAGTCAAGGGGGGAGCCCTGTATGGAATCCACTTCCGTCCTTCCCAGAATCTCCAAATAAACCCCAATATCTGCCAACCATAATACAACACGACCTTTCGTAAATTTTTAATGATTACCACCCCAAAACCATTAGGTTGAACCATATAAGACTGCCAGTGTTCAACCATTTTTGACCTACAAAAATGGCAGTGTCACCTGGCTCATGTATTTAAGAGCTGGTTGCCACTTAGTGAGTGTGAGAAGGCAGGAGGAGCTTCATTCCCACACCTAGTTCATTCTGGACTAGGACTCTACCACAATGAGTTACACAGCGCAGTACTGTGTAAGTCTGTATAAAAAGACTGGGGCCAATTTTTAAATTTCAAGGACTGTGTTCATGATTTATGGGTACCTCTGGGCATGCACACAGAAGGCTGCTCCATTACCTTGACCGTTCCTTCGTCCGACATCATCTTTTTTAAACACTGAGCCCCCGCTGGGCACACACTTCTCTCCCCATTCGTCCTTTAGTTTCAATTCTTCAATCTGGTCGTCAGTCAGTCCTTGCATATTAGGAGGGAGAAATACGCCGTGTTCTGCTAATTCTTCCATTTCTTAAAAACAAGAGAAAGTTAGACAATAGGTATCGCAACCAGCACTGTCACACCTTACACTTCACTGGAAGGTAGGCTCCCCAGAGGTCTGTGGCCTTGCCCGTCTGGTTCATTATTTTATTTAACAAATACTTAGAAGCCACTTTGAGGCCAGTGGTGGTTTAGTGGTAGAATTCTCACCTACCACGTGGGAGACTCAGTTTGATTCCCAGTCAATACACCTCAAGCACAGTCACCACCGTCCACCAGTGGAGGCCTGTGTGTTGCTATGATGCTGAACAGGTTTCTGCAGAGCTTCCAGACCAAGACAGACTAGGGAGAAAGACCTGGTGATCTACTTCTAAAAATAAGCTAATAATAACTCAGAACCGAAACCACTCCCAAGGCTTACCTTTCAGCCAAAGATTAGACAAGTCTATAAAACAAACAATAACACATGTGAGGAACACGCTTCTTAGTTCAAATATATGAGACCAAATGGGCGACTCCTGCCCCAAAAGCAAGAGGAGAAGACAGAAAGGGACAGGAAAAATGGATGTATGGACACAGAACCTGGGATGGAAAGGGGGAGAGTACTGACACATTGCAGACATTGTAACCAATGTCACAAAACAATTTGTGTATATTATTTTTGAATGCGAACTAATTTATGCTGTAAACTTTCACCTAAAGCACAATAAAATTAAGTAAATAAAAATAAGCTAATGAAAACCCTATTGATCACAATGGTTCCATCTATAACCAATGACAGCGATGGGCAGGACTGGGCAGTGTTTTGTTCCGTGCATGTGATGGCCAGGGGTCCGGGGCCGGCTTAGCAGGAGCTAACAAATTACCACTTGCTATGTGCCAGACCTATCCTTGATCCCTGATAAAAAGTCACCGATGCAGCCTCATTCAACAGAAGCAAAAAGGTTATGAAACTCTTCCCAGACTGGCATTCTGGAAGCACGATGTCAATGTTTGCTGAAGTCTGACTTCCTACGGGGCTTTACAGTTCTCCAAGCGCACTCACAAGAATCCCCTCATCTAATCAACCTCATCAGGTGGTGAGACAGCTGTCCACATCCCTGTCCTCCTGAATTTACCCCTGTATCTGAGGCTTTCCCAGTCACACCGCTGACAGACACCTCGTGTAAATAAATCCGCTCCGTTCAGTGGGGAGAGTTTCAGGCAGCTCACACCCCTGGCAAGTGACAGAGACAAGGGTCTTGGCTTTGTAGTATCACATTCACTATTCGAGTGCATGGTTTTATTCTTTTCCTGTTCTGTTTTCCACACATAAAACAAAAACAAAACCAGGAGTAGTGTCTGCAGTCTTAAAAGCCTATGAGCGGCCATCCAAGATACTCCACTAGTCGCACCCTTTCAGGAGCAAGAGAGAACGAAGAAAGCTAAAGACTCACAACTTCCACGGCCTCCACCAGACTGAGTCCAGCACAAGTAGATGGTGCCCAGCTACCACCACTGACTGCTCTGACAGGGATCACAATAGAGGGTCCCAGACAGAGCTGGATAAAAATGTAGAATACAATTCTAACTCACAAAAAAAAGACCAGACTTACTGGCCTGACAGAGACTGGAGAAACCCCAAGAGTATGGCCCCTGAACACCCTTTTAACTCAGTACTGAAGTTACTCCTGAGATTCACCCTTCAGCCAACGATTAGACAGGCCCATAAAACAAAGCAAGACTAAAGGGGCACACCAGCCCAAGGGCAAGGACTAGAAGACAGGAGGGGACAGGAAAGCTGGTAATAGGGAATCCAAGGTCAGGAAGGGAGAGTGTTGACATGTCATGGGATTGTTAATGTCATAAAACAATACGTGTACAAACTGTTTAATAAGAAGCTAGTTTGTTCTGCAAACCTTCATCTCGAGTACAATTTTAAAAGAAAGGAAATCAGTTGCTCATGACAACCCTGTGTGTAACAGAGTAGAATCATGCTCCATTGGGTTTTCAGTGGCTGATTTTTTAGAAGTAGATCACCAGGCCTTTCTCCCAGGGTACCTTTGGGTGGACTCGAACCACCAAACTTTGGGTTAGCAGCTGAGCACATTAACTGTGTGCACCACCCAGGGACTTTCCATATATATTCACACTAAAACCAATCTACATTTTAACAAAATTGCTGTTCTTTCCTTTTTTTTTTTTACCGGAAAGAAGCACACAGATCTGTGTGTTCCCCTAAAGCCCTGGAGACACTTGTGGCCTGTAATAATATAACCTGTGGAGCAAATGGTGTAGCTGAATAGAGTGTTCCTTGTCTCTTGCCCACCAGACCTAAGCACCTGGGGGGCAGGGGACTGGTCTCCTTCACCCTTGTATTTCCGAGCTGTAGCACTGGTACCTGCCTGTATCACAGGTGACAGTGTCCTCCCTCAGTCTGTAATAAACCAACGCATTCTAAGTTCACTACTGTTGTTAGCTGCTGCCAAGTCGGCCCTGACTTATGATGACCCCATGCACAAGGAAACAAAATGATGCCCAAGCCTGCACCATTCCCATCTTTGTTTGTGGATCAGGCTGTTGTGATCCACACAGTTTTCATTGGCTGATTTTCAGAAGGTCACCAGGCCTTTCTTCCTAGTCCACCTTAGACTGGAAGCTCCACTGAAACCTGTTCAGCATCACAGCAACATGCAAGCCTCCACTGACAGATGGGGGGTGGCTGCCCATGAGGTGCCTTGGTCGGGAAGGGAACCCAGGCCTCCCGCATGGGAGAATTCCACCGCTGAACCGCCACTGCCCCCATGACTCTTTACATTCAGCACATTTTCAGTTCATAATTTTACAGAAGACGTTGTCTGGGTCTTTTTTCTCTACCAAAGGCTTGCATTTTAACATAACATTTAATATTGAGCCTGTTTTGGCATCAGTAAAATTAAGAAACTTTACACAGGCTTCTTAAAGGTAGAAATCGTGACCCTTTCAGAGTTCTCCAGGGAACAAAAATCACCTAGTTACAGAAACAGCGAACAACATCTCAGACCATTCCCGGAGTACCCCATGTCCGGTTCTAAAATAGCAGCAGCTACTAGACATACTTGGCCTAGCTAAATTAAAAATTAAATAACACTAAAATGCAGCGCCTCGGTCGCACTGGCCACATTTCAAATGCTCCACGGCCACAGGCGGCTAGCAGACACTGCACCGGACAGGGAACACGGCACATTTCCACAGACGAGGAAAGTTCTAGAGAGCCGCGCTGCTCGAGGGCTCCCAGGGGGTGACCAGGGCGGTGAGAGACCCCGAAACCCCGCAACATCAAACAGTCGGGCTTCCTCCCCAGGAAAAAGGGGAAAGAACGCCAAGGCTGTCTCCTGTCTTCTCACCTGCGAGGGGCCGTCCCACAGCGACTCGAGTTTCCAAATACAAATTCACTTTAAAAACACCGCCCGGTTATCCTTCTGCCTCTCGCACTTGTCTGGTTCACTCCATGGGCTCTTCAGCCTAGTCCTTCGGCTCCCTCCCAGGCCCACTTCCCTCTCTACCCCGTCCGTTTCAACCATTTACTCACCAGCACCCCAAATCCCGGCTCCGAGGCATTGACGCATACCCTGGCCTCCCCGGCTGCCCACCCGGAGCTGGGTGCCGAGAGCTTTTGGAAGCTGGAGGCCTGCTCTTTCCTGGCGTCTGGTTCCCCCGGGGTCTCCCCGGGGTCCCATTTGAGCCCCAGACACCTTCTCCGCCCCAGGTCGCCCCGCTTCTTCACCCCTCGGGGCGCGGCGCCGCTCAGGCCCCCACCCGCCACAGACAGCCCGGACTCGCACCGCCCGGGGAGAGGGGTGCCCGCAGGCCGCACCTGAGCAGAGGCGCTGCACCTTGAGCCGCCCGTTGTAGACCCGGGTCACCTGCACCGTGAGCTCCTCCAGCTCACTGCTCCCCGGCGCCTGCAGCAGGAACTGGCTCTCGTCGCCGCGCTTCACGTGCAGCAGAACCATGGCGGCCCCGGGGAAGGTCCGGGGTGCGCGGCCCACGGCCCTGGCGGCCCGAGTTACCCGGAGGGACTAACGGCGGCGACCAAGCAACCGCTGCTTAAAGGCCGGAACCAGGGGTTCGGGCGTCCGCGGTGCGGGAGGAAACGGCGCTCGCTCACGGAAGTGGCGGTTGCCAGGGGCAACAGTTCAACACAGAGACGGAGAGGCCGCCAGCTCTACGTCGGATTCCCAAGGTGGGGAAGCCGCGGTGCGCGGAAACCCTCAATCCACTCCCGGAAGTAGCTGTCGCCAGGGGCAACGATCCGTCCACCGTGAGGCCCGCGGACCCAGCCGGCACCTGTGGAGCGGGATCCTCGGGGGCCCTCTCCTGGAAGTGGCTGTTGTCCGGCAACCCTCAAACAGAAGCCTCTGGAGGGGAACGCGGGCCGCCCCGCCCACTCGCCTGGGAGCTCGAGATTCCAGGGAGCAGGGTGGGAAAGGATGGTGGGTCTGTTGCGGGTAAAGTCACCGCCACTCCCACTCCCAGCAGTCCTTTCTGCAGCCTGCAGCCTCCACTTCCGGAAACGCAGCCCCGCTGCTTCCGGTCTGGAGGAGGCGGGATGCCGTTGGCGGTGCGCTTGTTTTCTGTGTCCGGAGGTCCGATTTGGGTTCCCCCATCCGGGATAGCCCAATGGGCCGCCCCCAGGGTGACCTCCCAAAGATATCTAGCAGACAGCCTTCCTCCGACAGATTCAGACCGAAGGCCGTTCAGCTGGGCGGTCTTCTCCCAGGCCCCTGTGACACAGCGACAGGTCCAGAGTCCTGCTGTCACGGAGCTTACGTTCTAGTGTCAGTGACAAAGCAAACAAACATAAATGAAGAAGGCAAATTCGAATAGAGATAAAAAAGACAAAATAGGGTAACTGGCGTTTTCGGTTGGATGGTTAGGAAATGCCTTAAGGGGTGGGTGGCCAGCAAAGCAAAAATGGGAGATCCTGGGCAGTACAGTTAACAAAGGCAGGAGGTCACAGTCCCCCAGAGTCCTCGGAAGAAAAACCAGGATCTGCTTTTGAAAAAATCAACCCTTGAAAACCTTGTGGAACTCAGTTCTGCTCAGACACGGAGTCTCTGTGAGTCAGAATGGACTGCGTGGCAACTGTTCGAGCAAAGCTAAGATAGCACAAGGCCTCTCTACCTGGTTATCTCCTTCCAAGGGGCAGGGCCGGATATGGTTTGATTACAGGGAGTCCCCGACTAGTACTTAAGAATGGATTGCCATAATGAGTTAAATATAATTGTTGGTAATAACCACAAATGCTACTTTGTGATGCTCATGAAAACATTGCATGGTTTGGAAGTGTTTCTGAAGTGTTTTATATGCATAGAAGGGTAAAATATATACTATCAAAAAAATAGACTGAGACAAATATTTGACTTTTTTTTTTTTTTTAAGAACCATATGTACCTGTTCTGACTTATCTACAAATTCGACTTAAAGACAGATTCAGGAATTGAGCTCGTTTGTAACTTGGAGACTGCCTGTATCACAAACACCTGCTGCTTTGTTGTCCTGAAACTTCAGCCTTTTTTATCAAAAATGCATCCCCAAGGAATGGGGGGAGGGTGGGGGTGAGAGGGTTGGAGGGATGCCCAAACCCAACTGGAGGCCCATATGTGGAATGAGATTGGAGAGAAAGAGAGTGAAGCCCAGGGAGAGGGGAAGAAAGCAAAGAATTGTAAACAAAAGAGAGAAATCAGTGAAGCTAAGAACTGGTTCTTTGAAAAGATTGATAAAAGTGACAAACTTCTAGCAAGACTGAGCAAGGGAAAAAAGATACAAATTACCAATCTGAGGAATGAAGGAGGGAGTATCACTATAGACACCAGAAGTTGGTGGTGGGTGCTGTTTGACTCACAGGGACTCTGTGTGACAGAGCAGAACTGCCCTATCGGGTTATCTTGGCTGCAGTATTTACAGGAGCACATTGCCAGTCATTCTCCCACAGAACCACTGGGTGAGTGCAAAACTCTACATAAATAAATTTGACAATTTAGATAAAATGGACCAATTCCTTGAAAAGTACAAACTTCCACAACTCATGCCATATGAAATACATAATTTGAATGGCATTAGAACTAATAAAGAAACTGAATTTATAATTTAAAACCTCCCAAAAGATATATTCCTAGGCCCAGATGGTTTCATTAGGGAATTCTACCAAACATCTAAAGAAGAATTACACCAATTCTGTACACCCTCTTAAGGAACACTTCCCAATTTGTTTTATAAAGCAAGTATTCTATTATTCTGATACCAAAACCAGACAAAGACAGTACAAAAATAGAAAACTACAGACCAATATCATCATGAATATAGATGTAAAAATATTGTTATCTTAGTAAATAAAACTCATAAAGCTATAAAAATAAGTATACACCACAACCAAGTGAAGTTTAGTCCAGGGATGCAAGGTTGGTTGAATATTCAAAAACCAATCAAAGTAACCCACCATATTAACAGGCTAAAGAAAAATCACAAGACCATATCAATAAAAAAAAAAAAAAAAAATTTTTTTTTTAATAGATGCTGAAAAAGCATTTCACAAAATTTAAGACCCAATCATAATAAAATTCTCAGAAAAATAGGAATAGAGGGGAACTTCCTCAATTTGATAAAGAGCAACTCCAAAAAACCTACCGTTAACATTATAATTAATGGTGAAAAGCCGCTTTATTTCTAAAATCTCTTATTAGAAATATCATGCTGGAAGTTGTAGCCAATGCAATACATCAAGGAAAGGAAGTAAAAGGCATGCAGATTGGAAAGGAGAAATAACTGTCCCTCTTTGCAGATGGTTGTCTGTGTAGCAAACCCCCAGGAATCCTCAAAACAACAAAATACTCCTACAACAATAGGTAAGGTTGCAGGACACAAGATAAACATAAATGTCAACTGAATTTCTATATACTAGCAATGAAAAAAGGGAAACCCTGGTGGTGTAGTGGTTAAGAACTATGGCTGCTTACCAACAGGTTGGTAGTTCAAATCCATCAGGTGCTCCTTGGAAACTGTATGGGGCAGTTCTGCTCTATCCTGTAGGGTCGCTATGAGTCAGAATCCACTCGAAGGCAATGGGTTTAGCAATGAAAATGGATACCAAAATTTAAAGGTACAATACCATTTACAATTGCTCAAAAGAAAAAAAAAGTGAATCTAACAAAATGTGCAGGACTTGTATGTTGAAAAAAACAAAATGCTGATGAAAGAAATCCAGGATCTAAATAAATGGAGAGACACACCGTATTCATGGATTGGAAGATTCAACATATTAAAGCTGTCAATTTTCCCCAAATTGATAAAGTTTAATGTAATTCCTATCAAGGTTTTTTGGAAACCCTCGTGGTGTAGTGGTTAAGCGCTGTGGCTGCTAACCAAAAAGTCAGCAGTTTGAATCCACCAGGCGCTCCCTGGAAACTCTATGGGGCAGTTCTACTCTTTCCTACAGGGTTGCTATGAGTCAGAATCAACTCGATGGCCATGGGTGGATATCAGGGTTTTTGTAAATATAGCAGATACAGACATGATTAACAATTTTGAATAAAAATAAAGTGGGAGGAATCAGCCTACCTGATTTCCAGACTTACTATACAAAAAAACAACCCCATTGCTGTCGAGACAATTCCAGCTCATAGTGACACCAAAGGACAGCGTAGAACTGCCCCACAGTGTTTCCAAGGAGCAGCTAGTGGATTTGAACTGCCAACCTTTTGGTTAATAGCCAAGCTCTTAACCACTGTGCCACCAGGACTCCAAGACTTACTACACAGCTGTAGGAATCAAGGCTGTGGTATTGGTGGAGGGATAGACACAGAGGTCAATGGAGCAGATGAGAGAACCCAGAAATAAACCCACACAAATAGGCCCAACTGACTTTTGACAAAGGCACAAAAGCATTTCAATGGAGGGAGGATAGTCTTTTCAACAAATGGTGCTGGAGCAACTGGACATCCAGAGGCAAAAATATGAATCTAGACAAACACCTCATATTTTATACAAAATTAACTCAAAATGGACCACAGGCTTAAATGCAAAACGTAAAATAATAAGACTTTTAGGAAAGTGCATAGGAGAAAATCGTCGCGAATCTAGCGTTAGGCAAAGAGTCATTAGACTTGACAGTAAAAACACAATCCGTAAAAGGAAAAGCCTATAAATTGAACTTCATCAAAATTAAAAGCTTTTGCTCTGCAAAAGACCCTGTTAAGAGCATGACAAGACAAGCTACAGACTGGGAAAAAATACTTGCCAACCACTTAATCCGGCAAAGATCTAGAATGTATAAAGAACTCTCAAAACTCAGCAATAAATGATGGTTTCACAGCATGGTGACTGTGATTAATGTCACGGAACTATACATGTAAAAATAGCTGAAATGGCAAAGGTTTTGTTATATATGTTCTACCACAATAAATCTAAAAAAAACTGTAAAAAATCTATTTAGAAAATAGAAAAAAGACATCAACAGACATTTCATGTACAGGATTTAAGATGACAAATAAGCACATGGAAAGATGTTCAATATCATTAGCTATTAGGGAAATGGAAATGGAAAGAATGAAATATCATGTTTAACAGTGAGAATTGATGAAGTAAAAAATAGTGACACCACCATGCTGGAGAAGATTTGGAGAAGCTGATCACTCACACATTGCTGGTGGGAATGTGAAATGATACAATCTGGAAGACAGCTGGGCAGCTTTTTAAAAGGTACACACGCAACTACTGTATTACCCAGCAATTGTACGACTGGGCATTTATCCCAGAGAAATTAAAGCTGATGTCCAACAACAAAAATACTGTACACAAATGTCCACTGCAGCTTTACTCTGACTAGCCCCAAACTGGTAACAAGCCACATGTCCTTCAATGGGTGAATGAATAAACTGTGGCACATCCACACCACGGGATACTAATAGAAAGGACACACTATTGATAATATGCAACTACCTGAATGAGTCTCCAGATACTTATGCTGAGTGAAAAAGCCAGTCCCAAAAGGTTACATACCTTATCAGTCCATTTATATCACATTCTTGAAATGACACAATTATAGGAATGGGGAATGAATGAGTGGTTGCCGGAGGTTAAGGACGCGGATGGGGAACTGGGAAACGGGAAACGTGAGGGATCCCCATGGTGACAGAAATGTCCAGTACCTTGACTGCATCAATGCCAACATCCTGGTTGTGATGCTGGACTATCATTTTGCAAGATGTCATCGTAGGGGAAAATGGGGTAAACAGTGACATGGGATCTCTTGATATCTCTAAGAGCTGCGTGTAAACCTACAATTCTCAAAGTATTTTTGTTTTTAAAGGCTATTACTCTGAATCTGTAACTTCTTAGAGAATCCTAAACATAAGATTTATTTAGGAATCGAGGTTATTTTATCAATCACGCAGGAATGAAAAAAGGCAGTTACTCACAGGAACTAGCAGCCCCAGCCTCTTAATTTAGGTTTTGTTGGTCTCTGTCTGGCTATTCAGGGTCTGTTTCCCTCCCCACCCCATCCAGCTGTCTCTGCTCCTGTGGGTCTCTGCTCCTGTCATGCTCCTGTGTTATTTTGATGGCAGCAAGATTCTGACTGAGCACTTCTCTTACACAATAAGTGCACACAGGCTTCTTGATGACTCGTTACCTCAGAAAATCTCTCTTATTGCTTTTAGAGTAAGCATTCTACAGAGAGATGAAATTAATGAAAATAAGGTCTTGGGTTAAAATACCTGATTTGACAACAGGAGTTAACAACCTATAATCCCCAAATATCACTAACTGGTATATGCAAACTATAAGAGAACTGGTTAAGAAAAATTCTTCCCTTTTGAGCAAAGCAGTCAACATGGTAAAGACAAGTGTATTTATTTCATAGACAGCACATTTCACAGGGTCTGTACAGAATGTATACCACTGACTTTAATACTTCTATAAAGTATATAGTTATAAATATTGTATGCCACATAAGCAATAAAACTTTTACATATAAACAGCAAACTACTATAGAGAACAAAGAATTCACAGAGAGCCTTAGTGTCTAATTTCTGCTCTGCTTTTAACAGAACTGGTAAAGATTTCAATAATACACAGAAAAGTGGCTAGTTGTTTGGAGTGTACATTTTGACTTTCATAACTTTGTGCATTTTCAGCAACTTGCCAACGACTGCAATTTTCCTGATAAAGGCTGAGCTGCTGCATGAGATGTATATTTTAGACAGTAGTTTATATGTTTATATTCAGTGTTTCAGAACTGAACAATCTGCACTAGTGAAGTTTAACCTAATAATGAATTATCTTGTTAATGGAGAGCAAGGACCATATACACTAATCACGTAGATGTTAAAGCCACAGTTTCAACAAGTTAATTCACATTTGAAGCACGATGCTTACTGTAATACTGCTGTTTAAAATATACTACTGCTGAAATGATTAGAAGCCCCCCCCCCGCCAAAAAAAAAAAACACAATATAAAACAAGAGTTATCCCTAACAGCAAATCCTGGCTGTTTGACAAAGAGAGGATTATTTCTATAAATATAGCGTTTTGATAACATTTGTGCATTTAGAAAAGGGCCGTTTCTCTAACAGGTTTGCTTCTGTTTTAAGTGCATAGCAGTCTGCTGTGGTTTTATATATTCTTAGCCATAAACTCTCTTTTCTGATACTCCCCCAATGGACATCTTTGAAGGTGAAGGTGGACACAGAATTTCAGGCGGACAGACTCAACCCTTCACATAAAAGGAATGTTAATGTGAGTCTTAACAGGTAAAGACAATTTTAACTTAAACTGACAACAAAACAACTATTGCTCTAGGGGGTTTTCTGACTGGGTTTATGTAACGCTATCAATACCATGCTCTGTAGAAATCCTGTATATGTCTTCATAAAATGAATAAAAGTGGGACTCGTTGCATATTGGCAGTGCAGGAGAAAAAATACACAGCTAATTTGAGGCATTGCCTCCGAAGACTTAAAGCAGCAATTTAGATATGTGACCTAACTTCTTAAGGGAAGCGAGTATGTGCCCAATTCAAAACACACAGAGGAGTGCTGCTTTTCCCATGAGAAGCAGAATGCCCAAGTGAAAGCAGCAGATACTAGGGTGTGGGGGGAGATGGGCAACATAACCTAAACATGCAGGGAGAACACAGTGCGTTCAGACCTAACGTTTCTAGTTAGACACGGTGGTGCGTGCCTTCCCGACATCTAAGGCCGCAGTGCTTGCTTGAGAGGGCTGGGACATCCACCCACATGACCGTGACCACAAAGGATGCTGCCACCAGCTGCAAGGACCTTCTCCTAGAGAGAAAAGTGTACAGAGGTATACACAGTGGGGTGTGTGTGTGCATTTGTGTGTCTAAAGGGGTGGGGTATGGAATGGGAGATAAATCAGACTCTGTAGGGACAGTATTCTAGTTTGGGAAAGAAAATTAATAAAATGTCCAAATTACATTTGCAGTCATCTATTTGGTAATATTTAAAAAAGATGTTGTTAGAACTTTTACGTAAAAATTTGATTCAGATTATATCTTGGAATTTAAATTATGAATTTTACAAAGATGTAAATGTGTATATATATATATATATATATATATATATATATGTATACACACATATATATTTTCTAAAGCAAAGCCTTCCAAAACTGTTTCACTATAACTTTGGCAGATCTTTGGTAAATACTCATAAATACCAATTATTAACAAGTATGAAATGGCTGGCAGTAATGTCAGCTAAAAGTTGTCTGGACTTTCTAAGATTCTTCAGCGAAGACTCACAGAGAATTTCTGAATAAGGACTATTTTCTAAAGTAGTTTTAAGCACTTTTTTTTTATGGCTACTACTCTCTTCTATCCATCTGAACAAAAACACACCAAAACTCCAGTTAATGATAATAACTCCAGTTATTTCCAATATACACATATTCCAGCTTTGTACACATTAAATAGTGGTATTTTATGAAGATATCAGTGCGTTCAGCAATTCCTTATTGCACAAAATGAATAACGAATGCCCAATTCTTTTGGCTTTACCCTGCCAAACTAAGAAACGGCTGTTTTCTATTGCATACCATTATCTTTCTGTAAAGCCCAGGATGGGTGATGCCTTCGACGCCATAGCTGTGCAAGGATCTCCTGGAGGGACAGGACCAGGTGGCAGGAGCGGAGGTGGGGGTGGTCTTCTTGATGGCAACACACAGAAAGAAATATTTGTACCCTTATTCCAGTCATCATCAAATGTCAAGTCTGAGCCAGAAAGTGAGCCTGGCTGGTTACCCAGCGAGCCTGGACACCAAGCTGATTTTGACTTCTGCTTCACACCAAAGTCCTCTTCATCCTCGAAGGTTACCCATCCTTTTGGATTGCTACTTTTATCCGAGGTTTGGCTCTGCATATCAAAACCGTCCACAAAGCCATCAAGGGAAGATGAAGGCTTGCTTGTGTTAAGACTGTGGGGCCGCAAAGAAGGGGAAGGGCTGTTAGCAACAGGCCCTTCTTTGGAGGGCCACGAAGCTACCTCTGATTCTTGAGAATCAGCTCTAAATGGGTTTCCAGGAGCTGCAGTCCTGTCAGTGAAAGGATTTGTGCTGGTCAAGCTAGTGATAAATGGGTTTGGAGAACTCCGCATGTTCTCCTGGAATTTACTCCGCGCTGGAACTGGAGGCGTTGCCGGCATGCAAGTTAGAGAACTCAGAGCATCAACACGACTTGGTGCTGTAGAAGGCAACTGAGCAGGTGATGCTTCGACAGATAACTGAGCCTTTGATACAAGCAGATTAAATGACAGATCTTCAAATGGGTCACTCTTTAATGGTGATTCTGATCTGACATCAGAGACTCCATTTATTTTTACCTGGAAAAGAAAGAGGGCACTGAATAATCACAGTTTGTATTTACTCTTAGTATTTCCTATGCTTCCTGTCTTAGTTGTGCTTCATTTTTAGGGGGCAAGGACACAAATTTAGGGACTGAAAAGCAGCTTTGGGTACTTTGCTACTCTGGTGGTTTAAGTATGATGATGGAGCTAAGGTCTTACTCCTTAAAAACTCCCTACTAAATAAGTCTTTTTACTAAATACATTCTTTGAATTCCAAAGAAATTAACAGAACTTGCTTCATGCAAGTATTAAAACGTTAAAATGGAGAACTGTACAGAATTAACAAATGATTTGTGTTCACCCCAGTCCTATCACATTCTATCACAAACTTAAGAAGCCCGGACTCAAACCCTGGGCTAAATGTGTGAATGAACTTCCAGCGCCCCTCTGTGACGGTGATGTGGTTTCACTGTTCCTGTAAATACGTTTCCATTTAAAGTTACTGGTACTATGGAAATTCAATTAAATGGATGAAAATTTGGTTTTACTAGTATATTTGTATCGTAAGCTGAAGACAATACACCTTTTCCTTTTCTACTTGGAAAAATGAATTTTCAAAGAGTTCTTTGCCTTTTAATGTAAGTTTCCTTTTTCAGAATAAACTGTGAATAATGTAACAACTGACCTGCCTCATCTTGTAAAAATGTTTCAAAGCAGATATGCTTATTAATAACCAAGTACAACATATATATTTTTAAAACGGGGGGAAAAAGCCCACTTTCTATTTGGTATTTTTAATTGTAAAATCAAAATGAAGCTGCGCCCAGAGCAGTGCCCAGTCCTTCCTATGTGATAGAGGTGGTCGTGGACTGTTACTGACAGGAGGAGTGTCCTGAATTATTTTAGTGATAAAAAGTTCACACTGCCCCCTGAGAGCCCTTCTCGCCTAGTTCACGGAGAAGCTTCTGGAGGCCAGCAAGGCTACCGGGCTGAGCAAATCCAACCGTTCTCATGGGAAATAGTACTCTGATCCTGGCCGCGTGAGCAAATTAGCTCACCAGGCACTTCATTATTAATTAAGGGAAAGAAAAAAAAAAAACCTCTGTATAGTTGTTATAACTGGATAAATGACTTGGACGTGCATGCCAACTTTGAGGATAAGAAAAAAACTTCAGGGTTGGAAAGATTGGGGAGGGAGCGCCCCAGCTCACGGTTTTCAATATTTTTCCTCCTCAGAGAACAATATGCTTTCCTAACAAAATGACACTACCCAAAACAAATTACGATAGTTATTAAAGCAAAACAACTACATTTTCATGAAATAGGTTGAAAAAAAGACCGGCAGTCCTGATGAAATGTAACTAGGTTACAGACCACCACCGTTGGCACTGCTTAAGCACTGGGATCCCCATGTGCAGAAGGAAATTACGGGACAACTTGGTAAGTGAATCACTTTCAGTATCTGGTTGTTTGATTCAATTGTTATGGAACATACTTTACAATTAAATGAACAGGTACTGAATGAACAAGTAAATTTTTCTTCAAACAAATTTAGTGTATAAATTTGTACAAATAAAAGAGTAAACATGTAGCAGACTCATAAACCGTATGCTACGTGTATAAAAGGTAAACTGACCTACATATGGAAGTACATATCAGAAACAAATTCATCACAGAAATCGGAAAATTACAACGAACTATATTTCCAATAATCTCTGGATTATTTATGATTAATAAAATAAAATGGAAATATTTTGATGGAGCCCAGGCCCCAATTCTCCTGTGGCAGATGGAAGAGTTCACAATATTGATATAACAAGAAAGGAGAATTTTATGCTTTGCATAGCTTAGCCAGCCCAAGCCAAATAGATGCCATGTGTTTAAATACCTTTACTTTCATATGTGAGAAAAAGTTTTATTTCAAAATAAAAGTAACTTGGTAGCTGCAGTGTCATCCTGCCCAATCAGACTTGAAATTACAATGAGAGCCACACCACCACACATGACACTGGAATTAACTGAAATCTAAGCAGGATTTGTGATGACATTAAATACAGTTATATTTTTTCAGAGAAAGGTGTTGGAAGGATCTTCAAATAATCCTGTTATAATATTAACTTTCGCCTTTCTAAATCATCGATTCTTTCTTACCAAAAAGAATCTTGCTGGTAAAACTACTTAGAAAAATAAATCCCCATAAGAAATCTAAGAAAAATGACTGAATTTTGTGTTGAAGTGATTATGTCATTTAACAATTAATTGTGAAAACTGAGAACCCATTTGGTTTTGCCAAATAGGTTTCCATATGCCTAAAGCTTACCTCTTTGAAGCTATACATTTTAGTTTTGTTAATTTTCATAAAAAATGAAGCAAAAAAAATTGTAAAGCATTAGCAAGAAAGACTAAAATGGTTCCTAAAAATTCGAAATAGTAAGAAAAATAAAAAAGCAAGTTTTATGGTATGATAGTAGAGTTTATGAATGTGGACAGGTGGTTTTAAACATGGGTGAGTCTTGAGATGTATGAAGCAGAAGGTTCATACATCTGATGTGCTAGGACGGATGGAAGCACAGAGAAGATTGATAATAATCAGATACCTGTTACCCTGAAGGGTGCTCCTGCTTTGAGAAAGAGAACACAGACATCAAAGGAGAGAGTTAGGAGGACAATCCCAGACCAACCAGCAACCCTAACAATGCAGTCTTCAAAATTCCTTCAGTTCTACCACACATACAGAATCCAACAACAGTGATATTTGCAGGTCACAGCATTAGTTCAAGCAACAATTCCAATTCCTTTCAATAACTTTGAACACAAAATTTATTATTGAATTAGGGCCCAGACTTAAATTTTGCCTGAGGTTGATTACTAACCAGTTTAAAGCTTTGGCATGTATATATACATACTCCAAACAGATTTTTGGGACTCTAAAATGTTTAAGCAGCTTAGGAGAGCCTATGGATTTGTCCTCGTTAGAGAAAATGTACAAAATGACATCACTCTGCAAAAGCCCTAGCTTGCTGGAAACCAGTTTTCATTTAATAAGTAGACAGGATCCAGACTGCCCCATATTACTCAGACTTTCTGAAGGATGGTATCACTAACTCACCTTAAAATTTAAACAAGGTAAGAAACTAGATCTACTTTTGTTGTTTAAAAACAAAATTCATCATAATCTTTCTATAATACAGCAGTATGTTTCTTACCCAGTATGCTCAAGAAACAAGGAGCTCTGGTGACACAGTGGTTAAGCGCTCGGCTGCTGCCACAAGGTCAGCGGTTTGAACCCACCAGCTGCTCCGTGGGAGACAGATGTGGCAGGTCTGCTTCCACAGGGATTACAGCCTTGGAAGCCCTGTGGGGCAGTTCTACTCTGTCCTATAGCATAGGGGCACTATGAGTTGGAATTGGCTCAATGGCAACAGGTTTGGTGTTTTTGTTTTTTTTTGTTTAATTCTCAAGAAACAGTTTTGGGCAAATCCTCCCCAACACCTAAAGATGGTATTATCTTTAATTAGGAAAACATACTTTGGCAATTTAGAGAGATACCATTCTAAAATACATTAAACATTTTTTTGGGTTTCCTGCCATAGAACTCAAGTCTCCTGAATCTGAGTTAACACTTTCTTGATGATCTCAGAACTCTCTATACTGGGACAGGAGAGCAGGAGAGGGTTCATACTAAGACGTACAAGGCTGCTGGACCCCATTAAGTAGACCCAGAATGCTGAGTTTTCTCCTTGGCTTCTTCCCTCATGGTCAGCTCTCACTTTTACTCAAGTGAGTTCCATGACTTTCCTTACTGTGGGATTTCCCTGCTTCTGGTTCTGGACTGATATTCAGATGACTAAGACACTGGAAGCCTAGCAGAGAAGTGAGGCATTTTTGTATGTCATCAAGAATATCTAACGTGTTATATAATGATTCATTAGATATAAAAAAAACTTTCCCATATAGAATTATAGAGTCAAAGGACATTCGAATAATAAAAAGTAGATAACATAGTTTAAAGAAAATATTCTATATCCGACTGTGGAGAGCAGTGACTGGGGTCTTAAAAGCCTGCAAGGGGCCATCTAAGATACATCTATTGGTCTCACCCTGGCTGGAGAAAGGGGAAATGAAGAAGACCAAAGACACAATGGAAAGAACAGTCCAAAGGACTAACACTCCACAACTACCACAACCTCCACCAGACTGAGTCCAGCACAACTAGATGGTGCAGGGGAAAAATGTAGAACAAAATTTAAATTCACGAAAAAAAAAGACCAGACTTGCTGGTCTGACAGAGAATGGAGAAATCCTGAGAGTACGGCCCCCCGACACCCTTTTAACTCAGTACTGAAGTCACTCCCAAGGTTCATCCTTCAGCCAAAGATTAGGCAGGTCTGTAGGTCCAACAATAACACACATGAGGAACATGCTTTGTAGTTCCGTCACGTGTCTGAGACTAAATGGGCATCCCAGCCCAAAAGCAAAGATAAGAAGGCAGGAAAGGACAAGAAAGCTGGACAAATGGAAACAGGGAGCCCAGGGTGGAGAACGGGAGAGTGCTGACACATCAGTGGGGCTGGCAACCAATGTCACAGAGCAATCTGTGTATTAACTGTTTAATGAGAAACTAATCTGCTCTATAAGCTTTCACGTAAAGCGTACACACACACAAAATAATAATAAAGAGAAAGCTAGGCCATGTAGGTTTCCATGTTTTAAGCAAGTCACCTTGTTGGTTTGGGGCAGAAATAATAAAGATTATTAAGTGTTCGATTTTAAGACTATTTCATGTCATTACCAAACTATCAAATTTTGTCAGATTTTAAAACCTCACTCTTAACTTTGTCAACATATAGCTACTTCAGAGAACTTTAAAAATGTTTTGAATAAGTATTATTCTTAAATTTCAAAATTAAAAACATGTAAGAAGGTGTAAGACGAAAAGCCCTCTCTCCCCTCAAACTGACATTCCTAGAGGAAACTCTTGTTAAGCACTTTGGGATCCTCACAAACACGGTCTACACACAAATGAGATGCCTACCCTCCAAAAAAGAAAAATGTGTACATGTATATAATTTTCAGAAGAATTTTGTATGCATGACTGAGGAAAAAAGAAAATTTAAAACAAATGTCTTGTTTTTGTTTTTTAATTTTTATTGTGCTTTAAGTGAAAGTTTACAGATCTAGTCTCTCATAGGTCGTCTTGTTATTTTTGATAAGTGGAATGGCACACGACCCAAAAGGAGAATGTTACCAGGCCACATACAGTGCACATGCTGTCTGCCACCAAATCACCGTGCTCATTTCATTGAAAAGCAGTGACAAATGGCCCTGGACGGTCACAGGCACATCCATCCTGTACCACTGTATGTCAAAAGATGCTTTATACTCATACTGTCATGCTGATCTAAGGATACTTACACCAATACAGAGTTTTAGGAATTAAGGTACGCTTTTACTATGGACTAAGGAGCCCCTAGTGGTGCAGTGGTTCAGTGCTCAGCTGCTACCCGAAAGGTTGGTAGTTCGAACCCCCAGCCACTCTTCAGGAGAAAGCTGTGGCAGTCTGCTTCCATAAAGATTACAGCCTTGGGAACTCTATGGGGCAGTTCTACTCTGTCCTATAGGATCGCTATGAGTTGGAAGCAATTCAATGGCAACAGGATTACCACGAACTGGATGCCCCTTTTCTGCCCTCAAACAGGAGTAAAACGCTCAGAGCTTTCTGCCCTACAGTTCCATTTAAAAAACAGAAGTGCATACATTACAAGAAAGAAAGAAGAGAAATTCCTGACTCACTTCCGGTGGCTTGGTAGGGAGAAAAAAATAGTGGGTTTATTCTTTGAAGGATTTCTAACATTAAATATCTTCAGCATCTTGGATTTCTGAACTAGAAAATACAGGCTACTTTCTGGTATTCATCAGATTAAGAGAACATTTTATTTTTCTCTATTATATATATCTGGAAACCCTGGTGGTATAGTGGTTAAGTGCTATGGCTGCTAATCCAAGGTCGGCAGTTCGAATCCGCCAGGTGCTCCCTGGCAATAATATGGGGCAGCTCTGCTCTGTCCTATAGGGTCGCTATGAGTCGGAGTTGACTCAACGGCACTGGGTTTGGTTTGGTTTATTATTTATATCCTTCTTCAGCTTTCACGAATGTGACCAATAGTTTAACGAGCCAGTGCTCACTGTTCTGTAGTTGTTTATGGTTATATTCAGAATGTTTAAAAAGTCCTGTTAGTATCTGTTTTTCACCATCTAGAAACTAAGACAGGAGATGGTTAACTTCTACCAACTAGCTGGACACGCTCATATATCTGTAAAGATAAATGCAAACTACAACCTGTAAAGATGCTTCAAGGACACCACCAATGTATAGTATTTCTGTATTTTAGATCTTTCCAAGTTTAAAAGCAGACTTTGAATATTTCACACATTTCTTTGGCCTTAATGGCATTTCCAGGTTGAAACTTCAGGGTAAAATAAAATACAAAGTTAGATAATAAAAAACATACTAATAAATATAAATTTCATTTTAACAATTTTACCGAAATGTGTATAACAAAGCTAAGTAAAACAGCATCTAACCAAAAATAATTTCATCTGAATGATTATTCCTGTACTAATATAACTTTATATACATGAGAAGTCTTTTCAACATGAGATCACTCTGGCAGAACAAAGGTCTTATGATTTCAACCCATCAAGGCAATGGCACCATCTTCTGAGAGACACTAGTGAGGTGACCTGTTATTTTAATAAGGAGCCCTGGTGGCTCAGCAATTAAACAATCAACTGCTAACAAAAAGGCTGGTGGTTTGAAATCACCAGTGACTCCAAGGGAGAAAAATGTGACAGTGTGCTTCTGTCATCAGCCTCGGAAACCCTGTGGGGTCACTAGGAGTTGGAAATGACCTGACAGCAGTGAGTTGGTTTATTATTTTGATGGTTTTTTATTTTGGTGAACGAGCCTCTTGTTGCAACCCCAAACCTTCTAAACGGGTCCAATAATGACTACAGCGATTGGAAGTAAGTGAGAAGCTCTGATGTCGGTGCCAACACAGAAAAGAGGTACTGCTTGCATTAGAGGAGCAAAAGGATTACTCTGTATTTACTGAAAATTAACCACATAGCCATTGGTCGAGGGGCTGATTTGTTCCACCTTCCTCTCCAGGAAGGAAAAGCCAAGACTAATTTATTAGTTGCGGGCAAGAAGAAAAATAAATCCATGGTGTCCTTGCTAACTTAGTAGCAATTCAAAGTAAATTATGCATGGGAAAAAAAAGTCACAAACACTTTAAAACATTAACGTGAGAAAAAATGGCCTGGGAACCAGTGGGAAATGCCCCCAAAAACCCTGATTTAGGATCACTGTGAGAACACTTGATCTAAGCAGCAGATTAAATAAATAAATATAAATAAATAAATGAAAGAGAGAGAGAGAGCCCCCAAATAGCCAAACCATGCATTTATCATATGACTAGTCTGTGAGGTCAAATGACACTCATTAGTTAAAGTCCTATTTCAAGACGTTATTAATACCAAAAGACAAAAACAGACAAGTCTAAAGCTTGAATTTGTTCTTATAAAAGCTAATAATTAAAATAAGTATGTTTGAAGAATGCACCGTATGCCTCAAAGACGGTATTTTGTTTAACAGTGAGACTTACTTGCTGTTGTGAGGAAGACTCTGAAGGCAAGTTATGGGATGACCTGCTTCGAGGCGGTGGTTGAGGGGGAGTTTCCAAACTTGGCTGGGGTACAGACTGAGGCAGAGGTGCTGTCACAGGGACAAGAGGCTCCTGCAACTTTTGAACAGGTTGGGGCAGAGAAGGCTGCCCGGGAAGGGCAGCCTGAGGCTTCAGTGGTTCAGGAAGGTAAGCTGAACCTAAAAAAAAAAAAAAAAATTTTCAGATGTTAAATGTTTTCCAAAAAACCAAGTGTTTTTCCCTCCTGTAGTGAGATGTTAGGAGGACCTTCTAGTTTCTTTGTCCAGTAAGCAGCCTCGTTTCTTGTGGTGTAAAGAAGGGCATCTATACTGAACAGCTTGTGGAAGGTGGGTGAAGATAGAAGGGAAAACGAAAGAACACAGGTCAAGCTGGTATTTCTAACAGCGTCTACCTCTTGGTGCTTCGGAGGGTTTGCTTTGGCTTTCGGGAGTCTGTCTTCCAGCAGATGCCCGGGCGTGGCTCTGTGGGGCACTAATAACTCCAGCACGGGGCGGAATCGTCTACAAATGGGAAATATGACATTTGAGACACTTATTTTCAAAAGATAAGATTCTGCAAAAACATCTGCTTTTGCATCACCTTTACTCTCCTGTCTGGTATTATTCCCCATCTCATCATTTCAACTGCTATTTGTAGCTATACATTTTTAAATCTTCCCTTTTATTTTTAAGCTACCATGAAATAGTGTACTATGTGCCAGGCACTGTGCTAAGCACTGTATAGGCATTCTCATTTAATCTTCAAAATGTCTCTAAGAGGTAGGTATTGTTTTATCACTCAATGAGAGGAAATGCATATAACCTGCCCAAGGCCACAGAGCTAGGGTCCAAACCCAGGGCTCATTGCAGGGCCCTTGCCCTTACTGCTGTGCACGACTGCTCTAATAGGCCGGGAAGACATTTAAGGTCACAGGGATATGGAACCATGTTGATTCTTAGCAACTAAAAGCCTTACAAAAAACCACACCCTGTATCTTTTTTTTTCTAAACACAAAAGTAAAACTCCGGAATGACTAACTCACTATTCCAAATTAAACACATCAGAAGATGCGCTGCTCAAAAATACGTTTTCTCTTTTCATACATTTTCTGAAGGCTCTAAGCTCACAATTCTTATTTTAAGCCAAAGTTAGTACGACTGCAATCTCACGGAAGCCTGACTTTCTCCTATCCTCACAGTGTCAGTATGTTGACTCTATGAGAAATACTTTTCCTTAAATCTAATTAAAACCCTTCTTATTGAAGCAAGAGTTGTCATCCTCATTAGTTACTCAGGTACTATGATAAAAAGCTGTCCAGGTGTACCAGCACCTCATACACCTGACACCCTCAGCTATTTCTTTTGTGACCACGATTATTTCAGCATATCACTTTTATCCAAATACTGAAGTATGTTTAGTTACTTTTGAAGACTATGTTAATATAATGTTAGAGTTGACAGGTACCTTACAGGTTATCTATTGCCAATTCCCTCATCTAGAGCTGAAGAGACGGAGGCCTTGAAAGGTCACATGATTTCTCTAAGGTAACAAAATTAACAGTAGCAGATTTGGGCCTAGGACCCGGACCCTGTGGCCCCCAGGCAAGGCATTGCCTACCGGTCTGGCTGCACTGTATCCAGCAGGGGCTGGGCCTGCAAGTCCTGCCTGAGGTGAAGGCTGACTGCGTCCTGGAACAAAGACATCACATCATGTGGTTAGGTTAAAAAAAAAAAAAAAACAGTCATATCAAACATGAAACCATGCACTTATAATCTGAGTTTTATTTCATGGTCCAGTTTTAATGTTAAGTAGCTAAAGTCAAAAGTTTTTACCTATATCTTTCCGTGTCATTCCAGGGCTTTTGGGTGCTTTGAAGCAGGAAGGAAAAAAATAAGTCATAAATAAACAGAGTAATATCACATAACATTGGCTGGCTGCTCCGTTTCATTACCAGCAGAAATGGGAGCGTGAGATGGTAAGAAAACGAAGTAGTTTGTGTTGGGTAATGGTGGAGGCTGCTATTATGATCAGACCTGAGTGAAACAGCCCAAAGGAGAGAAAAATTAGAAGGCTTACAGAGTCTCTTATGGGAGACAAGTTTAGTCCTCGGTCTGATATCTCAGTCATAGGGTCACTTCTAAGTTGATTTTCCAGCAGAGCTCTCTCCTATGAACCTTCAAACATATGGTCAGACTATATGCATGGCCACGGTCTGCACACATGGCCATGGTCTGCATGAGTGGCCATGGTCTGCACGCATGGTCACAGCTTGTGTACATGGCCATGGTGTGCATGCATGGCCACGGTCTGCACACATGGCCACAGTCTGCACGCATAGCCATGGTGTGCACACACAGTCACAGGCATGTGTACATGGTCACGTGCACGCTACTGCTCCCCAGACACTGGCAGACGGATTGCTCCTGTGCAATAGACAGAGCTGCATTTTTCAAGTTTTACACAAGAGGCTCCTAACAACACTCCTTTAGGGCTTCATGCTGTAGATATCATTATGGCTGAAACAATGTTATAACGAGGTCCTCTGGATTTCTATAACAAATCCTATGACTAAGGTAGGAGACAGGCATACTTTACTACGAGTATCAGTATCATTGCCTTATGGAAGACCATGTTAACACATTAAAAGATAGCTAAAGGATGAAATGAACTAAGTTACTTTTTGGGTCAAAAAGAGTAGGAGGGTCTATCAAAGGCAGCATCAGATGTTCGCCCTCCTTTTTGAGAGCAAATTCAAGTGCAGTTGTCCTGGAAAATGCACCAGCTCTTTAACAAATAGAATCTGGATGAACAGCCTCCGATCTTAGCAGTCTTCTAAACAAGTCCAGCTCAGCCTGACTACACATAAAAACATGAAGCCATCTGAGATCATTCACTGAATATATGTTCTTGGATCTGAATTAATAGTTTAAATATAATAACTAATTTTTAAAACTCCAGGTTTAATATAGTACATTTCTAAATATCTGACTTATTGTGAAAAGAAATTTGAAAGCCTTCTTCAAACAAAACAGTGCCGTAATTTCACCTCCTACACGCAAATGTACACAGAACAGAGCACAAAACAACAGGAGAATTTCAGGGAAATTAAACGGATATATGTTAGAAACTATATACAACATAGAAGGAAAAGAAAGAAAAAAATAAAGGTTACAAGGTATACATAAAGAGGGGAAGGACAGGTATACAGTTGGACTAAGCAAAGATTTAGAACAGAATGCCTTTAAGCAATGGAGGGGCTGTCGCTTAGAAGTAAAACGAGAGGTCAATCTCTATGAAGCAAGTGTCTCCTTACTTTCCTCCATCTGTCTCCTAGCTACCTGAGGACTGGGAGGGGCCCCTACACCGTTTTAAAGAGAGAACAGAAGCTTGTCCAGGGCCCATAGCACAGAATAAAAGGCAGGCGTAAAACTACTGCATCAAAATTACTTTTATAAAAAGCCTCTTTAATTGCTTTAAATTTCTTCAGACATATCATACAAACCAACGTGGCTTCATGTGCCTAGTCCAAACCCGAGTCCTCCCTTTCCTCAAACAGAAGACAGAAACGGGATGATGGTTTTCTTTTCCTAGCTGAGATTACTCACAGTGGGGAATTAAAAAATCTATTCGATGAAAGCCTTTTGTTTTACAATCATCTCATTCCTTTTATACAGTTAGGCCACTACTAAAAGCTCCCATCTTTGACAGTCCAAAAGTCAAAAACATCCAAGAATGAAGTTTCAATTCCATTTCAAAGTTCTAAAAAACTATATTACATAAACACAGCAGAAGTCAGATCTTGACAAATTAGAAGAGAAAAAAAAATAGCTATGAAAATACTACCCTGATTTTTTCCACCCAAGCTTACTTCCTTATAAAAAAAACAAAAAACCAAACCCAGTGCCATCGAGTTGATTCCGACTCATAGCTGCCCGAGAGGACAGAGTAGAACTGCCCCATAGAGTTTCCAAGGAGTGCCTGGCGGATTCGAACTGCCGACCATTTGGTTAGCAGCCGTAGCACTTAACCACTACGCCACCAGGGTTTCCTACTTCCTTATAGAGTAGCATAAACTATATTGCAAACACTACCTGTAAAAGAACCGTGAAGATCAAATTAAGACCAGCCTTAATGGCTGAGACTAGAATGACCCCAGAGGTCATGGTCCCCAGACCTTCTGTTAGCCCAAGGCAGGAACCATTCCCAAAGCCAACTCTTCAGACTGGGATTGGACTGGACTATGGGATAGAAAATGATACTGGTGAAGAGTGAGCTTCTTGGCTCAAGTAGACACGAGACTATGTGGGCAGCTCCTGTGTGGATGGGAGACGAGAACGCAGAAGGGGACGGAAGCTGGCCGAATGGACATGAAAATAGAGAATGGAGGGAAAGAGTGTGCTGTCTCATTAGGGGGAGAGCAACTAGGAGTATATAGCAAGATGTATATAAATTTTTGTATGAGAGACTGACTTGATTTGAAAACTTTCACTTAAAGCACAATAAAAAAAAAAGAACTATGAGGAGAAACAATTAAAAAAATAAACTGAGTTTCTAAATAAGCCACTGGTTTGCTAATATAACCTCTCAAAAATTCATTTTTAAAACTTATTTTCTACAGGTTGTCTTCCTAATTAAAGCAGAAGATAGATACAATTTCTCATGAAAATTAAATAAGCAGGGCTTTGAACCAGAGACAGTAACGTTTTCTGTAAGTCAGTGGGGAAATGATCACCCGGCAGAGCTCTACAGACGCTGTGGTGCTGAAACCACTGGCGGTTCTCATCACGTAAAGTCAAGAACGTCTACGTACAAACAAGCCCACCTCCTATCGTGAGGCCCTGGTCAGGCAGCTAGAGCAGAAACAGATCGACTATACACACACAGCAGACCTCAGTGATATTAAACTGGGTCTGCAAAAGCTCTTGTGCCGAACCTGCCTCATCCTTTCTTGAGAACTAGATTAAATAAACTTGTCAAGTGTACGCCTCCAACTGAGCTTCGTGAGTCTTTATGAGTTTCAGAGTAAGTTTAAAGTGAGTTTACTCCACACACTTTGAATAAAGAGCGAGGCACTCAGTATTTAAAAACGCCTTATAGAGAAAAAAGAAGAAAATCATATAGTTCTTAAATTTAAAAAAAAGAGCCATGAGTCTTATGACAAGTTATGACAAAGGCATGCAAAATACATTTCAGATAATTATTATAACTCTAAACTGCATTTCTAGGAAATCTGACTAAGTCTACAAGCTCCTAACAAAGGAATGCACTAGAGCATCACAAACCAAATACTTGGGAAATGTTCTATGTTCACTGTACCTGAATCCCTTTTGAACGCAACATGACTTTTGGGAATTTAATATTTGCAACCAAAATGACTATTATTTATCAAGAAAAACTGCTCTAATAGTGTATTGGGCCTTAATGACGAGATCAACTATGTTTACCTGCCAAACATAAGCCCTCCCAGACCAGTCCTGTTCACTACTGAGACTAAGCTCTGACCTGTCACTGACAGAAAGATAAGGGAAGTCTGGGGCTATGTTTAACCTGGCGTATAAATGGCCTTCATTCAGACTTCTGTCAGACAGGCCTAGAGTAAAATGCGGCTATAGGGATCAAACTTCAAACGTGAATGAACCGCGAGGCATACATTATAACAAATGTAAACAGTTACCTCCAAGTTCTTTTCTAGCAGGTGCAGGACTCCTAGCCCCTTATAGTTCACAAGAAAACACGCAGCAGAAAGGAAATGACATTAAACAAAGAATTGAGATGTCAGAGATTTACAGAGGCATTCATTATTTCAAATGTTATGTAGGAAGTACAAATTAGCATCCGGGTATTATTTAAAAAAAAACAAATGTTTTTAATGTATATACTTCTAATAATTTAAGTCACAAACACTGTACTTGTTTAAAAACAGTTAAATGAATAAAAACTTTATTCCATATTGAGTAAGTATATTTGTGTTGTTCAGTTCTAATTATAGAGTTTATAGAAATTAGTAAACTAGTGATTTTGTGCTTATTTAAGCCAGGAGTGAGGATTCTGGAAAAATTAAAACCTAGTTTTACCAAAGAACAATTCACACGCCCAATTAGATCAAATGCACAAGAACAGAAGAACCCAGCATCTCGTGTGCATGTGTAAGAAGGCAGCTATGGAGACCAGGTAGAGAAATCGGCTGACAAGCACTCTTTCACCTGTCCATCAGCCCTAGAGCCTACACGTTCTGAGAGAAAAGCTGAAGAAGTAGCGACAATAAGAAATAATCCAATCTAGTAGCTACAGATGTGAAAACACGGAAAGCATTTTTAAATGGGGTGGAGGAGACTTCTAAGTCTAGCAGAAATGGACGTAAAACAGTCTCTTACCTGACGGTGGAGGTGGTCTTTGTGGGGGAGCTGGACGCGTAGGAGGAGCAACTGGGCGGGGAGGAGGAGGCCGTTTGGGCTCTAAGGTCTGAGAAGAATCTTTTTGCTGCAACTGTGTTGCTGGCTGAGAGTCGGCAGGAGAACCTAAAAAATCACAGTTGTTATGTAAGAAAATCAGGCTCCAGTGGGTGTTGGCAGAGAGGTATACCAAAATCCAAAACCAAACCCACTGCTGTCGAGTCGATTCTGACTCATAGTGACCTTATAGGACACAGTAGAACTGCCTCGCAGGGTTTCCAAGGAGCACCTGGTGGATTCGAACTGCCAACTTTTCGGTTAGCAGCCGAACGCTTAACCACTACACCACCAGGGCTCCAGAGAAGTATAGCACTTCATGTACATAATGCATGTGTGTATAAAATTTCCCGTTTTGCTAATTTTCTAAATTGGTATATAGAGTGTAAAAAAATGACACAAATTTTCAGTATGGATGACATAAACAATTCTACCATTAAATCTCCCTTTGATACCACGTAACAAACAATGATAGCTCTAGGTTGACTCTTTGCGGACCTAGGCCCTGGGTGCTGAAAGTTGGTTTACCTGGTGTCCCTATCAAGATGGAACACAGCATTTTTTGAATTAAGTCATCTGCAGTCAGCTGGCTGTTGGAGAGAAGAATAAAGCAAAGGGGGTCCCGTCTTCTCTCTCCATCTTAGCTTATCTCAAATTTATTTAATGAAGCCAGTCCTCCAAGAGTAGAAAGGAAAAATTAGAGAAGCTTATGAAATGGAAGGTATCTTTGGAGCTGTTGACTGGCATGGAACAGTGACTTCATAATTTAATTTAACAACTGCCAGGGACAAAACTTTCAACACTGAAGGAGAAATGACTATAAAGTTCAATTAAAAAGAACTTGCTTTGTAACTCCTTGCTTCATACTGTCATACTGATAATGTACAGATTCATAGTTAAGTCCAAACAGTTCATTTCAATAACAAGCAGATAGATCTATAAACCAGTACCAGCTGCCCTCGAGTCAATTCTGACTCCTGGCTACCCATGAGTGTCGGCGTAGAACTGTGCTCCATAGGGACTGCAACGGCTAATTTTTAGGAGTCAGTTGCCAGACCTTTCTTCTGAGGTACCTCTGGGCACACCTGAACTTCCATCCTCTTGGTTAGCTGCTGAGCACATTAACCGTTTGCACCACCCCGGGACTCCATATAGATCTGTGTTGCTGCTGAGTCGATTCTGACTCATAGTGACTCTATGACAGAGCAGAACTGCCCCATAGGGTTTCCTAGGTTGTAAACTTTATAGGAACAGATCACTAGATCTCTTCTCCCACAGAGCGGCTGGTGGGTTCAAACTGCTGGTCTTTCAGTTAGCAGCCGATCACTTAATCATTGTGCCCCCAGGCTCCTTATAGGTCAGCCCAAATCAGTAAGATTTATGGCAAAGTGTTCTTACCATGCTGTTGTTTCATTTACCATCATAATAGAAAACTGTCAATTTTAAGAAATGGACAAACCTGACCACATAAAAAATGATTTGAAATTTTTCGTCTTTGATAGCAATGATGAGTTTCTTTTCCGGTGAGGGCTTATAATCTACAAGTCCTCCTCCTTTGTATGCTCAGAAAACACAGGGGTATAGAAGTCAAGCAAGAATGTCTCCTCTTAAAGGAGATTCAACTGCATCAGAGATCTGACCAGGTAAAATCAAACACACTGGCTAAAAGAAAGTCACAGAAAACTTTAAAATAAAATACACACTTTGTGAACTTGGAGGTCCCGGAGTTCTTGACGGTGCTCTGCTTGGTCTTACAGGAGGGGGCGGTACAGGAGCCTCTGCTATGGTAGGTGACTGGCAGGGACTGGTCCGGGGTGAAGAGCTTGGCGAAGCACCCAGGCCAGAGCTTGAAGATGGCTGGAGATGCTGAGGAAGGATTTCCTCTACTTCTGCACTGTAGTCATCAACATCACCTGGGGAAAACCGAGGTTACACACGGTACCACCATGTAAACTTTCTCAGAGATTCTTTTTTCCCTACCGAAGTTTTAAGGGGTTAAACACACAGAATAAACATGCTAATATTTTTACATTGCAAACATACGTGGAATACGCACATATGCATGTATAAACAAAATTTATATGTATAAAACTAGAATTAGTATAAACTCTCTTAGAGAAAAAGTAATTAAAGATAGTTTAGCATCTCAGAGCAACAGCGGGATGCGAGTGGCGACAAGCCAGGACCTGGGTTGACCAAATGGGCTTTTAAATTCCCAAGCAGCTATCTCAGTGATGACTCAAAAGTTTATTGCTCTCCCTCCCAAGTTTCTGCTGTGTTCTATGGGACCCCCTCTACCCACACCCTGGGGCTGGCTCTCAGACAGCCACAGTCTTAAGCCTTCCCTCAGTCTCCTCACTCCCCTTCCCCTCACACTCCCCTTACCCACGCACACCTTTGCTTCAGCTGAACACTGACTCTCCCTCAAGTCTCCTCATCCCACGTACCTCAGGGTTGCAAAGTGGGGTCACGGTACCCCTTGCACCCTAATTCCGATGCCAGAACATTAATCTTCCAACCTCCATCAAAAAGGCCGATTTCTCTGATGCTTATGCCACCCCCACTTGTTGCAGTAATCCCCAACCTCCATCCTTCTGGTCACCTGAGCCCATTCACAGGACTGACAGAGAGCAAGAGGGTAAGTTGGGTGCTACCATCTTTCTGTGCAACATCAAATTCCAGAGGGACAGCCCATTCAACAACCTAAATAAATGCCCTGGTCTTAGGCTTACTGACATCACCTCCGCCCCAAACACACACACCCCAGACACAGCTGCTCCTCACAGCTGCGCTACCTCTGAAATAATAAGCTCAATGCTTCATTTTGACCACCACCTCCCAGCCTTTCCGCTCTCTTCCTTCTTTTGACCTCATCAGGATCCAGAATCCCTCTACTTTTAGTCCACATCTGACTTTGTTTTCTTCTGTATCTATCTAGATTCTACGGTTCTTTACCTCAATTGTTTCCCTACATCACTTCTTCCATAGCACCTGCTTGACAAAACCCCAGCCCTGGATCAATTCCATTTACTCTCTCTGAAGTTGCACATGGGCTGCTGCTGCTAAAGAAAACCTCGCAATCCTGATGACCCAAGTCACATTAAATGTGCCATTTTCAGCCTCAGCTGGGCTTTCGAAGCTGCCTGGCCATCCACGGTTGGCTCTCCCCTCACCCTTTCTCCACAGGAGCTGTATCTAGAGCCTTCTCAACTCTGCGAAAACTGTGCGTTGCCCTACTCCAGCAGGTAACTTCACCTCTAAGCTTCACAGAGAAAAGAAAATTTGTAAGATGAGAGCCCCCTTCAACAACCTGCCCCTGAGCCGGCACTCAGGTATTTGCGGTCCAACCCACTCCAGTTTTCTCAGTGACCTTGCTCTATGATGTGTTCTGCCTTGCCGTTCCCCAACTTCATCAGCCCTTTCTCCTCTCCCGGCACTTTTCCAACAGCCTTAAGCAATCTCGGGCCTCTGACAACACTGCTTGGATCCTCAATCTCTCCGGAAAAACAGTTCTCTTCTCCCCATACCCACACCCCCATCTTAGCCAAACCCCTTTAAAAAGTTGTTCACAGGCACTTCCACTTCTTCACCTTCCACTGGTACCTCAATTTACCACCACCTGGCTTCATCACGCCACTGAAATCACTCTCGTGAATGTCATCAACAACCTCCCCTTGGTATCAAATCCAAAGGACAAGTCACAGTCTTTGTTTCTCCTCATCTCTGTGGCAGAACATCACTGACTACTCCCTCCTTTTTATGGTCTTTCCTTATTTTTATGCCACTATATTCTTTTTTTCTTATATTCTCCTGAGGAACCCTGGTGGCACAGTGGTTAAGTGCTCAGCTGCTAACTGAAAGGTCGGCAGTTCAAACCCACCAGCCGCTCTTTGGGAGAAGGATGTGGCAGTCTGTTTCTGTAAAGATTTACAGCCTTGAAAACCCTATAGGGCAGTTCTACTCTGTCCTATAGGATCGCTGTGAGTCAGAATTGACTCAATGGCAATGGGTTTGGTGTTTTGGTTTATATTCTCCTGGTTGATATTTCGGTTTTTTCTTTTTGTTTTCCTTTTACAGACAGCCTTCTGCTTAATATTGAAGTCAGTGTTCCTCAGGACTGGATCCGGACTAGTTCTCGCCCTTCTCTACATAATCCTACTGGACACTCCAACAGATGATATGGTGTCACCTGGAGCCACCACCTGCACCTAATCAACTCACAGGCACTGCAAATTCAACATGGAAAAAACCGAGTCCATCTCCCACCCCACACCTGCTCCTCCTCCTGCAGCCATCCTTCTTCATCTCCCCCTCACAAGCTACACTTGTATAATCGACTGTAGATACACTTCCCGCCCTGCCATCTGTGCATTTGTCTTCTTCCTGGATCAATCCTCTCTACCCTCTTTACTCTAATTCTCGCTCAGCCTGCAGATTCTCAAGTTTCAATTCCTCTGGGAAGCCTTTCCCAACATCCCAATTCCAAACCTAAAATGGCCACATTTACATGGGTTGGTTCAGTTTCAAATGCATGTGTTCCTGGCACTTTTAAAATTACCTTGGAACATATTTTCCTTTGTAGTCACGATTCTGAACTCATTTCTGATGTCAGAGCACCTACTCTGAACTTTTTTTTTTTTTTACCTAACTACATTTAGTAGAGGGAAACTAGACACTAATAATACCAACTTGAGCTCTCATCACGCAGGAATATAAACCAGCGTTTGTAAATGTCTGCAAGTGTGAATGGCAAAATCGCAAATGCATTTCAAGATATGTAATAAGCAAAATCAACACAATGCGATGCAAAACAAAACCTAATTAAAACGGCCATTTGTGCTCTAAGGAGGAGGAGAAGGATGAAATCGGATAGTAAGACTTTACAGATCGAAAGGAAACTCATCTAGAACCACACAAGTAAACGCGCTCAATAAACAAACCTTCCATGTCGAAATCTGCCGTCACCTCGGCATCTTCGCCAAGCAGGGTGGAGCTCGTTGACAACGGCAATGGTACGCTCATTTTCTCCAAACTCATTTCTTCCTCCAAAGTTTTGATCCAGTCTGGGCTTCTTAAAGTGATAGTTATAGTCCGACCCAGTAACTAGTTGAACAAAAAGAGATATAAGATAAAGATTTACTGGCGTGAAAACAGACTACTTTGGAATACCATGACTGCCTTGGTTGTACTATGAAATGGTGTAGAAGTTAATTGAGTGAGATGCAATTCAACACAATCCCTCTATGCACACTGAATTTTTAACCAGTTTAAACGCTGCTCCCAAACCCAGTGCTGTCGAGTCGTGCTGCTCCCAACCTGCCCTTAAAAAAGCCTGAGGTGGGATAGTGACAAGGGTTTCACAACTTGAAGAATGCAATCAAATGTCACTAAATACATGTAAAAACTGTTGAGATGGTATATGTTTTGTTATGCATATTTTCACCACAATAAAAAAAAAATTTTTTTTTTAAAGCCTGTGGTGGTAAATAAAGGTCTTTTCTAGGCTGTAATGTAACAGAAGAAAAGCTTAGGAGATCCTTACTCAGCTGCTCACTGTTGGAGACATCAGGCCTGGATTTCAGTCCATCTCTCCAGTAACCATATATTTAGAGATTTAAGATTTGTCTAAAAACATTCAGAAAAAATTGACAGACACACCATTTCAGAGAACTGTTCCCAGGCCGTCAATGTAAACTTCCCACATCAACGATATTTCGAATCACAGGTTAAGAATATCTCCAACTAATGAAAGCTTCTCTCAGTGGGACTGTTAGCCATGGGAATCATATTACCTATGCTTAAATGAGGTATCTGGGCACCATGACCCAAGTCAATAAAACAAGTGCCTAGGAACAAAGAGCACCCTCCCCCCTTGTTCTCTTATATTTTCTTCATTTGATAAAAATCCTTTCTGCTATACAGATGAGCCAGAATACTTACTCTCAATTAAAAACTTAAACATTTTATATAATGAAATGTAACATAATAATGGAAATCAAATTGGCAAACGTTTTCTTCTTAAAACCAAAAAACCCAAACCCGCTGCCGCCAAGTCAATTCCAACTCAGAGCAACCCTACAGGACAGAGTAGAACTACCCCATATAGTTTCTAAAGAGTGGCGAGTGGATCTGAACTGCTGACCTTTTGGTTAGCAGCCAAGCTCTTAACCACCAAGCCACCAGGGCTCCCTTTTCCTTTAGTCTGTATCAATGGTTAATGTCTCAGGGAAGGATCAAAATAACCCTAGGCTAATCAGAAACTTACTCTAAATAAAAAATATTTAACCTATAAATCCTCAAGCATGTCATAAGGGCTTAACCTGCCTGAATTAAAAATACATTTAGATGATTTTGTTGTACATCTACAAGAATATATAGACACTTAACTTCTGAATGGTTTCAGAACAACAAATGCTACATTACCTCTTTACCATTTAGGTTCAGAACATTCAAGGCAGAGCTTCCCTCCAAAAATGTAACCCACATTTTATCTTCTACAAACCTTTAAAAAAATAAAAATAAAAAGCATAATTAATATATTAGGCATTTTTTTATCCCAATGATGACTCATTAACAAGGGCCTTTTTTTTACAGGGGCCAGGTTAGGACAGGGGCCAGGAAGGTGACATAAACTGTGTAAACAAATAGAGGAGGAAGAGCAGCAGGGCCGCTGGTGACCAAGAGAGGGCACTCTCCCCCGAAAGCATTCAAAGTCAAATTCCTTTAAATTTTATGCTAATAAGACAGTCTGCCAGGAGACCTGTGGACCTCCCTTTAGGATCCCTGGTAATCCAACCCTTCATTTCACTGAAGAGGAAAAAAGGGCCATAGGGTAAGTGATTTGTTCAAACTCACTCTATAAGGCCTCCTGACCCGTAAGTTCGATACTATCTCACTGTTGCAGTGACTTCCCTGAAGGAAATTCCCTTTGACCAGGAAAGAAGATACGGAGATGTCAGTAAAGACTGGCCCCAGGGAGCCAGTTATGGTCCTTGTCTTTGATCACTGACAAGCCATTTATAGGGACTTCGATGGCCTTTGCTATGATTCTAAGTTGATAATTTTGAAACAAAAAACTCCCAAAAGGAAAAATGAAAGGGGTATTAGAACAAGTTCTGAGGAGGTTGGTCACTGCTAACAAATCAGGTTATCACACAAAAAAGAACAAAACCATGTGTAACATTATCAGTCTTATTTAAAACAATTTTATGAGTCAAACTATCCCCAACTGTATAAATCAAGTTCAGAAATTTTCAAAGGTTTTTCAAAGATGAGAGAGGGGAGAACACATAACGTACACACACATATACACTTAAAAGTAGGAGTCAAAACTATAGATTGTAGATAGTAAGAAGAAAAGGCAAAAAAAAAAAAAAGTGTGCACAAGTATCTTAAGCAGTTGAAATCAAAAGCCTGGAACAGATTTCTACTATCACTCAAACGTAACCAAGGTCCGTGACTTCCAAAGTCTTTGATATAAATTACTAAGTTGCCTTCACTGACAGAAGGTGGTGGCCGTGCACGAGAGAGCTGACTGGGAATCAAACCCAGGGCTCCGACACCAAAGGCAAGAAATAGTACCACTGAACCACCACTACCCTCGATTATCCGCCTCACATCCACGAGTTTTTAGAGGCCATTTTGGAAGCTTGGTTTTGCCCTGGTTTTTACTCACTAGGGTAAAAGCTTCCTCCGCACACTTCCCCTACCCCAACTAATATCAGTATCTATATGCATCTCATTTTCCCCCACTTACATTACCAGGGAACCTCTTCTTTCAGTGGAAACAGATTTACAGACTTCAGTCACTCCTTAAGAACTGTCTTATTCTAGACTAAAACGCAGTGCCGTTGAGTCAATTCTGACTCATAGCAACCATCTAGGACAGAGGAGAGCTGCCCACAGGATTTCCAAGGCTGTAATTGTTACAGGAGCAGATCACCACATCTTTCTCACGAAGAGTGGCTGATGGGTTCGACCTTTTGGTTAGCAGCCGGGCACTGAACCACTGCACCACCAGGGCTCCTTTATTCTTGACTAAAAAGTAATAATCAGTTTAGCCTCGTTGCTCAGGGCAGTCTTCTCCCTGTTTAACTGTCTGCTTTTTCTTTTCCAATGAGGCTGTCTTCAGGTGCAATAGGTAGAATATTAAGGTGTGGATATGATGTTTTCTGATGTTAAAATAATCTCTTGTTTTGTTACCAATACATTTCCTAATGATGACAAGCACTTTAGGGAAAGCTTTGGCCCCAGCTGCACATCAAGTTCTCTAGGGCCTGGGTTATGAAGACCAGCAGGTCTTTTTCCCATGTCAGAGACCTTCCTCTTTCAGGTACGGTTTGGACCATTTCTAGGCCGGAGCACTCTTACATTTTCTCATAATGACACTTATCTGCTACTTTGCAGCCTACTCACATGATTCACATGATGCTCTTGGTGGTTTGGCATTTCCGTACTTGGCAAAGCTTACTGTCATCTGTAGACTTGGAGATTTCACTATGTACTTGCGCTGGAATCTTGAGATTCTGGAAATTTTTTTTTTGCTTAGTTTTAAGGCTTTGGGGTAGATCTTTACGAAAAGATTTGTGGGACGTCTAAATATGATTTCTTCTCTATTCGCTAATTTACTCTCTGAAAGTATTCCAGATTTCTTAGGCACGATTCTCGGCTCTACTGAAACTACACCATCTCAATTCTGGGGACTAACGCTGTTTAGGATCTTGGGAAGCCATCGCACGTGGGGTGGTCATCCCAACTAGATTACAAGCAGGAATCAAGTCTTCCGTGCCTTCTCAGCTCCTCCATGACACCTAGTATGGAAATTTACCCACCAAATATCTATAAAAATATACTCAAATAAGCAAATAAGCAGCATAGAAATTCAACAGTACCTCTTCCCTATGAAATTCAGATACATATATATCATTCAATCGCTCAAAATCGCTGTACACTTGGAAAAGAACATATTTTGAAAAAGGAAAGAGGTGCCTGGCTCTGCAAAAGCAGATGGTTTAAGTCAACAAGGGAAACCAAAAACGGCAGTGATGACTCCTGACTATTCATCTGGCTGTGCTGCTTCTCCACTGGCTGGAAATAAAACATACTTAAATTAAAACCTCAAATTTCTTAAGCTTAAAAAGCTTAAAAAAATACGGGGTATAAATTCACTCCACTCTGGTCTTTCTTTAAAAAAAAGAGAATGGTAATCATGGCTGCATTTCGCTACATGGCTTTGTTATATGTTATTTTGTATGTTGTTGCTGTTGTTAGGTGTTGTCAAGCCGGCTCTGACCCACAGCAATACTATGTACAACAGAATGAAACACTGCCTGGTCCTGTGCCATCCTTACAATCGTTGCGGTGCTTGAGCCCACTATTGGAGCCACTGTGTTAATCCATCGTATTGAGGGGCTTCTTCTTTTTGGTGGACCCTCTACCTTACCAAGCATGATGTCCTTCTCCAGAGACTGGTTCCTCCTGATAACATGTCCAAAGTACGTGAGATGAGTATAGGAATCTTGAAAGATCATACCTAAATCTGCACTTATTTTCGACCTCAACTGTTCGTATCACATTTCACTATTTAACTCTGAGTTGGTTTCAAAACCTTTGTGTTCTTCGAATTACGTATCTATGGTATGATTTTTCTTTAGTTTGTAGATACAAACACAGACTATTCAAACACCGAGGTTATTTCTAACACAGAAACTATTATTTATAAATAAAAAACATAGGGTAATAAATATTTTCCTCACCTTATGAGTATAACTTCACCGAAACTTGCAAACTGCTGGAGAAGCTCATCAATCAAAGCATCATCAAAAAAATTATTTTCTGGTAAAGAACTTTTGATTGAGACCAGTACTGTGCCATCTGGGGGACCCTGAACTGCAATCACTTCCTTATAAATGTTTTGCCTTTCTTCAGCTTCAACTTCAAATATATCTATATCAATCAGGGCAACGACAGGCCTGAAGACACAGAAAGAACATATGTATTAGAAATGTTTAAGAAAGGGGATATTTCAAACAAATTTCAAGCATCATTAGAAATACAGAAACCGCTGAAACCTATGGTCCGAAGTCTTCAGCTCAGCCCTTCCGTAGTGCAGCAGCGTGCCGGGAGTCCAGGTGTACAGGATTTTGCTTTCATCCTGAAAACTCGCACTTAGAAGATCTAAATCTTCAGCTGCAGTCAGATAAAACAAAGTACAAGAGAAGCTGCATCAACCCAGCAGATCACATGGAGCAAGGAGCTGCTTCCTGCTTTTCACTGGCTTTAGGTGTCTGAGGCTAGAACACCTGACACGCTTGTTAACAGGCAGGCAAGGCTAGAAGTCTCTAAGTTAGAAGGGCTTTTTTGGGTAAAATTATCATTTTATGCTTTATTTAATAAAAATTAATTTAAGGATGTGACTTTACTTCTGAGATTACTTAAAGGCCTCTGACCAAAGATGCTTCATAAATAATTCAAGCAGATAAGAGGCAGTTCGAAATACTTGCAAGCCACTTTAATCATTCCAGTTAAAAACCTTAATTAGCATTCAATTGAAAATACCACATAAAAGTTTCCTTGCTTCTTTTTATATGAAATTATGTCACTAAAAAGAAAATGGACTGAAAATGAATCAAATTTATCATAAGCAGGTCTGAGAGTATCTAAACATATTGGCATCATTCATATTTAAATTCTGTTTATTCTATTCTGGATAACTTTCGTTGAAATAAAATAGCTCTCCTGTTCTCATTTAATATTCCTATCATTCCCTTCTCCCTCATGAAATGTGCATAAATCCATTTAAATGAAGAAGTCCATTTCATTTCCCAACCTGATCTATCAAAAGGCCACTTCCTTCTTCTCCAGAGGACACGGTCCGTCCAGGCTGGGGTTCGGCACTTTTCACTGGTGTCATAGTCATCAGAAAACAAATCATACTTATATGTCGGAGCAAAAGTTACTTTCCCTTCTAAAAATCCTCTAAAAATCTAAAATAAACATATACACAGTAAGTTATTCTAAAAGGTAAAAAGTGAAAAGTTCCGTTTTTATTCAGGCAGGTGTTCCTGAAAAGTCCATCAGAGGCTGGATAATCTCACACTGAAATTCACACATCTCTGATGGACAGACACTTCCAACTGAATGGAGCAAAGCTCAAGAAAAAAACAGCCTAAGTCGTGGCCACTTTCACACCACTTGTTTGACCTTCAATTAAACGAACTATAAAAAGACAAATATGGGAATTCCACTAGACTACGAGCTACAGCAGACATCTTAGGGCTGCGTGGGCTTCTGGAAATTATCTAGCCTAACGGCTCATTCTCAAATGATGAAGCGAGGCTTCAAAAGGGTACTCAGTGCCCAACGGTGGGAATTCCAGTCACATGACCACCAGACACCATACCAAGTGGCCTCCACGCACCTCGACTTAAAAAAAAAAAAATTCCAAAATTTTGTGGTCACAAGTTTTAAGCAGTGTTTCAAAAAGGCAAATGATAGGAGAAACAAGAGAAGAAATACAAACAGATCAGCATAGGATCTTAAAGTCAAAAAGCAGTCTTGAAGACTAAGATCCTGAACTCACTTATTACGCAAAAAAATAAAACAAAAATGTGTATCCTTTACCACTTGAAAGTGAATCTTACAGAGACATAATGTATTTTCCCTCCTGTGCACTATGGGTCTTCTTTTCTTTTTTTAAGGAATGGTAATTCTTTATCTGTTAGACTACATATATATAACATATACATATATATAACACATTAATATACATACGCATGTAAAATATGTATATAAAATACATACTATTAAATATGTATATATATATATAATAAGAGACTTTAAGATTAAAAATACACACACACGCCATAATTATGGAAAGCATGTTTCATTACTAAAAATCCCCTAAGATACAAACAGTACCACTCTCCCCAATGCAAAGTACAGACATACCTGTCCAGCATTCTTCTGATTGATTAGCTGATCTCCTGCTATAAGAGAATCCCAATTTTGCTGTCTTATAAGCTCTTTAACTTCTTCGTTAGGGAGATCGATTCGGTAGTTGAAATCGCCACACCAAAACACATAATCGTGGGAAAACAGCATCCTTCCCTGGAAGCAATGAGACAGAATTTTAAATTCGAAGCAGCACTTACCTCAGATATGCTTCCCACCCTCCTATGACCTAATGGTAACAACACACCCAGGATCTATTTAGGTGAATGGTGCTGATGTTCCTAGGAACTGCCTTAAATTTTCAAAAAGACTGATATGGAACTCGAGGTAAATTAAAATACGTTTCAAAGCTTTGTCTTCAAGAACAAGCAGCGGAGCTTACCATGGGAAAACTCAGTTTCCGCGCTATCTCTACGAAATCCTCATTTCTCTCTTTCACCTGTGACTGCCCCGCAGCGAAGTGGCTGCACACGAAGCAGAGGCTGGTGGTGTGGAACAGCATCCGGATGGCAACTGCCCCCTTATTCCCAGTTGCACCTCCCATCCCAGTCTTCACAGTATCAACTGCAACATCCCTTGAAAACACAGAATTCTGAATCAAATACCTGCAATGTCCACGGTTCCACGCCCACAAGAAATGAAGAACATATAGGACCCTCTAACTGCAGAGCACATGGCGCCTCAAGAGCGGTGCTGTGAGACAGCCCACTGCAGTTATTAATGACTCTTTCATCAGGACAATTTAAAACAATAATGCATACGTGTCTCTCTGAAGCAGCAAATATTCTAGGCCTTTTTCTTGCTTCCTTGCTAATGGTAGAAAGTAGCCTTCAGCGAGTGCTCGGTTTACTGACCTGATAAAAGGAGCATGCTGTGGTCTGATAAAAACAAAGAGGCAGACGCCCACCAGCTGCTCAGAGGCCAGCAGCACATACTTGTTGTCTCTGGAGACTGTCTTCTGAAGTTCCACAGCCCAGAGCTTCTGATTCGTTGTGCTACCATAAGATATTCAAAAGGGAATCTCTTAAAAGACATTAACAATAGCCTATTTCATAAGACAACTGTCAATTATATCTTAATATGCCCAAATTTCGTACGACTTACCAATAGTCACGGAAGCCACGTCAGTAGTGAAATATTTATATGTAGGCTGGTGTTTTGTTTTGTTTCCTTTTAAAAGGAAACTCCAAAACTTCACCAAAAGAACACCATAATTCAAAATCTAATCTATGGCTCTTTGACAACGAAAATAGGAACTCGCTTATTTTCCTGAATTATGATCAATGTCTTTTTAAAAACTTACTATAGTCAACCACCAAATACCCATCACACAACTTCAACAATTATCAACATTTTGCCCATCTTTTTTTATCCTCCCCGCCCCCTTTTTTTTTTTTTTGTAAATCTGGAGCATTTTAACCAATTCTAAGGCACATCACTTCACCTGTACAGGTATCAGTATGCATCTCTAACCCAACAGACATGTTCATAGAATCACAAGGTCATTACCATTTTAGCAGTAACACCTGTGGTTCAGATCTCCCCAATTCTCCCTTCTTACAGTTCGTTTCTTTAAAACAAGGCCTACAAGTCCAACAAGGCTTACACAGTGTGTCTACTCTATAAATGGTATATCTATTCTACCGCTTGAATCTCTTTTAATCTTTAATCCTCTCTCAATGTCCACTCCCTCTTTTAAATGCCCAGTTTTTTGGGTTTTTTTTTTTTTTTCTTTTTTAAGAAACTGTGACATTTGCCTTCTAGAATGTCCAACAGTCTAGACTGGCTGAGTGTGCCCTCATGGTGTCTTGTCTTGTCCCTCTGTTCCTCGTATTTCCTATAAACTGTGACATTTGCCTATTAGAACATTCAACAGTCTGGCCTGGCTGAGTGTGTCCTCATGGTGTCTTCGCTTGTCCCTCTGTTCTTCATATTTCCTACAAACCGTGACATTTGCCTTCTGGAATGTTCAACAGTCTGGACTGGCTGAGTATGTCTTCATATTTCCTATAAACCAGCCGTCTGATGTAGAGGTCTGATTAGGAAACAAGCTCATTTTTCTTTTTCAGGGTGGGGGCAAACACCCCTCCAGGGTGGTGCTGCATCTTTTCTGCCGTAATCCTGCTGCTCTGACTCTGATTCTGAACTGAGAACAACTTACTTCCCCTTCCTTCAGGTCTCTCCTCAATAAACCCCACCCTGATCATTCCATTTAAAACTGCAAACACCTTTTCACCTCACACACCTGACCCCTTTACCTCTATGCATTTTCCACTGCACTGATCCTCTTCTAACGTGCCCTCTGATTTACCTGTTACAGTTTTGTTTATTGTCTGTCTCTTCCCACTAGAATATAAAGCCCATGAAGGTAAGGAGTTTTGTATCCTGTATTCACTGATGTATCTGCAGCACCTAAAGCAACTCCTTAGTGGACACTGGTTAATAAAGGAGTGGATAACCATCACTTTAGTAAAGAATTATGTGGTTAAACTCCATTTAGACAAATAACTGAACACTCTGTTTGGCAGGAGGAACCCTAAGATTAAGTTCTATTTTAAGACCTGAACAGACATTTTCAGAAAAAATACTCAAAACAACAAAATGAATGAAGGCAGATGTTTTTTCTACTTCCCTGATATAAACTGCTATTCACTTTAGCTAGGAAAAAAACTGCAATTTGTAAAGTTGATGACTATACCATACTACTTCCGCCCAGAATTTTATCCTGAAAAATCTTAAAAATGTCATAAGACATGGGCAACTGCTCAAACTTAAAATACAAAGCATATTTTATGTTAAAATAGAACACTCAAGCTTTTAAATTTCAGCCCAATAAACTGTATTTGCAATAAGGCGTCAGAGTAGGAGTTCTCAAAGTGTGGTCTGGAGACACCCCTAAAGGGTTCCCGAAACCCAGGAGGTCCAAACTGTTCTCATAATAAAAGGCAGGGCTTGCCTTTTTCAGTGTGTTCACGGACATTTACACTGATGGTGCAGAAGAAACAAGGCGTAGAAGTGCTGATGCCTTAGCATGACCCCAGGCACTGGGTGTCAGTCCTCACCACCAAGCACTCACAGTAAAAAAACATTAACTTCACTAAGAATGCCCTTGATGAAGCAGTAACATTACCAACTGTATCAAATCTTAACCCAAGTCGCATCTTTCTGAAACCGTCTGATGGATGGGGAATAAAAGGAAAAGCACTTCTGCTGTGTACTGAGCACAATGGCTGTCTCGACGTAAAGCTCAGGACGGTTTCACCTGTGAGCTGAACTGCCACTTTCTTCAGGGAGGACAATCTTACTTGAAGAGCTAACGAAAGACTTGGGTATTTGGCAAACATTTTCTCAACCAAGGCTGTCGCTTCAAGGGTAACAACTGGCAGTATTTAGTTGCAATGATAAAACTTGAGTTTGCAAGCAAAAACTAGAATTCTGGCAAATATGTACCTGCCACTGTGATCTCGACAGCTTCTCAGTACTTCCAGAATTTTCTGATGACATGGGTGGTTATGTTAATGAACACAACTCTTTGATGGTGTATAATTAAATTTGTCAGAATGTGGAATATCTGTGTAATAACTCAGTGAACCATTATTTTTCAAATCACCAATACACGGTGTTACAAAATCATACAAGGGTAAAAGGTTGACTAATGAATTTAATATAACAGAGGATAAAGAGTTCACTGATAGTCTCAGATTCCACGTCACAACTAATCTTTAAAAACGTCCTTGTTGAGTTCTGGTATAGCATTAAAGAAGAAATTGTCTGAAGAGCCTCTTAAAGCTCTTCCTTTTTCAATTACATAGCTATGTGATTTTCTTCACATGTTGTAACAGACTGATAAAAAAGTACAAGGAAGAATTCAGTTATTTCAGAGATTTGTTAATCTACAAAACAATGTCACCCTTCTCATTACAATTTCTGTCGTAGAATATAAAAAAAAAAGTTATTTATATTAACACAGAGTGGGCTTATTATTGTTATTTTAAAATGAATTAAATGTCCTAAAAATGTCTGTTTTTACTTCTAATCGATAAAATATTGAGAGAACCGTATTAAAAAATACCTTCGAGACTAAAGTGTATAAAGGGACCCTGAGACCAGAAAGTTTGAGAGCTGCTGTTTTACAGTTTACAAAGCACCTTCACATACACACATTATCTTAGTCTATCTTTCTAACTACTACTTAGCTAACTGCCGTCCATCCCTCGACTAGAAATTTTTCCCATGTGGCACCTGGCTGGCTTACCTTGCATTCACAATGTTTCCAGCATTCAACTCCACCATTTCTTCAAAACCAATTGCAAATATATCAGTTGGCTTACTTCTTTTATCTATAATTAACACCCAAGAAAGACTTTTTAATATAGACTTAGCCAAATGGCAACCCTCTCAACACAACAAAGATCAGTACCAGATCCCATAAAAATCCATTTAAGTTCAACCAAATTCAGATTAAAGGTAAAGACTCATGAGTGGGACAAAATTACTTTAAACTTCTATCCAGATGTCCTACATTTGCTACACTACTTCAAGATTGTTCTTCTTGAAGATCCTTAAGTCCTATCAGAAATCACCTTGAAAGAATTTTTGCTTAAGTGTGTACAGCTGAGAAACAAGCCACTTCTCAAAGGCTGAACTGATCCAAGATTGGAAAAAAAAGTGGCTGAAAAACCATGCAAATTAGAGGGAACAGTTGGGAGGGATTTTTGACATTCAAATTTGAAAACCGCAGGCTTGATCTTTTTGCTATTTCCTGGGTAGAGGGATTCCAGGAAAACAGTAGAAGAGATCCAAGGTTAAAACCTATTACTCCATTCCAGCTGTTAGCTCTCTCATAGCTGACAGGCACTTAAAACGTACAGAAGCTTTGTGAGGTAAGCAGCCCATGAGTTTTCTGGTGTTCAGAAATGAGGACAAATGGCTAGAGAGAGTCTATAATACAATGAATAACGATAAACAAAATACAATTATTTATTGACTGCTATTGTGTGCAAGGAGCCCTGGTGGTACAGTGGTTTAAGAGCTCAGCTGCTAACCAAAAGGCTGGCAGTTCCAATCTACCAGCCACTCCCTGGAAACCTGATGGCGCAGTTCTACCCTGTCCTATAGGTTCGCTATGAGTCGCAATCAACTCAACGGCAACGGGTTTGGTTTTTGGTTCGGGTTATTGTGTGCAAGGTCCATGCGGCCATCATCTGATTTAATACCAAATGCCCTATGAGAGATTATTTTTGCCTTTATTTTATAGACAGGACCTGAGGCTTTAGAGAAGCTAAGCACCTCACCCAAACTTCACACACATGATACAATATAGCACAGACCCTGGAACCAAACTGCCTGAGTTCAAATCCTGGCTTAGCCGTGACTGGCATGACCTTGGGCAGGTGACTTCCCTTTCTGTGTCTCAGTTTCCTCATCTGTAAAACTGGAATAATAATCGTGTCTACGTAACAGGTCTAGTTTTAAGAATTAAATGAACACATGCGAAGTACTTAGAATTGTGGTATTAGCTACTATTTTATTATTACCATGACTACAACTTCAAATCAAGCCCGATGTAAGTGAAAGAGGAGACATTTTACTAAAAGTTGGGGGATAAACTCAGAGTTTAAGATGTAACTGAGTAAAGACAATTGAAAAAGGAAAATCTGTATCTCAAACTATTTCCTATATATTAAACAAACCAAACCCATTGCCACTGCGATGATTCTGACTCATAGCAAACCCACAGGGTTTCTAAGGCTGTAAATTTCTACAGAAGCAGACTGCCACATCTTTCTCCGGAGGAGCCGTAGGTGGTTTCAAACCACTGACCTTTTGGTTAGCAGTCGAACACTTAACCACTGTGCCACCAGGGCTCCTTTTCCTACACATACCGCCTTCATATATCTTATTTGGTAACTGTACGCTATTTTAAAAAGGAATTAAAGTTGACTTAACAAATGAGGGAGGCTTCAAATTCATGGTTCTCACCAAACCCTTAATAAAAGCATCCTTCACTTAGTATTTGGTTCTGGCCATTAATAGCTTGGTGGCAGAGTGCCCAAACAGAGTGACAGCCAATTCTTTACAGGGATAAGCCAGGACCGTTAAAGTTATAAAGTGCCAACAAATATCACAACATGTTGGGAAGACCGCTCGTGACCCAAGCTATCTCTTATCTTTGTAACTCGATAGAGGACTAGGTTTTAAACGCTGTGCACACTGGGTTTGAAAAGTGAAATGGAATTAATCAATTAGAAAATAAGCTTGGTTTGTGTCAATTTAAAATAATAAAAACAGAACATTTTTTCCTTTTTTTTAATATGTGCAATGCCTTCAAAGTAACCTATTTATGTGTGGACCCATTTCCTGAGAACCAACTATCAACAAAAAAAGATTTACCATTATGCTTTTCATGAAGTAGAAAATAAAGGTCTGAAAATAAACAGAGGCAAGATTTTAATAGATCTGACCTATGAAAACACTGGGCTCAAACTTTATAAACCCAAGCTTCTTCATAAATCACTATGTGCTGTGGAAAGCTACGGGTGTTTCCAGGTCAATAAACCAGTCAGGGCTGATGAACCACATCCACCCCATAAAAGGCCAACCTTGGAATCCCTGGATGCCAGCTAGCTTGGGTGCATCCAGCAGCCAGTCAGTGAGCGTCTGATTCTTGAAAGCTATGCTGCGAAACTGCTTCCCTCCGTTCACGTTCCAGGTCCCAACACACACTCGGATTTTCTTGGGCTTTGAATACTTGTAGAAATTCTCACACATGCTCTTTAGGACTTTAGAAGATGCTGTTCAAAAACAAAACACAACAGAATTTCAGCTGATTAAACTACTTACGAAAACTGATTTTCATGACTGACAAATGATGTCCTGAAAATACAATTACCAGCACATGCACAAACAAGTGTAACAGACATGCACAGGCACAAAATAACAACCAGTCCTGGATGCAAAACCCAGCACGACGGAATTTACCAACGTGATTAAAATAAAGAAAATCGTCCACAATGTACACAATAGGCAAAATAAAAAAAGCAACTACAAAATTACTGCAGCAACAGAAAACATGCAGAATTAATGGTTCTGTTTCAATGAAATGGTGCATTATTTTATTGACATATCTTATAACATATAAAATCTAAAAAATGTACATTTTTAGGAATACTTTCATACAGCTTTCATTAGGAGGCTGGTAAAAATATATAAATTTTATTTCTTCTAAACAGAAACACTTACAAACATGTGCACTTAAGATTCAAGCTATTGGCAAGAAGTTTGATGACTAACGGCTGCCTGACAAAAGTATAAACTACAGACGCTAACTGGGATGTCTGAAATGAAGCCACTACTAAACGTGTCCATCTCACTCAGGGTAGAAGCCAAAGGCCTCCACAATGGCCCACAAGGCCCTGTGCGCTCTGCTTGCCTTTTCCCTAATCTACACCACTCCACTGCCCTCCTTGCCCCCTCACTGCTCAGCCACTGGCCTCTCTGCTATTTCAAAAAGATGCCAGGCATGTTCCCACCATGGGGCTTTGGCTCTGGCGGTTCCCACAGCTGGAGCACTTCTCTAACCTCCTTCAGGACGTTACTTTCCAGTGAGACCTTCCCTGGCCACCTTACTTAAAACCCATATCCCCATTCGCTTTATCTTCCTCTACAGTGCTCAGCACCATTTACAAACTACTTATTTCACTTATTTATCCTGTGACCCTATTCTTCCCTCATAAGAATGGAAGCTCCACGAGGGCAGAAGTGTTTTGTTTCCTGTAACACCTCTAAGTGACTAGAAGGGTGCTCGGTATGCAGTAAATGCTCAGTAAGTATTCAGTGAATGACTGTTCGATACGCTTCAAATTCCCCATCTCCCTCTTGTAGGTTCACTATCATCTTTCCCTCGACGTTGCACTTCATTTTGGTTCAGTCAAATTCTCGGCGCTGAAAGTGGATAGAATTTAAATAGGACCTCAATCGAAAAGCAGAAATTTGCACTTAATTGGCAGTTAACCAGGCCAAGGAAAAGGAAATCAAAACGATTTTCACCTTTCACCCACATGATCTTATTACAATGTCATTTATTATTTTGTGATAACAAAGTACAGCAGCCTTGTATAAATTAAAGGCATGTGGTCAGGTCTGAGGTAGATGAAACAACTCCTCTCAATATGCCAGCCAGGTAATCCTTGTAGGATTAACAAACGTGTGCGCATGCAGTAACTGACACTGCACACAGGTTTCTACAGGTTCGTCTTACACAAAGGTACCATATCTGCCTGCCTACTTGTGTGTTCTGACTGACAGAAGCCACACTGCCATGGACTGAGGCCTGCAAATGTGAACCTGGATTCGTGAAGTACAGCTGCGTCGTTCCTGAAAAGTCTAACACTGTAGACCAGCACACTGCTGAAAATACAGCTTATAGGAAAAAATGGGGTTGGGTGGACCATTCGCAACCTATGGAACTTTGTAAGCAGAGTACTAACAAGAACAATGACAATCCTAATAAAGACGTTTATGCTTAAATATCGATTAGCCTTTGCCCCTAAATTCACAGTCAGCCCAGTTTTCTGCAGGCATATAACTAGAGCCCGTGATCCTTTGGAGATGTAGGTTCTTGAAGCCATTAGGTTCGATAGAAACCAGGTTCACCAAAATGAAAAATATGATCTACAGGTAGCCTTTGTCAGTTATTTCTTTTAAGCACGGGAAAAGAAAAAAAAAAAATTTTTTTTTTTTTTTTTTAAAAAGGACGCTACCAATTCTCAGCTTCTTCACCTATATTTGCCCTCCCCCAGGAAATGAAACCTAGTGGAAATTTTGGTCGGTCTCAAAATCATTTCTTGCACTAAGATAAGATTTTTCTGCAGCATTTCTACTTGTCTTAAATTCTTCACAATATTAAGGTTTTCTTTTTCTTCACTTGTGTGGAGACCCTGAACAGTTCACAACACTAACATGCGGGGAAAATCCTAAACGAGCCAGCAAGACTTCTGCATCATATTGACATCACTCCCCTGCTGTCAATTGTGGATGAGCTAATTCACATTAAAGAGGCCTGTGTTCCTTTAACAGACTATAGACAATTTTTCAACCATGCCGTTTTTTTCCTAATTTCAACCCAGTAAAAAAAAAAATTCAACCAGTATTTTAATCCAAATGTGAATAAAATTCACAGCATCTGTGTATAAAGGACATTCCCAATGTAAAATTCCAGGTACTTCCTGAAATGAGAAAATAGCATGAGGCCGCTGCCTGAGGATTTGACATTTACTCCCAGAGGGCGAGTTCCCGCACGCTCCCTTCCCAGCTCACCACCGTGGGGGACTGTACCCCTGCAGTGCGGCTGCCAGAACTTCCTGCACTCCTGGGCCTCACTAAAATCAGATTCATTTCCTCAACATGTTTCAAGAGGTTCAACACTGTCAAGACTATTCTCATAACAATACTAGGATGTTATTGCCTGCTTCAAGAATCCCCGGGTGGCACAAACGGTTAGGCACTTGACTATTAACGGAATGGCTGGTGGTTCGAACCCACCGAGAGGTGCCCCAGCAGGCAGGCCTGGTGATCTCCTTCTGAAAGGTCACAGCCTTGAAAACCCCATGCGGCAGTTCTACTCTGCACACACGGGGTGCAGTTCTACTCTGCACACACGGGCACCCTGCATCAGAACTGACTCAATGACAACGGGTGTGGTTTTGTTTCTTTTTTCGCCTACTTCACTCTCATTCTCTCACAAGCACTACTTTATTACTGGAATTCGACAGCTGGCACATGAGTCTGGATAACAGCTTTCCCTGCTTTTGGAACTGATATTCTCATCTTAGCCAGTCCCCTGCACTTTCACTTGGCCCTCACAAGAAACCTGTGAAGTAGGTAAGACAGATCATTCCCATTCCCATTTTACAAATAAGAATATTGAAGTCCAAAGAGGTTAAATGATTTGGTCACAATTGCGTAACTAATTAGTGCCAGAGCCCAGACTAAATACTGTTGTCTTTTTTCTTATCCTGAAATAATTTTGGCTGGACAACTAAGTAATATGAGACTGGAAGAAAGTCGAAACAGTAAGTGCTGGAACGCTGGACAGGGATGATCTAGAACAGCAGTTCTCAAACTTTTTGGTTTCAAGACCCCTTCCTGCTCTTCAGCATTGCTGAAGACTGCCAAAAGCTTTTGCCCGTGTGGATTATATCCAGACTGTGCTGGTCAATGTTTCGCAGCTGGCTCTCCAGAGGGGAAAAAAGTTGTTTGTAGCACTGACCTATTTCCATGGTATAAATGCTACCACCACGGTCAACTTCAAGCTACCGGTGTGACGTCACTGAGGGTGGAAGAATATGCTCATGATCAGCTACCAAAAGCCAGGCAGCTCTAGTCCACCACTGGTGACTCTGGGGACATTCAGAAATGGTTAATTCATTTAAAAATAACAATGATAAACCCATTACTTACTCATATAAATAAATACATGTTCATTTAAAAAAGAAAAAACTATAGTTTCCAAGGAAACCCTGGTGGCATAGTGATTAAGTGCTATGGCTGCTAACCAAAAGGTCAGCAGTTTGAATCTACCAGGCACTTTCTGGAAACTCTATGGGGCAGTTCTGCTCTGTCCTATAGGGTCGCTATGAGTTGGAATCGCTTCAACGGCAACAGGTTATAGTTTCTAACATATGAGAAAACTCTTCTGAGAGAAGTGGCGTTATTTTACATTTCTCAGAAACCTCTTCAATGTCTGGTCAACAGAAGAACGTGAATCCTCATATCTGCGTCTGTAGTCAATCTGCCGTGTTATCACGCGTCACACAGCCTCTGGAAAACTCCACCGCAAGCTTGTGAGAGAATGAGACTAACAAAGGCAGACAGCATCCTAGTACCCTTGTGAACACAGTGTTGACCTGTGGGCCCCCTGAAAGGATCACTGACTTAGATGACAAGCATATGCCCGCTGTCCCCAGGGGCAGGCATGCAGGTTTCTAACCCTCTGGCTATTCTATTTGATTACTTGTACAGAGGTGTCAGGAGTTAATGGAAGCAAATTATTTGCTCTGGCCTGTTAGTGTGGTGAATGGAAAGCTGACTGCACCCAGATAAAGAATCATCTTTATAGTTAAGTCACTCCCACTGTTACTGTTGTGAAAATAAGCTTCTGCAATCCTTTCTATATCAAAACTCAAGTTCTCTAACGATCAAAACAACTTAAAAAACCCAGCCAGACAACCAGTTGTGTGAAAAAAATACACTGGCATATTGTGTGAACCGAGAGAAGTCAGTTTTTAAATAGAATAAAAAGATTCAATGTAATTTCTAGCATCCTTTTAACTGATTGGCACTTGAATGTGACGGAAGGCATAATGAGTCTACACTCAAACCACAGATGTCTGTCCCTCAGCACCACGTCACTCCAGAAAATGGATTTCAGCACTTAGCTCAAGGTAATGACAACACTCCCTTCCTCCGCCCTTCTCAAAAAAATGACCAGTAGTTTCTCAAAACACTCAGGACAATAACTAAGCAAAACAGATCTTAAGTGCTACCAAACTTGAGGGTTAGAAAACATGGCATTTTCAGCTGAAGTTCTGGCAAGAGTTTTAGTTTTTGTTCCTTTTGCCACAAATTCATATTTATTTAAAGACAAGACCTTAAGCCTTGTCCAGAGAATGAGGCATGAGATTCCCACAAATAAGCAGACTTGAAAAACAACCACATTCAGGTCTTAACCTTAATTCTTCTAAGTTTATTAGCAATCTTGGTGCTTTTAAATTAAGATTTCAGATCACATTTTAGTGCAGGACTATATTTACAGAAAATATTTCATCTACAATGTGATAAAAAGAAGCAGTGTCTTCTCGACTATTCTGTGTGAAGAACACTGTCGAGCAGTCACAGATATTATAGATAGCACCTGGAAATTAATCCAAAATAGTCGCATCTGTGTTTTGTCCATTAGCCTATTAAAAGTATAACACTAATGTTTGTTCAATAAACTGTAAAAATGAAATTAAAACTAGGTGAGTTATTTTTAATTGGAATTGAGCATTTGCTACAGAAAGACAGAAAACATTGCATATTTCCTCCTAAACAAGTGTTCAAATTGTTTTCTCAGATTGAAACAAGGTATCAATTTATCCTGTAGAACCTGAGTGCAAAATACAAGTTTCCACTTACAAGGGCTTCATTTGTTTACAGTACCAATTCTAGAAAATTTGCTTTTATTTGTAGGTTGATTTTTGATACTGTACCTGACTGTAACGTCTGTTCAGAAACTATGGATGCATCAAGAAGAAAACAAAGAGGCATTAGTAAAACAATGGTTACAGTCAGAATCTGCGTGTTATCACAAGACATTCTAAGACGGCCTCGCTTATTTTAAGTCAATTTGATGACTTTATTTTCTCTGATGGCTACAAAATACAAACATTAAAAACAACGATAATAACTGATGGAAATCCCCTGAACAGAGGAAAAAACCCTGAAGTGGTCCAGTTATGTCTACCCATTCTGAGGAGTCCACCCCAGTCTCACAATCAGATGGTCAGTGACTTCTAGGCTTGCTCTTTAGGGTGCTCGTGTGCGTGCGTGCGTGTGTATGTGTGTATCTGTGTGTGTGTACTTATGCTGACACGTGTGCGCACTCACGCATGCACATATATGTATGAGTGAGAGAGAATGTGAATATGAAAAATCTAAGAGGCTGGAGGACATGGAAGATACAGCTTTTAGGACCTCTTATGGTGTGTCACCGTAACATTTTTTGAGTGTTGTTCCCAGCCCAGTTTTTCCCATAAACCCTGTGGCTGTAGGACTTCGCACAGTTGTGCGCAGTGCGGTGATTTTTCTGGAGCACACACATTATGTTATAGCAGAACTGACTGTACCTGTCAGTTGGCGAGTCCCAGAAAATACCCTAAAAGGTATGTATTAGAGCTCGTGTGTGACGAAAGAAGGGCTCACCGAGATTGGACAGAACGTTGTAACAACAGATGTGGAGGGTACGGCTGATAACACATGTGAGGAACACTGGCAGCTGGTAGATGTTTGAAGTGTGCACGTGCGCCTGTGTATTTTGTGTATTTCTACCCAACTCAGTTCTGCTGGGTGCAGTTTTCTGTGTTTACCTAGGGTTTTTTGGCCAGTGAAATCACACATAAGCTAATGCAAAATCTGCAATATGCTCAAATTGTTTCCGAAATCATGTTGGAACAAACTCCCATTTTCAGAACAAGTGTTACAGCAGAGCTGACTATATATTTTTTTAAGGCATATTTTACATACAATAAAAAGATCTAGAGTAACAAATTACCAAGTTTGGGGGTTACTCAGGTGTCTTACTTTCCTTCAACTGCTCACTTTCAGTTGTTGCTTATTAGGGCCTCAAGAAGCAGTGGTACAGTGGTTAAGCACTCGGCTGCTAACTGAAAGGTCAACGGTTGGGACCACCAGCTGCTCTGCTCTGTGGGAGGCTGCTGTGGCATCTGCTTCCATAAAGATTACAGCCTTGGAAACCCTATGGGGGCGGTTCTACTCTGTCCTATAGGGTCGCTATGAGTCAGAATCGACTCAATGGCAATGGGTTTAATGCCTCTACATCAAGGTAGACACAGGTGATAAAGCAAGTTAGTCAACTCTACTGTTAGAAGGCAGGAAAAAAAGCCTGAAGTTAAAAGCAATAGCTAAGATCAGATTTTTTTTTTTTTTTTTTTTAAAGAGTTTCAGTAGGTCTTAGTCTCCTCAGCCTACCTACATATCCCTGGGGAGCTGGCTGTAATTAACTACCTTCAGAATACCATGAGGAATTCTGAAAGAATCCATGACAACCATTTGATGAAGCTACTACCCGGAGTCATTAATTGATTTAAAGATAATTTTCTCCTACTCGAAAAGGGAAAATTGAAAAGTTTACTTTTGGACCTTCTGAACAGAATTTTAAAAAACGTCCAAAGGCTAAAAGGTTAAAATAAAAAAAAAAAAAAAGGGAGTGGGATTAAGGAAGTCTAATTTATCGAGTTCTACACTGAGTTTTCCCATGATATTATTTACATGCACTCGCTGACAAGAGAAGCTCAAATTATTCTACTTTTAATAAAAAATGCATGGTGAAGGATAAAAAGCTATCTGGAAAGCTATATATTTATGTCACATAGTAAAATTGGCAATAGTAGTTAGTGGCCATTAATAAGCAATATTTTAAATTACTAATTAATATGATTTAATGGTTTTTCGAACAATCACAATTTAAAAGGTAAAACCAGGTTACAGTAACTTTTGGGTGGCAATTAAAAAAACCACCAATATAGGTATTGGGTTTTTCAATAAAGCCTTTATTTTCTAAGATCACTGAACACTCTTTAGGTTTACTTAAACCATTACCCCTCTCAACCATCATCTGTTCAAGACAACACACTGTTTACAGCTTAATAATACCACTGATAGCATAAACATTTTAAAAGAGACAAACTTCCTTTAGAGGATGCAATTAAAAAAAAAACACTACCTCTATAGAAATTCATTTCAAAAACTATTTTAATCAACTTTTATAAATCTAACAATTATTCATGTAAATAAGTTTACATTTACCTCATGAACTTTTATAAAACCAAAAACCAAACCCAGTGCCATCGAAGTCGATTCCAACTCATAGCGACCGTATAGGACAGAGTAGAACTGCCCCATAGAGTTTCCAAGGAGCGCCTGGTGGATTCGAACGGCTGACCCTCTGGTTAGCAGCTGTAGCACTTAACCACTATGCCACCAGGGTTTCCATGAACTTTTATAAGGAATATAAATAATACAAATTAAGTACAACATGAAGTACGCATACCTCGCAGACTTCCAGTAGTTAGGAGCGCTCGAGCTTTGTCAGCTAGATCACTGTTCAGAGTGTTTCCCAGCAGCAAAATGTCAATGGCCTCTTGCTTGGAGCTGTCAAAGAAGTTGTTCTGAATTGTTCTGGTAACAGAGCGAGCTCCATCTTTTAACTTCCCACCCTGTTGGGGGAGATGGGAACAAGGGCTGTCATTCTCAATATTGTTGGCTTTATGCAACAGGGATTTTGAAACTTTAAATCAGTTTTTTAAGGTTTTATTGTAATAAAAAGGACTCAATCATTCCTATTTTGAGTATGCCTCAAGATGTGACTATTTCTTTCCTCTGCACAGAGATAAAATATCAGCTCAGTGCCACTGCTACTGCCAGTAAAGGCATCTACAGCCATAAATGTGTAAATTCACTTAGTATAAAGGAAATAAACTAAAGTGGACTAAGTTAAAAACAAACAAATCTTAACATTTAGACTTAAGGATAGGGTCGGAGGGGAGGGGAAGGAGAGATAAAGGAGGGCACAATGAACTTATATCTACTAGGAAGACTTCACATTACTTTAATAACAGGAAACTATCATTTTAATTGATACCAAATAACCTATGGTAGCTAAAACTAAAACTGAATGTAATAACAAAGGTCTAATGTAAAAAGAAATTTCTAACTGTAGCTCCTAAATAAATATTATATGTAAACTACCGTTTGTATATTTCAGGCAATTTTAGTGCTTATGTAAATACAAATCATTAAAGTAATAAGCTTATGCCAATTCTTACAATAACAGACTGTATTTTAAATCCTAATGAATACATACTTTACTTGGGCATGTTAGTTACCATAAGGAAGATTTACCTTGATCTTACAGATTTTGATGCTTTAAAAAAAAAAAAAAATGCCTTCTAGAAAATTAATTTGCAACATGCAATTTTTATTCCTTAAAGAAATAACAGTAACTAGAGGCTTCTTTTTAGAATAAAAAGGAGCCCTGGTGGCGCAGTGGTTAAGCATCTATCTGCTAACCAAAAAGGTCAGTGGAAGAAAGATGTGGCAGTCTGCTTCCATAAAGATTCACGGCCTTGGAAACCCCATGGGGCAGTTCCACTCCGTACGATACAGGGTCACTATGAGTCGGAATTGACTCAATGGCTGTGGTCTGGCTTTTGGTTTGGTTTTTTTAAAAAAGGGCCAAATTATTTTAGAGCCATTAAATGAAGACTGCATATTTAATCAACTATTCAAGTTTGGCAGTGAAATGTTATTTCTTTCCATATGATAACATACACAAGTGACTATCTGAAAAGAACTCACCATTCACATTTCAGGCAATTAATCAAAGGGAACCCAGAGAAAGGAAAAGAAAAAGTAGTTCAGATGTTAGACTTAGTAATTCAGACTAGTATATTCAACGTACAAATATTTCATACCTATACATTACTGATAATATATGTAACCTCTGTACATATACTATCCTAGTCAATGCAGAAACAGGAAGGTGGAAGAACACGAAAGAATATTTTGAAGCAACAGTCATAGAGAATGGGCAAGGGAACAGCAAGAACCATGTTCTCTATTTAAAAGGAATAAACAGGTTTTCAAAAATAGGGACTAATTCACAAGTAAGTATTTACAAATGACAATTCAAATTATTTCTTGAGTTGGACAAGAGGAACTTCGCAGGTAAGGCCTCATCTCTCAGTCTTGGTACGAGAAGTTTTATCAGACACATAGAAAAGAGGTCGATTTGCAAATTAAAAGAAGACGTGCAGATGACGAATGTTCTTTTAAGAATTCCAGTTGCTATAGCAAAAAGGGTGGATGAGAACTATAAAGGTGACAAGTGTTCTCATTTCTATTCCTGAGGTACTTTGAGGGGTTATATAGCTTTAGAATGTTATCAACTGAGATCAAAGTCCTTTAAAACTTTAACAATATTTGAGAACATAAAATAATAAAAAATATCTCTGGCATGCTTCCAAAATCCCTCAATACAGGCCAAGTACTAGAGGGGAAAGCAGCCTGTAGGTAATAATAACAACTAAAAAGTAATAACGATGCACAGCATTATAATTAGTCCATACCCCCCACTTCTCTCCACGTTTCTATGCCTCTTTTTCAAGATGACATAACTAAAAGAAGAAAACTTAAAAACTACACCCCAGTAAAACTACAGTTCAAAAAAAATCATATTTATAAGCAAAATAAGCAATATAAAAAGTAAAACAGATATGCAAAGGAAAAGAATGAAAAAAAAAAGTAAGCCATACATATATTGGCCTAGTGATCACCACGTAACTAAACACGTCAGATATACACACCCTCTAAACCCAGGGAAACAGCTATTTTCCATTTAGTCATCAGTATCCACCACAGAAGGAAGTGTTAGAGAGGATATAAAAGGATGGTAAGACAATTCTAAAACAAGCTCTTTAAAAAAATTATTAAAAAAAAAAAAAGAATACATTTAAAAGCTTTATTAAGAGAAAAGGAGGGTCCTTTGTGATGTTACGACATTCCTAGGTCTACCTTGGCCTTCCCTTCAAGCGCTCCAGTTCCTGCGTATATCTTACTGATGGAATCACCATTCACAGACCACATTGACCGGAAGACTTCTTGAAAGCGGGTCACCAACTGAGGCTTTTCAGCTAACCCAAAAGCTTCCAACTGCTTAGCTAGCATCTGAAACAGCAAAAACGGAAACTTTCATGTTAACACACTAATTGTGATATGACTTTTAGGAACTACCAGAATCAAATCAAAAATTTCTATTTATAGGACTATGTGGGACTAGACTCTGAAAACATAACCGTTTACTGTGTTAACTTTATTTCCCCACCATTTCAGGTGTTAAAGTAACTATCACATCAATTAAATTTACAAGTAACTTAATACTCCCTTGTATTAATAAGAACTTCTTTCAGGTTAAATGATGAAATTAATCTTGTAAAAATATACCTGTATATGTTAATTCAGGAGCCCTGGTAACACAGTGGTTAAGACATTGGCTGCTAACCAAAAGGTGGGCAGTTTGAATCCACCAGCCACTCCTTGGAAACCCTATGGGGCATTTCTACACTGTCCTAGAAGGTCGCTATGAGTTGGAATTGACTCGATGGCAATGGGTATTTTGCTCACCTAAAAGAACTAACTATTCAACAGCACGTATGAGAGCAGAGAAAAATACTTACCTAATTTATCTAATTATACATGTGAATATCTAAGTTTCTTTAATTTTGAGTTTGGTTCCATAAACTTGGGTAATTAAGTCAGGGGATTATGAAAAGAGGAGAGCTGCTCCTTAACTGTCACGAAAACACGTTCCATCTCGAATGAAGCTGTGTCAGCTTTTTATGCATCAAGTCTACGCTGGTAATGTGCACAGGAAGAGCCAGGGGAACACGGCACACAAGGAATTCAGGAAACTATGGGACACCAACATCCCTTTATCACAGATAACGGGTGTCTAAACAAGCAAGAAGAGTAATTGGTCTTTATTCCAAATGTATTGTAGCCTTGAAATCTGGCAGAGTCAAGACAATGCACAATCCTCATTCATTTTCTTCTTTTATTTAGAGTCCAGTCATATTCTATGCCTTACATTTTTACTGGAAACCCTGGTGGCTCAGTGGTTAAGAGCTAAGGCTGCTAACCAAAAGGTCATTAGTTCAAACCCACCAGGCGCTCCTTGGTCCTTCTGTGGGGCGGTTCTACTCTGTCCTATAGGGTCACTATGAGTCGGATTCGACTTCATGGTGATGGGCTTTTTTTTTTTTGCATTTTTACTGATCTGTTTCCCATTTTTTTTCTTTTAGCTTATCGATAAATACCAACATTAACCACAGTCACATCCAAAAAAAAAAAAAATCACTGCTGTTGAGTCGATTCCAACTCGTAATGACCCTATAGGACAGAGCAGAACTGCCCCTTAGGGTTTCCAAGGCTATAGTCTTTACAGAAACAGACTGACACATCTTTCTTCCAAGAAGCAGCTGGTGGGTTTGAACCACCAACCTTTTGCTTAGTAGCTGAGCACTTAACCACTGTACCACCAGGGCTCCTTCCCATAATGATATGGAGACCAGAAACTAAAATAACATAAAAAACCCTAAACTATGTTCATTTTATCACCTAGGGATTGGCACTAGAGCTATCTAATAAAACAAAATGAGCCCTCGGGACATCCTTTACCATTTATATGTCTTTCTCTCTCTCAAAAAACTTCAAGGAATTGGACAAAGCTTATCTTACTTCACTGTTAGCTTGGTTTTGCCTACGTTAGCAGTAAATTTTATAACTAGTCAACTAATTTCTGTATACGGGAGTATTCTTATGCCTAACTACCAACAACGGACAGACAGCTAAGTCAGAGTCTGAAAACTAATACCTGTTGTACTTTTAATGAAGATTTCCAACTATTTGAATAAGTACTGCCTCAAAATCCATGCAAAATAACTCAATCACTTAAAAACAAAACTGGAAACAAACCCCAGTCTTATGATGATCTCCATGTAAACAACCAACATGCCTGCTTTTTTCACTTTTCTTGTCCCTGTCATATTTTCTAAATAAATTGCAATGATAAACCTCAAAGATGGATTTCAAAAAAGTCAGAACAAACTAAAATTTATTTAGTTACATGAAAAACACATTTCTGTAGCAGAGATCCTTCCACACTGTGATTTCATTTTTGAGAAAGAAAGAAGCTCAGCTCCAGGGTCACTAGTTACTGACATTCTGGCCGACTGTAAGACATTAACTAGAGGTGGTACAAACATGCCATTTCACGTTCCTGTTTTTCATGGTATTTGAGAATTACATTCTGTTCCTAAGGAACTAAAAGAAGCTCCACCGCAGCCTATGACCACAACTGTTGCATAACAGGAAATATTTAGCAAGCTCAGCACTGCTACACAGTTTGTCCAATAAAGTTGAGACTACAACTATATCAGTGCCCTGGCGGCACAGTGTTTGAGAGCTCGGCTGTTCCAATCCACCAGCTACTCCTCGGAAACCCTATGCGGCAGTTCTAGTCTGTCCTATTGGGTCGCTATGAGTTGGAATATTAGGCTAAATCTGATAGATATGTAGCAAAGAAAAAAACTTTTAAATAAAGATCTTAGAGAAGTTAATCTCAGTCACTTTCATTCTCACTAACAAAGGCATTTTCGTTCGATCCTGATTTTTGTAGCTACTGATTTGAAAATGCCATACAAACCAGACTGAGTTACAGACTGTCAAAATGTAATCCTGCAGGATTGTACATGAAAACAGACCCTCCCCAATTCCTAAGATAGACTTTTAAAAGACAATACAGAGAATGAGACCAAAAACACTCTTTTTTCAAAAGACAGGCCCTTCCGCCCAAAACACAGCAATTATTGGACAGCACAGACAGCAGTATGTAAAAGGGAGGAAGAATTTAAGGGGTAACAGAAGGACATACTTAAACAGCCGCCTGAAGAACAGGTAAACGAAACATTTAGATCAAAAGGGACTGAGGGCGGGGGAAACTAGAAGAGGCAAAAAGAAAGCATAACTTTACTGCCATTTTGCAAAACGTAACAAGTGAGAGACAGAAGTACTGTGCTGCAAAGGAACTGGACGATGTCACTGTGCTGTACATCTAGACATCGCAGAGACGGGCCATGTTTTTTTGTGTATGCTTCCACCATTCTTTAAAAAGCACTGAAAGAGGCATGTGACACAAGCCACATACACTCACTGTGCTTTATTTTTTACCTCTAGGCCAAGGAATGCCTGCACACTGTTGGTTCTATCCAGACAGTCCAGGCAGTTCGTGCGAACTGTACCACTCTGGCATCTGCAATGAATGCAACAAGCTTAAACAGCTAATTTGGAACACAAATAACAAAACTAAAACACACTAAGAAAAATGAAAGTGATTAAAAACGTGGCACCCACTGTCTCCTCCACTTTTTATTACTACAAATTTCACACATCTAAAAAACCTGAAAGGATATTATAACGAGCCTTCACACACCCCCTCTCCGGAGTCTGCCCCATTAACATCTGCCCTCTGTCATTTGTCATGTAGCTACTATCCATCCAGACCCCCTTATTTTTAATTAGGCCTGGAGTCAGGAGCTAAATGTACATCCAGGTTTGTAACTCCAGTGTTCTCTGCTTATAAAAGGTAATAAAATACTTATGAAATGAATTAAAAAGCCTAGGAACTGTCATCGCTAACAGATCTCTAAAAAATTAGAAACTTGAGCTCTGTTCACTGAAGTTTACCTCAAGCTGTACACTGAACTTAGGGTAAATTTTTCAACCCTTTTTTCTCTATTTCATATGTCAAAACCGAACATTTAAATTATACTGATGTAAACATACAGCAATGTCTTTTACTCCTGCTTGCAGCTAAAATCCTTACTGAGGTTAAGAAATATTAAAACATTAGTTTTGAGAGTGAAGTGGCCTAGATGCATAGATTTTTAGTGTGAAGCTTGGAGGCAGATGGGTCCTGGCTCTAACACCTCCTGGTCATGTGACTTGGGGAAGAAAACAGCCTATGTCTCAATTTCCCCAAACGTAAAATGGGGTAATAACAGAACCTACCTCTACAATTGTTTTTGATACATGTAAAGCACGAAGTATACTGCCTGGCATACAGAATGTGCTCGATAACACAAGCTGCTACTATTCTTTGTTGAAGTCTCAAGAAAGAGCAAAAGTCTACAGTATAATAAAGGAAGATATCTTATTTATCATAAGCCATGCTTTAAGAAAAAGATATTTAAGACTTTAAGGTCAGCAACAATTTTAAAATTACAACAAAGCTCCAATTTAAAGAACAGAGAAATAGAACAAACCTTTGAACTTCACTTCCATTGAAATAAAAAAATCCATAATCTAGAAACTTTTGGACTTGAGGTTTAAGGACACTATGTAATTTTTCTGCCTTTCCTCCTTTAACCATTTGATGATAGTCAAAATTCACCATCTGGATATCGGTGGCATGTTCAGAAGCTTTTAAATGACTCTGAAAGTAAACGCAAATATTCATCTAAATGTTAGCTAAATATGATTTAACAACATATGCTATAAACAGAACCTTACCTTTTAAACTAAAACCTCAGCAGGGTCTCTTGAGCTCTTACTAACCCATCACAAAACTTTCATTGACACTGCAGTCCAGTGGAAAATCACTTGCTGATACTCAATAGCACCTCTTCCCTAAAACCTCACATACTATCCCTGAAAGGTTAGGTGACATAGTTAATATCAGAGAACTTAAGTAATATTCTCATCAGGTTTAGAAAATGAAAAATTATTTTCAACCACCAGCATTACCTTTTTTACAATGCAAACTTACAGTCACAGACTGAGTCATTTTTTTATACCTTCATTCGATACATACAGATTTTTTAAAAGTTTTACATAAAAGTATAATTTGTTTACTAATAACGTTTATTTCACAAGTTTAAAATAAAATAGCAAAACCACTAGGTTACTTCTGAACTCCATTAATTACATAAACCTTTAGAAAATGTTTTCTAACAATTTTGTTTCAGTTTACAGTTTTATGTAACATTATACCCGTTGCCGTCGAGTCGATTCTGACTCATAGCGACCCTACAGGATAGAGTAGAACTGCCCCATAGAGTTTCTAAGGAGCACCTGGTGGATTTGAACTGCCGACATCTTGGTTAGCAGCTATAGCTCTTAACCACTATGCCTGCAGAGTTTCCCATCTAACATCATAAGTTATATAAGTTCATGACTGATTTGATGAGCATATATTGAGAATGTTTTCTCCTTAGAAGTCAGATATTTTTGTTGTTGTTATTTATGAGTTTTTTCACTTGAAACCCTCTTACCAGTTCCTAGGTATTTATTTGTAAGAGAGAAGGTATGGTCTTCCATGTATACAAATGCATCATCACATCTCATATGATGAAAGCAATGACTATGGCTCCCAGAAGCAAGCAAAGCCATGAACAGATGGAGAAAGGAACTGCCTGACACTTCTCTGCTGGTGGCAGATGGGCACCCTGGGGGAAGGGGTTTTCTTCTGCTGCCCACGGCACAAACAGATGAGGAAACAGTGCTGACTGCCCTGAGCCTTCCACCACCCCATTTTCAGCAGCACTAGCCTAAACTATTTTATAACAGCCCCAAAGAGCTACAGAAGGCTTTGACAAGTACCCAACCTTTTTCTAGGAAGTAATTTACTTCCTGGGTGAACCTGATGATTGTACTATTTTTTTAAATATCATTCTACTGCCTAAGGGTCACGACAGAAGAAAAAAATGATCATACTTGCCTGGAAAGCCTTGCTCAGCATGTGTTCACCTTCCTTAGACCCAAGCAAATTTACTATTATTTGTTTACCATATAAACTCTTAAGTGTTCTAAAATGCCTGTTAAAGAAATAAAGAAAATAAATATGTATCAAATGATAAGCTTAAAGTTTCCTCCTCCCCCAAAAATCAAGAACCTACACAGTGGTATTTTAAACTCACAGAACTGGCAAAATGGGGTACAAGTTCATTCTACCTGGTCTCAAAACTCTGAATCACAGAAACTCTCAGTTAATGCTATTTCTTCTGACATACTGATGCTGCGACCTCTTTCTTTCCACTAAGGCAGAGATGCCAATCAGCTCCTACCTACCCCCAAGATGAATGCGTCAGCCAGCTCCCTCCCCAGTCTATGAGGTGAGCACTGGACTAGCAGAGAGAACACAAGCTTGGCTGGGAAGGCAGCCAGGGCAGAGGGCCCAGGGCTGCACACCCTACATGAGCACATCACATACTCTGGGTATTCAGAGGGGCCTCCTTCATAAGCTCTAGCCCTAAGAAAGTGAGGCCTAGAGTATGGTCTTTTTCCTCTCCAGCCTCCAACCAGTCCAGAGGCTGTAGGACAATGCTGTCCAAGGGAAACATAAGGCGAGCCTCACATGTAATTTTAAATTTTCTACAAGGCGTATTTTAAAAATTTAGAAGAAACAGAAAAGAATTAATTTCAATACTTTCTATTTAGCCCCAATACTTCTAAAATATCATCTCAACATGTAATCAATATAAAACAAACACAAATGAGATATTTTACATTCTCTTTTTTGGCACTAAGTCTTCGAAACCCTGGTGTGTATTTTACACTTAGAGCAAATCTCAATTTGGACTAGCCACATTCCCAGTACGCCATAGCTACACATGGCTACTGGCTATCATACTGGTCAGCACACCCAGAGAGACAGTTTTAAGACCAAGAGATCAAGACCAACACATCCAGTGCTACCGTTTCTAGAAGTTACGATACTAGGTGTCACTGCCTTCCTTTTAAATTAGTCAGAAGGAATTTTACTTATAGCCAGAAAAGTTGAAATGAATCAGTAAATATAACTGGTCTCACTGCTTAACAGTATCAACACTACACTGTATAGAATAACCAGTCTTACCTGTCAAAAGCAGGTGCATTGGCTTCAAATCCCCTTGACATACGGACACGATGGGATCCCACCTTGGACAAGAATGATACATTTAATCATATGAAAAACAAACATGTAGAGAAGAGACATCATATTTTACAGTATATAACAATTCATTTGCTCAGCACACAGTAAATTAAGTAAATGATTTTCATTCATGACATTCTTTTAAAAAAGTTCTGGGGGTTTCCCCTCCTTTATATTTTTGAAGTATAAAAAAGAACTAGAAGTTACACCAGGATGAAAACACTTACAAATTAACAGGAATTTTTACTTATGAAACATATTTTTAAGAACACTTCACATAATTGCCTTGTTTTAAACTCCAACTACATGCCCTATGTAAGTTAACAGATATTAGCACCATTTGGGCAATTAAAAGCTGCAATACTGAGAGGTCAAATAATTTGCCCTCTTTGATCAATATAACTAACTCCAAAAAGGTTCTGGAGACCTAAATTCTCACCCTACTCTTCCAAGCTGTCTACAGCTGCAATGTCTATGTGTTTTTTCCTCTTCTATGCTGAATATTCTCCTTTACCAAATGAAATTTAAACAAATTAAAAATGCTCTCTCGGCTTGCTCATGACTGGGCCCTGGGGCAGACTGGGCTGGACATGATGCAAGATAACTAGACTGGACTCTTGTTCAACAGAAGTTCTCGATACCGAGCGGCAGGGATCTTGGTTAAAACGCACACTCCTGGCCCCACTCCAGAGACTGTTTCAGCTGATTTGCACTGTAAAACCACGCCAGGTGATTCCTTTGAGAAATTTTAATTAAAAAAACCTCACAGGAATTAGGCATGGATAACAAGGAGCAAGTCAAGGAGAAAGCCTAAGGGCTTTCTGCGCATGACTTCTGAATTGGGGCATCTCACCAGGAAACACCAAGTTCAAGGATCCCCTAAAATAAATTCCAGTCCTGAGGATACACAGCATACCTGATAACTGTTTACCACCACGTAAGGCTAAAAGTCCTTGTTTGGGCTATTGTGGGAAAATTAATCTTTGGACTTGGTATTTTTATTTTCAAAAATCAGTGATCCATTTTCAGTCTTTTTATCAGTTATATATTTCATTCCTCTATTACATTCTTTTTTAGGATAGTAGGGAAAATGTTTTGGAACGTAAGATACTCATGAAACTAATCCATTCCTAATCAATGCAAGGTTGACTTTAAACATTAAGCTAAATAATAGAAAACCCCTGACTTAATCCTCTCCCCAGCTCAAGACAATTAGTCCAGTCCAGTGATAGCTTAGCAGAATTGCTGGACTATCTCAACATCTCAGAAATTACTGTTTCTATGAAGAAATGCATGACTTAGAAATCCACGGTTTTCAGTACATAACTATGACATTAACCGACAAGACTATCTGTGCGGGCAGGCCACGGCACAACAGAAAGAAGCGGGAAGAAAGTCCCACCCAACGAGGATCCCTCAGGACCCAACCATATCAGACAAACACTGTAAGGCTGAACATCTTAATGAAATCACACAGAAACCAGTATAACACAGAGCACATAAACAGGTTATTAAAAAAAATCTCTTACACCAGCCTGACACTAAAACAAAGGCATTCACCTTGCATCAAAAAAAAAAGCAGGGCTTAAAAAATGTTCTTAAATATTCCAAACACAGTGCTCTGATCATGACAGTTAGGAGATGGGCTAGATAGGGATTCTTCCCCCAAAGAGATTTGGGGAGAGATAATATCTGTTTAATTTATCCTACACACCAAAGATAAAACCCATAAAAGTCTAACCCAAGACCTCAAGAACCTTAGCAAAGTAATACAGTTGTTAATCCCTGTTGATCTTTCCTCTGTCTAGAATAAACCATATTACTGAATACACTCAAGCAGTCTGCAATTTCTCTCCACAATAACCATGCTGGAGTGTAAGACAGACCCAGCTGTGAACTAAAAGGAGGCAAGATTTTTTTCCTGTCCATTCTCTCAAAATGGCTGAGACACAAAATTCACTAGGCTATACATACCTGGAAGCCTAAAATGAACATACTTACACTTTAGGAACTAAAGATTTTTTAATAGAAATATTATGCAAAATTACACGGTTATGAGCAATCCAACATGATGACCTTACATTAAAAAAAAAAAAAATGATCTTATATTTTAAAGATTAGACAAAGGAAAATAAATAGATAAAAACATCAGAAAGCAGGTCAGAGAACAGGTCACTATAAATTACTAAATAAAATTTCACTAGAAGATATATTGATTACAAGAACGACAATCGACCTATAAAAAAAAAAAAACTTATACATAGTTCTTATTCTGACAGCCAACACTATTCCAAGTGCTTTTCATTTAATCCTACAACAACCATATGAAATAGACACTATTTTTATCATCACCACCGTACAGTTAAGGAAACTGAGGCACAGTGAGATTAAATCACTTGCAAGGTCACACAGCTAGCAATGGTAGAGCAAGGATTCCAATTGGTTGGTCTGGTTCCAGAGTCTTTGTTTTAACTATTACATACTTCTGCCTAAGGAGTTAATGTGTTTGGTTAACACACTTGGCTAAGGTGCTGGGCTCCACCCAGAAGTACCTGGGAAGAAAGGCCTAGTGATCCACTTTTGAAAAATCAGCCATTGAAAACCCTATGGAGCACAGTTCTCTGACACGCATGGGGTTGCCATGAGTCAGAATTGACTCAATGACAGCTGATTTCTGGTTTAAGATAATGAGATAATAAATATGAAAGCACTTTGAAAATCAACTCATTATAAAAGCATACCAAAGTTTTAACATTAAATACAGCAGCTGAATTTCTATGGCTATTTGCAAGGACAAGAAAGGAAAAACATCTAAGATAATTCCAAGAACTCTGGATTCAGACCCCCAGTTCCAAGTCTAGCTGGTGTGATTGGCTGGAATAATAGAGCTATGAACTAATGAGCTACCCTGAAAGCTTAGAGAATATGGTGAATTTTCAAGAGAAAAAAAATAATAATAAATGAATGTCAAACACATACTTGCAAACCTGGTTGTTCCCAAAACAATGGAACAGATCCCCGGATTTGTATGAAGGAAGAAACAGAGTCATCCAAGTACACAACCTGCAGAGAAAAACAGTAAATAATATTTCCACAGGAAAAGTTGGTACCCTGGCATTACAACAAATTTACTGAAGTATGATGCACACTTGTCACATTTTATGACCAAACTTCCCTAATCAAAATATTCCAAATAAGCCACTAAACAAGTTTACTCACTTTTGTTCAGTTAGTGATAGTTCTTCTACATGTTTACCAAGAAAATTATAAAAGGATATGTGTAAGAATCGCAGCTCTTGAAAAGGAATTCTTTCTGAACCTCCATATTTTATAGACATACGTTTATATTTTACTTAATTTTTTTCTTTAGCTTCTTATATTTTCAAAAACTAACTTAACTGGGGGACCTGAATTGGCCTGAAGGCAGGGGGTGGCTCTCAAAAGGCATAAAAGTATAAGCCTGAATTTACAATTATGTAGTTTCACAGCCAAAAATATCCTAGCTTACAACAAGAAAATAACCAAAATGGGTAAAAATTCTGAACAGAAATCTCACCAAATACACAGAGATGACAAATATACAGACATATGGATGGTAAATAAGCATATGAGAAAATGCTCAACATCATATGTCATTAAGGAATTGCAAATTACAACAATGAGACACCACTACACACCCATCAGAATAGCTAAAACCCAAGACACTGACATCACCAAATGCTGGTGAGGATGTGGAGCAACACGAACGCTCACTCGTTGCTGGTGGGAATGTAGAATGGTGCAGCCCCTTTGGAAGAGAGCCTGGCAGTTTCTTACAAAACTAAACATAGGCTTACCATACAATCCAGCAAGTGTGCTCCTAGGTGTTTACTCAAACGAGATGAAAACTTATGTCCATATAAAAATCTGCACACAAAAGTTTACAGCAGCTTTATTCATGATTGCCAAAAATTAGAAGCAACCAAGATACCCTTCAATAGGTGAATGGATAGACAAACTGTGATACATCCATATAATGGAGTATTATTCAGGGATAAAAAGAAATGAACTATCAAGTCATGGAAAGACATGAAGTAACCTTAAATATATATCGTTAAGTGAAAGAAGTCAGTCTGAAAAATCTACATACTGTATAGGTCCAACTACAGGACACTGTGGAAAAGGTAAAATTAGAGACAGTGAAAAGGTCAACGGTGGCTAGGGGAGTGAGGGAAGGATGAAGAGGTGGAGCCCAGGGCATTTTTATGTATGATACTGTCATGGTGGACACATGGCGTTAAACATCTGTCAAAACCCATAGGACAACACACACAGTGTGAACCCTAAGGTAAACTATGGACTTCAATGAATAACAATGTACAACACTGGTTCATCAGTTCTAACAAATGTACCACAGAAATGCAAGATGTAAATAAAAGAGGAACTGTGTGCAAGGGGGAAAGGAGAACATAAGAACTCTCTGTACTTTCTGTTCAATTTTTCTGTAAACCTAAACCTGCTCTAAGAAAGAATGTCATTAAAAAATGTATCCTAACTTTTTAATTCTTAGATGGTACAATATCCCTCTTTAAGAGTTGAGTTTTGATATAATTTCACTAAAAAAAAAAAGCTTCCCTTAAGTTGTCCCGCTCTCTCACTGAGGATTTTTACCTCAGCACCACTTAAGGCATTGGCAGTGCTGTGTTGGTTAGTGAGCATCTTGTTACTCACCTCAAGAGGCGTACCTAAACAAGTGTCTTCTAGGGAAACCTTTCCTAAGGCCGATAAGTAGTCAAGAACAATAATGAAAAGGTATTACAGATGTCAAAATGAGTTCTTAAAAAAATAACAATCTGCCATTCTCTTATTTTCTGTGCCTGTCATATAATACATAAATGAAGCACGGCGGAACACAAGATACCTGTTCTGTTTCTACAAAATTAGCGACATGGCCGTCGTCATTTGTCCCCCGGACGTTAAACCTGGTCCCAGCGCGTTCACAGCTCAGTCTTGAAATGAGGCAGGCCTTGGCCTGTTTGTGAGCGGCGTAGATGGTTCTGATCTCTACCCCTCCGCACATGAGGCGCAGCAGCCACTCATCGCAATTCACACCGTAGTGCTTGAGGTGCAAGTGCAAAGACTGGTTCCTAGGGGAACAGAGAGAGCTGCCTCAGCTTCCTGAGTGTTCAACAACAAAGTCTACATTTTAGAACGGTGTTTCTGGAACATTAAACTGACATCATTAAATTAGAAGTGAACAAATCGAATCACCTACACTGACTACACTACGGAGCTGAAGGGAGGGTTACAATGAGATCCTGGGATACACGATCCATGATCCATGGAGGAGAAGCACGTTTTGTGTTTTTAGTTTCTGCACCCTGTCTTTATATATAATGTCTTTTTTTTTTAATGTATTTGCAATCTAACTTGTTCCAAATGGATTCTGTACATTTATGCACACACACACACACACTCTCTCTCTCTCTCAAGCACCTGACTACTAACCAAAAGCTTGGTGCTTCAAATCAAATTCCCTCAGAAGTGTCTCCGGCCTGGCAGTCTGTTTCTGAGAGGCCACAGTTTTGAAAACCCCATGGAGTAGTTCTACTCTGCACACTTGGGGTCGCCATGAGTGACAATCAACTCAACTACAACAACTTCTTAAGGCTTGACTTTTATAGGGCTCTACTTTTAATTAATTTAAATTTAAATAGCCAGATATGGCTAGTGGCTACCCTATTAGCATGGCGGTACAGTTTCCCATCACTCCAAATACCTTTTAGCATTCTAGGTAACAGATGGGACCTGGTTAATAAAAATCTTCAATGAAAAAGGTTTTATTCAAACAAACATGCAGAAGCCTGATGATTAGAAAACAGACAAAAGCAGAGTCAACAAATGCACGGAGACAACGCAGGTGAGAGGTTACCATAGGCTGGGGGAGAGGAGAACGCAAGCTGTTGCCTAATGGGTACAGAGTTTCTGTTCTGCATGATGAAAAAGTTTTGAAAATAAATAGTGGTGATGGTTGCAAAAAGCAAACAAACAAAAACTCTAGTAGGAGAGCAGCAGAGTCATCATGTTACAGCAGGAGTGGGAGGCCAAAGCCCTGCCAGGCTGACCTTCTCAGACTTGCTGACTGCTCCCTGGGGTCTCTACTGGAAGCTTGGTCCTCCACAGAACACACATGCAAGTTTCTGTGGTCGCCCCTAACCCATATACCACCAAAGAAAATGCACTGCTGCGCAGGAAAGGTAACTGGCATTTTCAGATAGCAAAGTGCCTTAGGAAAACGGGTTTTTCATAACAATGAAGTTTGGCTCTCTAAGTTTTAAAACTCGTCTACCATTTTAAGTGGAAATCTTTTTTTAGAGTGCTCTGCACTACCTTGCTGTTTTAAACAAAAAAAAAAATTTTTAATTAGCATTTTCTTGAAGACTCAGGGTCACTAATATCAATTATACACAGCAACACTTTTCGAGCAGCGGTCCCACTCAGGTTACAGGCTGCAGTAGAGACAAAACGTCCCCTTAGGTTACAGGCTGCAACAGAAATAAGATGGAGTCCCCGGGTGGTACAAATGGTTAAAGTGCTCGGCTGTTAGCCAAAAGGTTAGAGGTTCAAGTCTACCTGGAGGAGCCTCGGAAGAAAGGCCTGGGGCATTTCTTCTGAAAAATGAGCCACTGAAAACCTTACAGAGCACAATTCTACTGACACAGGTGTGATCGCCATGAGTTGGGGTCGACTGAATGCCAACAGTTTAGAGATAAAACAGGTAGTGGCCAGGTGCACTTCCTGTAAACCAGCTATCACCTTAGCCTCCTTTATCCATTTCAGAAAGCAAAGTGGAATATAAACCAGTGGTGAGATTACTACCGGGGTAACCTTAAGTCTGAGAAATGTTATTTTAAAAATTAATAAATGACTGAAGCATGCGTGTTTTATTCTTACCTATGGTGATCTGAGGGAGAGCTCAAACTGACTGTGACCCAGCATGTCCAGCCACCACAGCAGAGACCATTCATGGTGCAGGCACAGGGACTCACCTGTCCTCAGACAGGTCTCACATCCTGTGCCTTTTGTGCACGGGGCTTTCCTCTCTGCTGTTTGCATTTCTCTTTGCTGTCAATGTGTCACTGTTTCAATTCTACCTAAATTTGTACACAGCTCTCAACTGGCAGCCGTTCTGAATTTCCATGGAGTAAGGTTACCTGGGTTTTGTGACAGTTTATTTACCACTCTTAGGCTACAAAAGGTTCTCGGCTGTATCCTAGAAAATACTACTAAGCTGCAAGGGGATGCATGGTAAATAAAGCTTCCGTTTGTTTATGTACAATGATAGTGGGAGTGCCAATCCTTAGCAATACAGCAAAATGAGCAAAGTTCACCTGGGGTGCTTTAGCCTCCTCTTTGTTCAACCCTGGTGGCACAGTGGCTAAAAGCTCGGCTGCTAACCAAAAGGTTGGCAGTTCAAATCCACCAGCTACTCCTTGGAAACCCTATGGGGCAGTAAGTTCTACTCTGACTTGTAGGGTCGCTATGAGTCAGAATTGACTCGACAGCATCAGACTTGGGTTTTTTTCTTGTTTGTTTTATTACAGGAAAAGGTCAGCACTGATATCAGTTGTAGGTAACAGAACCAGTATACTAGAAATCTGGTCTGGCTACACAAAGCAATACTAATTACAGTCACATGGGTTCCCCACACCAACTGTACATATTTAAACAACAGAGCACATTTATGAACCAACACGAAATACCGCACAGTTACCTACTTGAGCTCTATTTTACTATAGTACTGGACTTGGTCCCAGAATACTACTACTTTAAAGTTTGCTGCTCTTCAATCAAGATCATCTACCTACAGCCTTAACATTAAATAAATAAGAGAATGCTGCTTCTAGACTGTAATGCTGCCTGAGACGAGATCTCAAAACTAAGAAGAATAAATACAAATGCCACAATTTTACTACAACCAAATTCATTCCTAAATTTAAAACAAGCATTTTACATGTATTTCTGGAATGAAAGGGCTGTCTAGATCAGGAAGAGCCACGGGTTTTAGGTCACATGCCAATTCCAATAAAGCGGCAGTGGCTGCCTACCCGGCTGTCTCTGCTGAGGATCCCGGAGCAGGAAGGGGCGTGTGCTCGCCTGCAACGTCCACCCCTTGCTGTCGCTGGGAACAGCGAATGTTGTGTTCAAAATGACCAAGCTATGGTACAACACATGAGTACAGGCGGAAAAAAGAAAGGAAACTCACCAGAAAAATCTATTATCAGTTGTGTGTTCCTGCATGCTACGATGTGCATTGAGACTCAGATCTAAACTGACTCCAGACGCAGACCATGCAAAGTAAAAGTTGCCTGAATTCAAAACTTTCCGTACTTCGGAAACACGATCCTCATCTGAAGAATCAATTCGCAGTGATATAAACTCAGTGGAAGTAACTCGGAAAACTTCAGACTCTTGAATTTTTCCAACAGACATACATCCGGTGACTAGGACCAGATAATGTAACATAGTATCGCCTGTAAAAACAAAGATTTAATTGAATGAGAAGCCCTAATATTTTTCAAGCTTTCCAAAGTTTCTTCTGACTTTCTTCTCCTGTCCTCGTCTTTTAAATCTGACATTGTGATTATTTTAAATTTACTGCGGATGTCTTTAAGTTTAAATCTCACAATGAGATGTTTTCAAGAATTGAAAAAAACCCTTGTTTAAATACATTTAGTAGAGTACAGCATTTAAACATTAGCAGGCTAAACTCGCCGTTATCAAACAGTGCCTCCACTTAATCTGAGGCTGAGAAAACTTTACCCCTCCCCCCAAAATTACATGGTATCTTCTCTCTCTTCCTTTTATGAGTGACGGGAAATTCAAATGAGACAACGAATGAGAAAGTTCTTTGTCAATAGTCAAGCTGAAAAATATTGGTATATACATGTGGGCTGATGATATATGGGCAAAAAGTCCCTGGTACAGCTAATACTTATAAAGTGATTTCATTTACAAAACTTTCATGGGGTTTTTCATCTAATCATGCCAAAATTCTATGAACTTTGTATGAAGCTGGGATTCAGCAGCGGTGTACTCTGGGCATGGGCTCTGATGTAGGCAGAGGTGACCCTGAATACTGCCTTCCCACTTATTGTCTGGATCAACTCAGGTATGTTAACCTAACCAGTCTGAGACAGCTTCTTTTATAAAAAGGTAAAAAGGAATCAAAACCAATACCTCACTGGATTGTGAGGATTACCCAAGACAATCATTTCGGCACCAGCTTTACGATAGATTCATGCTAAACGACAAATCTCCATTTTACAGACCACTCCTACTCCAAATATGGTCAGTGAACTCTTACAGTCCCCAGGGGGAAAAGGTGCTGACTCCAGATTGAAAAATCAGCTTGCGTCACTGCGTTCACCCTTCTGTTTAGCTGCCTTTGTTTTCATAGTAAGACTTTCTAGATGATTGAAGCTGGGTGTTGATTTCCGTGATCTAATCACAGACAGTAACTAACAGTTCACAAGGAAGGGTACCAGTTCTTGGGCCACACTTTGAGCCACAGTGTTAAACACAATCAGAATGATAACCATAAAGGTTACTCTACAGCCCGTGGTGACAGAAAGGAGCAGAGGCAGGTTCAAACCAAGCCTTCTGAATCCAAAACCCATGCCCTCCTTTCCGCTATAACCAGGGAAATGAGCCTGGTCCCCACTAGGGCACATTTTCCTAAATGCACTGAAGCAAAGAAAAAGGGCAACTCCCTAACTTTCTTTTCTGACAACCAACGCCAATCCCTTAAAGTGTTCAAACAGGACAGTGTCTCTTGAACTTAAAATCACAAGGGCTTGAGCATAGATTAGCTTAATTAGGGTTTAAAAGATGTTACCACATTTTTTGTACAAATATGGAGTCTGAAAATGGTTTATAGGTAGTCTCTCTCAAATCCTTAGAGCTACACAAACAGAAATGAAAAACTGCGTGAACAGTAATGAACAACAAACTTACCAAGATTTAATCGTAAAACACCTAAGAGTCCGTATGCATCCATTACTTTGGAGTATGTACCCTTGATCGCCTCTTTTTCTGCAGATGCTACAAAAAAAGTTTTAGGTTAAGAAAGTGACCCAAAACATCAGCCTCTATTTAGAAATAAAGCCAGAGTTTCAACCAGAAGTTTTAAAACCTAACAGATATTTTAACATAAATGTACTATATAAAATATTTTCTCAAACTAGTAAGTTAACTATTCTTCCCAAAGACTTAAATTATCCCAGCACCCTCTCCCTGCTGATCTGAAACACTACTTTTAATAACACACCCACGTACTTGGGGCTGTTTTGGGGTTTTCCTCTCTGTCCCAATGATCTACGTGCCTACCCTTAGGAGGGTAAGACCCACCTTCTCAGGAGGGCAAGACCCACCTTCTCAAGAGGGCCTCCTTCCACTTCGTTTTTCATTACTCCCATTGCCTGCCCACCCTTTGCATCTTACTGCTCTAATCACATTTTTTTTCTTTTTTTTTTTAAACATTTCTGTGCCTTCTACCTGGAAGGCCTGTGCCCCACCTTTGCCTCTTGGTAAATTCTATTGACCTCATAAAAACACAGCCACAAGGTCACTTTCCTGGAAGCCTTTCTTTACTTCTCCAGGCATACCCTTTCACAGAGGTCCCTCTTCATGCTGCCAAAACATTTGATATAAACTTATCACTTATCTTTCACACCAGCCAGTGTGCTCCCTGAAGGTGAGGGGAAAAAAAACGTTGAGTGGATTCCAACTCATGGTGACTCCATGCGTGGTGTCAGAGTGGAACTGTGCTCCACAGAGTTTTCAATGATTTTTTGGAGGCATATCACCAGGCCTTTCTTCCAGGGTGCCTCTGGGTAGACTTAACCCACTGACCTTTTGGTTAGCAGCCCAGAGTATTAACTGTCTGCACCAACCAGGGACTGTGGAATGCAAGAACTGCCTTATTCTCACTTGTCTCCCTGACACTTAGAACAGTGCTTGACACACAAGATAAAACCTTTAAACCATGAAAGCTAATGACGGCAGTTAACTTTACAGTTTACCACAGGAATAAGGAAACCTTCGGACTGGCCTTTGGCTTGATTTATTTCCTCATAAAGTTGGTGTTATCTCATTAATAATTTCCTTATGGCAAACTGTTAAAATTGTTCTACTGAAAAAAAAAAAAAAATCCCTGAAACTTTAGGAAAAATCTTCCTGGTACTTAGCAAATAATAAAAAAAAAAAAAAGCAAATAGACTCCTTAAAAATTTGGCACCCAAACCAAAACCAAAACCAGGGCTGTCAAGTCGATTTCAACTCATAGCGACCCTATAGGACAGAGCAGAACTGCCCCGTAGAACTTCCAAGGAGTGCCTGGCGGATTAGAACTGCTGACCCTTTGGTTAGCAGCCATAGCACTTAACCATTATGCCACCAGGGTTTACAAAATTTGGAACAGAACCAAAGAAATACAAGCACGGTTAGTATTTCCAAGGACAATAAAACATAGCAACATTCTAGAATCTACAGTCCGGAAGGGGAGGCTCCTCTTATTCAGCCCTCCCTTTCTCCCTGAGGTGTCTTCCTCTCTCCACTGCTTTCCTTTTCCCACAAGCCCACCCCCACCCCTGCTCACCACTGGGCTGGCCAACAGGTTCACTCCTTACTTACCTCTGCTCTCTCCCCTTTTCCTTTCCCCCATTCAACTACGATACAGAATTATAAATTACAGCACATTATGGAAATGCTGGTGTTTTCTATGGAAGCCCTGGTGGCACAGTGGTTAAAGCGCTCGGCTCCTAACTGAAAGGCTGGCAGTCTGAACCCACCAGTCGCTCCAGGGGAGAAAGATGTGGCAGTCTGCTTCCCTAAGGATTTAAAGCCTTGGAAGCCTGATGGGGCAGTTCTGCTCTGTCCTTACAGGGTCGCTGTGAGTCGGAATCCCCTGGATGACGGCAGTGGGTTTGGTTTGGTATATTCTACATGAGAGGGTCAGGTAAGCAGATCCTCATGACCGTCTCAATTCCTGTCAATTTTTACTGCCAACGTAAGGGCTTTCTTCCCAGCCTACGGCTTTACCTAATACTCCTTGGTCCCTGGGTGGCAAAAACGGTTAAGTGATCAACCACTACGTGAAGGTGGCAGTTTGAAACCATGTAGAGGCGCCTTGGAAGACAGGCCTGGCAATCTGCTTCTGAAAGGTCACAGCCTTGAAAACACGAAGGTGCAGTTCTACTCTGCACACTGGGTCGCCATGAGTCAGAATCAACTTGGCAGCCCCTGATGACAACAACATTTTGCATGAGAGATCTTTTCCTTTACCATGAAGCTCTTCTCCAGGGTTCCACAGACCATCTCACTTTCCCTGCCTGCTTCAGCTCTTTTCAGACCACCTGCTCTTAAGTCTTCCTCCCAAGGTTATCCCACTGCCACCTTCCAATGAGTGGTGCTCTGCTAGTCGGCAGCACAGGCTTCAACAAATGACTCCATCACTCAATCCGTTGATACTGTCACGGTTCTCTAGTAAGCTCATCATCATTAAGTGTGGGCCTTATCTTTAGCGTCCCACTCAGTATGAAGTTAGCGAGGTGGAAGGTTTCACCAGGCCACTAAAGTTATGGGAATCTCTATTTCATTCGGCATTCCTAGAGTTCCTGCTGTAACACTGTATGTTCACAGAAAGTTACTCCTAATATTTGATGACAACCAACACCAATATAAAAAAATGACAACATAAATTTTGATATTTTATGAAGTAGATCAGGATTGCCTTCCCCTATATACTGTCCCGGGAGCCATGGCGGCACAGTGATTAGGGAGTCAGATGTTAACCAAAAGGTTGGCAGTTCGAATTCACCCTATGGAGCAGCTCTACTCTGTCTTATAGGGTCGCTATGAGTCGGGATCGACTCAACGGCAATGGGTTTGGTTTTTTTTTGGTTATATACTGTCCCACGGAAGGTAAGAGGTAAGAGTACCACATGTACTCAAAAACAAATGACTGCTAACAGAAGGCATGGCCTCCAGGGCAAATATTGTTCTAGAGTTTTACAGGTTACATGCCATATGCACCTCCAGTACCGTCACTAATACAGTAATACAGAAATTACTAAACGTATTGGGTTCAGTGGAATCATCCTTTCAGTGCATATACTGGCAGTAGCGATAGTTTAAAAGAAAATATATTTTCAGTATTAAGTCATCAGCTTCTCTCAGAAAAAGGAAACAGTTGTTTTATAACTTAAATTACCATGCAACAAAATGTTCCTGCTCTTCTAATAATGCGTAACACTCATCTCCTCATTAACTGCACTCCAGATGTATGAACAACCTACCACGTGCCTCAGGCCCAATGAAGGCCCACCTACCAGCACATTACTCAACTCAAGCTTACTAACAAATCTACCATATTCTAAGATACAGGAAACAGGATACACACACAGTTTAAGCTAAAGTACACATTCTCAGATAAAAGTAAGCTAAAGGAAAGGAAAGGTAATTCAAGCCCTAGATGAGATGTCATTTTCCTTGCCAGAAATTCTTTTGTGTGTGTGTGCTTTAGGTGGAAGTTTACAGATCAAATTAGTTTCTCATTAAACAACTAATACACAAATTATTTTGTGACATTAGTTGCCCAACAATGTGTCAACACTCTCCCCTTCTCAACCTCGGGTCCCCCATTTCCATTCGTCCAGTTTTCCTGTCTCTTTCTGCCTCCTCTTCTTTGCTTTTGGGCTGGTGTGCCCATTAGTCTTGTATACATAGCTGAACTCTGTGTGTTACTGTTTGTTTTATAGGCCTGTCTAATCTTTGGCTTAAGGGTGAACTTCAGGAGTGACTTCCATAGTGACTTAAAAGGGCGTCAGAGTGCCATGAATTTTTTTATTTCCCTTTAAAATACCAGAAGAAATTTTAAAATGATGACTAGCATTTCAGCTAGGCACTTGTACCTTGTTTCTGTGATTATGACAGTAACTCACAAGGGTCTAGGTGTTTTTCATGCATTATTTCGATTTTCACAACAGCCTCAGGAGGAAATTACTACAATTTCCATTTGACACATGAGGAAACAGGCTTAGAGAGCTTACTAGCTTGTTACCACCTTGCCTAAGGCTAGACAGCAGAGTCAGAAAATGCAGCTGCCCGAGTGATATGGAGGCCTTCTTTAGTTCACTGACCCAAGCCCCACAGCCTAGTTCAATGCCTGGCATTCACTAGGAGTTCAATAATTGCGTGTTCAACGAATCACTGAATTAAATTTAAGACCCATATGTACTTTTATCTCCACACACTTCCAATTTCCTAACAGAAAAAAAACACAGTATTTTCTTCCCAAATGTTTTCCTATCTTGGGAACCATAGATATTTTCCTATTCATCCATATATGCTTCAAAGGTCTGGGGTAGACAGAATAGAGGGGGCCCAGGAAGGGCATGTGAGTTGAGGAAGAGTAAGGAGAACGGCCCTGTGCATGGTATTGAAGCCGGGGGCGGGGGGAGGCGTTGGGGGAGGCCTGGCATGGTATGCTGGAGCTCGAGAGGGGTGAAGAGCGCATCAGCACAGGGGACAGCCCAGGCAGGTGCTGGAGCCCGCCCGAGTAGGGTCAGGAGGGCAGGTGTGCCACGGACGAGGCTGCAGCAGAACAGTACAGTGCTTACACGTGGGGGAGTGATCAAGGGTAATGAAACCAGGCTTCACACTGCCAGAGGAGGGCGTTACACATATGGAAAAAGAGGACACAAGAATGAACACTGTAGTGTTGACCGGAATGGAGTTATCAGTGCAAACTCAGTTGTCAATATATGTGTATATGTAGGTAAATATACAAATACAGATACAAACCTGTGTGTATAATCATATGCGATTATTTGCTCAGCATACAGATTGAATATGTATGGTGAAAGCATACAACCCTGACACATACCTTTCCTGATTTTAAACCATGCAGTATCCCCTTCTTCTGCTCAAATGACTGCCTCTTGGTATACACACAGGTTCCACATGAGCACAATTAAGTGTTCTGGGTCAGTAAAAAAGTGGAAGACCCTCAACAAGATGGACTGACACAGTGGCTGCAACAGTGCGCTCAAACACAGCATCAATTGTGAGGACGGCGCAGGACCGGGCAGTGTTTTGTTCTTTTGTACACAGGGTTGCTACGAGTCGGAAACGGCTCAACGACACGTAACAACGACAACAGCAATCGTACATACATACACACATACTTACATATACTGCCTGGCTCTACCACTGAGAGGATCTAGAATCAGCAACATCCAATAGCACCGAGCACACCCAGTACCCCGATCATGGTTTCTACACAACCTTCCCACTAAACGAAACTAGGACTTCTTGGAAAAATGGCTGATCCCAGGACAGGGCCAGGGAAGGGCAAGTGGAGCCTAGAACCTACTCTTGTGCCAGAAACTAAGGAAGCATTCAAAGAATAATGGAAACATATCACAGAAACACAGAGACCAGTAGGAAGAGGCTTCTACTGGTAAAATCTGGGACAATTTGTACATTAAAATAAGTAATAAGAGTAATGGATAAGTCCGCTGAATAAGCCCATAATTTGAAAGTATGATGAGGAAGAGGATATTTACAGTCTCAAAGTATCTCCCCTCAAAACACGTATTAGTTATAAAGCAAGAGAAAGCCTGCCAGGAGCAACCTGGTAGACACCGCTGTAACCAAGTAATCAAAGTGAACGCCAACAGTAAGCAGGCAAGTCAAAACCGCGTGTCACCTGAAAAGAACACAGCATCACTTCTGTGATACTCCTGCCAAAGATGTATAAACTGAATCTAAGGATCAGGAACCATTGATAAGCCCCAATTGAGGGACACTCTACAAATTAACTGGCCTTCATCTTCAAAAATTTTTAAATCATGAAAGTCAAAAATTGAGGAATTTTTCCCACTTTAAGGAAACTAAAGAGATATAACAACTCAATAGGAAAATGTATAATTCTGAACTGGATCCTTTTGCATAAAAGATGTTACTGGGACAACTGGTGAAACGTGAAAGTTATATGGTGATGGTTATACTGCAGTGATGGAGGGGAATGTCTTTCTAGAAAATATATAATAAAGTATCTGAGGGTCCATGATGGAGCATCCTGAGAAAAAGGTTCTTTGTACTGAACTTCATCTTTTCTGTCTGCTTGAAACTGTTTCAAAATTAAAACTTTAATGACCAAAAATGAATCTTAGAAATACATGTGCATCTTCTTAAGTAGGTTTTATCTCTAAATGGCACTAATAAGAAAAACTCTTATAATGCTATGGCCACCTCTTCCCAGGCATTTTTTTAGTGGGGGAAAAAAATTTTCCTTACGTTATAAAACTCTATCGAAGAAGAATTGACGCCTTTGAATTGTGGTGTTGGCAAAGAATATTGGATATACCATGGACCACCAAAAGGATGAAAAAATCTGTCTTGGAAGAAGTACAACCAGAATGCTTCTTAGCAGCAAGGATGGTGAGACTGCATCTTACATACTTTGGACACGTTGTCAGGAGGGATCAGTCTCTGGAGAAGGACATCACGTTTGGTAGATGGTCAGCGGAAAAGAGGAAGACCCTCAACGAGATGGATTGACACAGTGGCTGCAACAACGAGCTCAAGCATAACAGTGATCATGAGGATGGCACAGGGCCGGGCAGTGTTTCCTTCTGTTGTGCACAGGGTCGCTATGAGTCAGGACCGACTCAATGGCACCTACCAACAACAACTAATGATTAAGTGCTTGGCTGCAAATTGTAAGGTTGGTGGTTTAAACCTACCCAGTGGTTCCATGGGAGAAAGACCTGGCAATCTGCTTCCATAAAGATTACAGCCTAGAGAACTCTATGGGGCAGTTCTACTCTGTCACACAGGGTCACTATGAGTCAAAATCAACTTGATGGCACCTAACAACAATTTATAAAATGTGGAAAAATACATGCTATCAGAGGGATAGAAACTAATCAAATTACTGCCCCATTTCTTTTGTAATTTAATTCTAGAAAATAATCTGAGAATCTAAAAAATAGAAAGCTTATACTACATTAAGGAACCTCGGTGGTGCAACGGTTAAGCACTCGGCTGCTAAATGAAAGACTGGCGGCTGAACCCACCCATCAGCTCCAACGGAGATCGACCTGGTGATACGCTCCCATAAAAATTATGGCCTAAAAACCCTATGCGGTAGTTCTAGTCTGTCACGTGGGGTCGCTATGGGTCAAAATTGACTCAACAGCACCCAACAATAACAACATACTACATTATTTATGATAATGTATAACCCTTAGATAAAACACATTATTTGTAAATAACTCATCCCTATCTTTCTTTTTCCCTTAACGCTCTTGATTGCATCCCAGGCTTCAGCCAAAAATGAGCACTCTGCTGCCCTTCTACATGCGCGCCACTCTTCTCCCCTGCTCCTTCATTCGCAGTGTTCTTTCCATCTGGAATACCCTGGAGTCATCTCTGTATTCCCAGATATTACACATCCTTCAATACCTAAGTAAAACGCCCTCCTTCCTCAAGTCTTCCCTGATCACTCTGGCTGGGAGTAAACTCTTTTCTTCTCTCTATTCCATACACAGACACTTGCGCACAAACAGCAAGAGAAACTAGTTCTCATTTTACCTCAACACAGGACCATCTTAGTACACAGGCTTTGAACAACGCAGCTGCTGAGTAATCATCTAACAGAGAAAAACAAACTGAGAAGTTGCAGCACAAAAGGGCATGTTTTGCTAGCTTTAAAATAGCACACAAAAAGGGAAACATTTGCTTTCCTTTAGGGTTGAAAAGTATTTGAACGGCCTATTGTTGAAGTTTAAATTTAACTATTCTTACCATGATGTCTGGAATTTTTCAAATGTGTCTGTCCTGTGGCAGGGAGCCAGGGTGGGAAGACAGGTAATGTTAAATAATTGCTAACCAGTGCTTAGACTAGCGGAGTTTATTAAATGGCAGGGTCTGTGGAGGGCTCAGAGGAAACAAACTGAAACCATGAGCGGAAATGAAGGTTCAAGTGGATATGGTGACTTGGAAGTTCAGCTCACTTATCTGCTAGTGGAATCTTTCAAGTGGCCACTGTGTTTTCCATGAGGGGAATAAACTGCCTTTTGTGGCAAGGTTTGTATTTTTTTTTCTCTTCTGGTCATGGTGGTATTTTCAAACAAGTAAGATGCTAAGAAAAACAAACCTTCCTTTTTACAAGTTACTGATTTCTGGCCACTAGTAGGTATGAACGCCCAAGAAGACCATTGTTTTAAGAGTGACTCTGAGCAGATCAAGATCTTCAGCTGTTCAGCTAAGATAAGAGGCCTGCCCTTCCTTGGTTCTCACGTTGAGTGAGTCAGGTAAGCAGAGCTGGACTTCTGGAGAACACCTCAGGGATAAAACAGAGCCTAACTCCCTCAATAGTTTGTTTTAAGCTTTGTTTAATAGGTTCTTCCTGTGCCACTCTCAATACCATCTTTCAGTTGTGCCTTAAATCTTTTCTTAGTCTTTAATCTGCCCATGCATTTCCTGGGAACACAGAGCTATCTTAAGGCTATCTTTTTACACATACCCTCACATCATCGTCTGAAGCCCATCTGATTCTACTCCTCGTGAATACCTGAGTATGAAGAAGGCCGTATGTGACTATGACCTTAAATGTATAATAGAATTTAAAGTAAAATAAAACATGTCATTAACAATTTATTTTCACAAAAATACATATGAGGCAATCAGGCAAAATTTAAGTGCAGACTGGATATTTGGTATTAAAGAACCAGAAATTTTCAGATGTGATGACATTGTAGCTTTGTTGGGAAAGAAAGAGTATCTTTTAGAGATACATGCTGAAATATTTATGGATAAAATCAAATGATGTCTGGAACTGACTTTAAAATAAACAGAGAGTGGGAGGTAGTGGGTAGGGATACAGGTAAACAAGTGTCCATGAGCTGGTCATTGTTGAGGCTGGGTGACAGATACATGGCAGCCAATTCTTCTATTTTGATGCATATCTGAGATGTCACAAAATAAAATGTTAAAAAATAAGTTATTCTGACAACATTCTCTGGCACACGGGGTAAGTTCAGGAAGGTAGCTCTGGCCAGTCCTGAAGAGAGCCAGGGGGTATGAGAATTCTAAGTGATCACAGAGGGGTGTCATACCAACTCATAGCAACCCTATAGGACAAAGTAGAAACTGCCCCATACGGTTTCCAAGGAGCAGCTAATGAATTCAAACTGCCAACCTTTTGGTTAACAGCCAAGCTCTTAACCACTGCACCACGAGGACTCCACAGAGGTACATAGTTTGTTCCAAATACCCCAGGCCAGGAGTATACGAGTCAGGAGTTCAGTGGGCATCTGGGCTTCTGTAAATCTGAAAGCGGGCAATAGGCCTACAACCTTTACAATGGCTCCATAGCCTATTCTTCCCAAGGCTATCAAACAGTCACCAACTCTGTGGGAAAGAAGATTTCGCAATTCCAAAACAGAGGCCCCAAGAAGGGTAAATACTGCTCTACACTCTGTCTTAAATGTTTTCCTTATGTTCACCCTAAATAACTCAGCTCTGATATCCTACACTCTTTTTTGCTTATTTTTTTTTTTTGGCTTTTATAGCACTGGCTGTATCAACTGACGTAACTGTCACTATTCAGCACTGCAGGTATTACACTCTCATTTCTCAAATTAGAATTTAAGACCTATAATGAAACATTAAGATTGGATTACAGAAATTCATATGAAGACATGATCATATACATATTTGATTTTCATAAGTTTTAACTCTAAAACAGAGGATTATTAACATAGAACAACTGTCAGATGATAATCACACCCCACTGTTAACTCTACCATCTGAAGTGAAAAGAAACAAAATTAACTATTATCCAACAGTCAATAGATAATGTAAAAGCCATCTGTGTTTAATTTCAAAGGTATTTTGGAGTTTAAATTTAAATTTCTCCAACTTCTGAAGGATTACAATAATTCAAACTAAACAATAAAGCCACCCAATGAAGGTCTGACTACTCAATATGAACATTCAGCTGTGTTTCGAACCCTCCAAACTGGGAGCAGACTGTCCTTCCCCAGCTAATACAGTCGACCAAGCTAACAAAGGTCGGTAAGAATGTGAAAACAAAATTGCAAACTCGAATGACCTTCCTGGAACCGTAATTTGCCTGTGGTTGCACGCACCATGTTCTGTGGTCAGTTTATTTGCAAGCAGGTAGCACTTGGGCAGAGGTGCAGAGAATCCTGGAGATCATGTAGCCTAACTACTCCTTTTCAGGAGAAAAAGACTAAAGGTTAAGTGATTCACCCAAGATCATGTAACTAGCTGGCAGTATAGCCTCTTTCCATTTCATCATACATAAGGAGAAATATCGTGGAAAAAAAAGTTTTCTGTATAAAATTAAGTAGTGTTCCAGCTAAAAGACATACTATCCAAATTAAGGTTCTATATGAACTATACACTGCACTAACATTCTATATAAACCATACACTGCAATCTTGGCAACATTCCAGAATAACAATAACCCCTCATTCCTGCACGCAACAAGCATTTATTGAGCGCCTACCACATACCAGGGCCCTGGCAAGGTCCTAGGGATAATCAGTATCCTGATGGAGTTTACCATCTTCTAAGAAGACAAGCAGGAAATGTAAAATCACAAATGACAGTAAGTGCCATGATGAACCTCCAACTCACTGTAACAGGAGCACCTGATGCAGACTTGTTTGCTGAGGAAGGAGGGTGCTTAGAATACACCTGACTGCAGAAGTGGCTTTTAAGCTGAAACCTGAAGGATACACAGGAGTCAGTCAGATGAAGAGTCATGGTAACGATGTTCCAGGCAACATACACGTACCCTACCATCCAGCAATCCCAATAGTAAGAAGGGAAATGTGTACACAGGTATGCCAAAAGACAGGTACAAGGATGTCTACTAGTGTCATTTGAAATACCAGAAATTGGAAATAAAGTAAATGAAAACAGGACAGGTAAATGGTGGAATATTCTTACAATGGAATACCGTTCCTATCAAGTCAATTCCGACTCACAACGACCCTACAGGACAGAGTAGAGCTGCCCCATAGAGTTTCCAAGGAGCACCTGGTAGATTCAAACTGCTGACCTTTTGGTCACTTAACCACTACGCCACCAGGGTTTCCAGCAGAATACTACGTAAAAATGAAAGTGAATAAACTACCGCTACTACACAGATCAATCTCCCACATATGATGCTGAGTGAAAAAGCTGGACACAAAAGAATACATACTGAATGATATCATTTATATTAAGTTCAAAGCCCTGGTGGCACAGTGGTTAAGAGCTACAGCTGCTAACCAAAACGTTAGCAGCTGGAATCCACTAGCCACTCCTCGGAAACTGGATGGGGCAGCTCTGCTCTCTCCTATAGAGCTGCTGTGAGTTGGAATCGACTCGATAGCAATGGGTTTGTTTTGTTTTGTTTTGGTGCAAAAGGTCAGGATGGTGATTACCTTTACAGATTATGGTGGAGATACGTGGAGGTATCACCAGGGGTCTTCTGGAGTGCTAGGAATGATGTTCTGTTCTCCCCCTGACGGTGGTTACGTGGCTGTGTTCACTCTGCAGTGATTCATCAAGCTGTATAATGTACACTACGTGTGCGCTATGATTTAACAAGTTTATTCTGAAAAATAAATATTCTGAGCAGAACAATCAGCATACATGAGGACCCTGACAGAACCTGGCATGTTCAGATCTGAAAGCGGCCAGCATGGCTGGAACACAGGGAACCAAGGGACACGGTGATGGCACGAGAGAAGAGGGAAACGGGCTCGATTTTACTATAGGTCAATTTAAAGAGTTTGGATTTTATCTGAAGTTCAGAGGCCAACCACTGACAGGTACTAAGCAGGCGAATAAAACTGTGTTTTTAAAAGATCAGGGAGATGGGGAAGAGAACAAAAGCAGAAAGATCAGTTAACAAGAGGCTATTATAACGACCCACAAAAAAAATAACAGTAGCTTGACTAGGATACCAAACCAAAACCAAACCCATCACCGCTGAGTTGATTCCAACTCATAGTGACCCAGAAGAGCAGGAAAGAACTGCCCCACAGGGTTTCCAAGGCTATAATCTTTTATGGGAGCAAACTACCACATCTTCTTTCCCCTGCAGAGCAGCTGGTAGATTCAAACCACTGACCTTTCGGTTACCAGCTGAGTGCTTAACCACCATGCCACCAGGGCTCCTTTTCATTAGGATAGAACCAGCCAAAATGGTTTGAATTGCATAGATTCCTGATGAAATTAGGAGGCTGAGTTAACTCGACTTGGTAATGGCACAAAAGAGGGAAGTAACAAAGAAGGAGGTGTCAAGCATGGTTCTTAAATTCTGGTTTAAATCACTGCGCAAAAGGAAAGCAACATGCTAAAAGAGAAAGACTAAAGGAAGAGCAGGTTTGTGGGTGTTCACTGGTCAATGTGACCATCAATCCAGTGTCTATTCCAGCCCTCCTTTACTGTGTAGCCACCATTCAGTTTGGGGTACTGAACTAGACATTCATAGATACCAGTTTCTAACTAAATCTTCTGTCAACCCAAATGGCATGCGGTACCTCACAGCCGCAGGAACTGGCTCAGCAATGGATACAATATTCAATTTGATCCAGTGCAAGAAGAGGGTTTTTATTTTGTGGGTTTGGTCTGGGTAGAAAGGCCTGGCAATTTACTTCCAAAAACCAGCTAATGAAAACCTGTGGATCACTACGGCCTGATCGGCAACTGATCATGGGTTCTGTTGTGTGTGGGGTGGCCATGAGTCAGAAGCCAACTCAACAGCAGCTGACAACAAGCCATTGAAAAATCTGTATCTCAATTGTGTCATCCACTATAGCTGTTTATTCTACCAGTTCTGTATCAATTCTACACTGCTTTGCAACACGTACAAACTGACCCCATTGTCCAAGGGATGATGAAAATGTTAAACAAGATAGCTCAAAGATCTGTCCCTGACGTCGACCAAGGACAGACAACTAATGAGCAAAAATGTACAACTTACTGTATTACAAGATTCATCCTGCCTACATGTCACACATGGTCCACAGGGATATTAAAAGACTTTGTTTATCTACATTTCAGTAAGGTATTCAGCAGACTACAGCAATCCTACAGTCTACTTGTGGACAGAATGAAACATACTCAATAAAAATCTATCGCTAAGTGCTACTTTGGATTAAAAAAAAAAAAGTGCTACTTTGGATAAGTAAACACATTTTATATTTTAAAAGTTATTTATGGAACCATAGTCTCAGGACCATAGTCTTGTAGGACAACTAGGTCAATTGGTATAACTTAGTTCATAAAAGATAATATTCCATACCCTAGTTTGGTGACTAGTGTCTGGGGTCTTAAAAGCTCATGTGTGGCCATCTAAGATACAACTATCAGTCTCTTCCCACCTGGAGCAAAGGAGCGTGAAGGAAACCAAAGACTCAAGGAAGAAATTAGTCCACAGGACTAATGGCCCATGTGAACTACAGCCTCTTCTAGCCTGAGACCCGAAAAGCTAGAGGGTGCCCGGCTACCAGTATCAACCATTCTGATCAAGGACACAATAGAAAGTCCCGATGGAATGGGAGAAAAATGTAGAACAAAACTCAAATTCATAAAAAACAAAAACAAAAAACAAGACTCACCGGACTGATAGTGCCAGAGGCACCCCCAAGACTACTGCCCTGAGATACCCTTTTAACCTGGAACTGAAGCCACCCCCGGAGGTCACCTTTCAACCAAATAACACATTGGCCTATAAAATAACCAATAACACCCATGAGTGAAAGTGCTCCTCTAAACAATAAACTATACGAGATCAAATGGTCAACATTTACACAAATGCAAAAATGAGAAGACAAGTAGGGGCAAGGACACTGGATGGATGGAAACAGGGCAGGAGGGATAGAAATGGTGAGAGCGCTGACACATTGCAGGGACTGTAACCAACGTCACAGAGCAATTTGTGTGTGACTTATTCAATGGGAATCTAATTTGCTGTGTAAACTTTCACCTAAAACACGATATTCAAAATAAATAAAGAAGCCTATAGAAAATATCAGAACACTATATTTTAATAAGTATAGGCAGGCAGTTGCCGATGAGTTGATTCTGACTCATGGCAACTCCATATGTTTCAGATTAGAACTGTGCTCCATAGGCTTTTCACTGGCTGTGACCTTTTGGAAGCAGATCACCAGGCCGTTCTTCCAGGGCAGCTCTGAGTGGATTCCAACTGCTGGTCTTTCAGTTAGCCAAGCAAAATGGTTAATGCTTGATCTAATAATTTATTAAGAACCATTTTGTTTCTTCATTTTTGTTTGCACTGACTTAGCTGCCTCAAAATCATTCAGGAGTTTCAAGGGAATATAAATTCTTTCAACCTGAACTCAAAGAGTAATTAGTGTTCAGCTGATGAAGACTTAATGCATCTCTCCAAATGCCAAATTCACTCACAGTAATTTAACTGGTTCAGTATTTATGAAATGCATCCAAGGTGTATGCGTGTGCTTATCTTATGTAACATTACACGGCAATACCATCACCTGCTTACTCTTGCAAAATCTATTTTTAGCTGGAAGAAAACACAAATTCTTATCACAACCATGAAAAAATTAAAATAAATTTAAATTGTTACCAGTAAATTCATGATTTGTAATTTTTTAAAGCCTTATTATTGCCTTTTGGAACTCTACTGGCAAGGCTAACCAACTACACTAGTCTGTTCTACTCTTCATACCCATTGCTGCTGAGTTAATTTCGACTCATAGTGACCCGAGAGGACAGAATAGAACTGCCCCACAAGGTTTCCAAGGAGCGGCTGGTGGATTTGAACTGCCGACCTTTTGGTTAGCAGCCAAGCCGTAGCTCACCGGAGATCTTAACCACTGCGCCACCAGGGCTCCCAACCCTCTATACTTCTTTCAAATTTACAATTTAACATAACTGAGTAGCGAAATTTCACTGATTCCGGCTTTATCACCTCAGAATTTTTTAAAACACTGGCCTTCGATGCAAAAAAAAAAAAAAAAAAAAGCAATACTATTAAAATGGTACCCAGTATAAATGGCTCACATTTCTTCAGCATTTGAACATCTGAAAAGTCTTTTCATCTTTGTTTTTAAAAGACATTTTTACTAGGGATAGAATTTAAGTTGGCAGTTTTGTCTGTCTTCTTTTCTTTCAGTACTTTAAAAATGTTGCTCTACTGTACAAAATGGTTTGGGCTAGTTCTAAAGAAAATTCCATCATCACTTTTATCTTCATTCCTCTGTACCTTCCTTTTTTCCCCCCTCAGGGTGCTTTTAAAATTTTCTCTGTATCACTAATTTTAAGCAACTGATTATGTGTTTGGGTATAGTTTTCTTCATTTCTTCTGCTTGGGGTTCACTGGGGTTAATCAAATTTGGACATTTTTCTGGCATTTTTTTTCCCAAATATTTTTTCTGTCCCAACCCCCTCCTGGGATTCCAGTTACATGTATATATTGGGCCACTTGAAATTGTCCAACAGCCCTCTGATGCTGCGTTTGTTTATTTTAGTTTTTATTTCTCTCTGTATTTCATTTTGCACATTTCTGCTACTAGGCCTTCAAGTTCATCAATCGTTTCTTTTGCAGTGTTTATTAACCTGCTGCTAATCTCTCAGTGTAATTTTAATTTTAGACACTGTGTTTTTCATTTCTAGAAGTCTGATTAATTTTTTTGTGTTTCTCCTTAACATGCTCATTCTTTTCCCTACTTCTTGAATATGTGGGGTATACCTATAATAGCTGTTTTATGGCCTTATCTATTCATTTCAGCATGTTTTTATGGATTGACTTTTCTCCTCATTATGGGTTGTATTTTCCTGCTTCTCTGCATGCACAGTAATTTTTAATTAGACGCCTGACACTGTGAATTTTACAGGGTTGGGTTTCTTTCTTTTTTTGTATTCCTATAAACATTCTTAAATTTTGTTCTGGGATGCAATCATTTGAAATTAAATTCTTTGAGAACAGTTTGATCCCTTTGGGCCTTGCTTTTCAGCTTTGCTGGGCACAACCGGAGCTGCATTCTGTCTGGGGCTACTTTGCCCCACCACTGAAGCAACAGCCTTTGAGTACTCAGCCCAATTCCTCACGCTTTACAAGACTTCTCCACTCTGGGTACTGAGAACACAAGCTATTCCCAGCCCTGGGGGAGCTCCAGGAATGTTTCTTCCTGCCCATTTTTGGAGGTCCTTCCCTGACTTGGAAACGCTGGTGGTGTAGTGGTTAAGAGCTATGGCTGCTAAGCAAAAAGTCGACAGTTCAAATCCACCAGGCGCTCCTTGGAAACCCTATGGGGCAGTTCTACTCTGTCCTATAGGGTCACTATGAGTCGGAATCAACTCAAACACAATGAGTTCGCTTTTTCCCTGCCTTGGTTTTCCTGTGTGTGGTTTTCTCACATACTTGCACTCATCAGTACTCAGCTGAAGTCTCAGATGGAATCCTCTACACAGCTCTGGAGCTCTCCGTATCACTCGGGTATTCAGCTCTGAGAATTCTAATGCCTTGATTCCCCCAAAGTCCCTAATTGGTCTTCTCAACTCAGGCAAACTGCCAGGCTTTGTCTGGGTTCATCCTCCTGCTGCTCCTGCCTGGAAACTCTCCGGGCGGCCGACAAACTGGAGCAACCCTAGGGCTCACCTCATTTGTTGCCCTTCTTTCAGGGACTACTGTCTCTTGCTGCCTACTATCTAATGTCGAAAAATCGTTTCCTATATTTTGCTCATTTTGTTGTAGTTGTTGTTTAAGATGGAAGGGTAAAGCCAGTTCCTGTTACTCCACCAAGGCCAGGAGCCAAAGTGGTAGGTTACCTGTATTTTATAGGACAAGAGAGAATACATTATAGATCTGAAATCATGTAATAAAAAGTTGCACAACAGAGTTTTACACTTTAGTGAAAGAAATTCCACCTTTGCTTTTATTTCCTCATAACAAAGCTAAGTGGTAAAGAAATGAAAGTGATTAAGAACTACTGATGTGTCTTCACATTTAGTGGGCTAATCCTGCTACTCAGCCCAGGAAGGGAGAGGTCTGTTGTTTGTCTTGTTTTGTTTTAAAGAGCTGATATTTAAGTTGCTGTTTAATTTCGTTTCTATTAAATGTAAACATTCCAAAAATCTATAAGGAGCAAATGAATCTCTGCAATCCTAAAACAAAGTGACATGTAACGAGTTTCAACTTTATCCTTTCTGTGCTGAAAAAGTCAACTATAAAAAGTCATTTTTTCCCTTCAACTTGGAAATTTTTTTCTTAACAAGAGAAAGGATACTGCAACCTATCTAAAGGGCAATCGTGTTGACTGGCAGCATGTGGCATTAGGAAAAAAAAAAAACCTACCCACGCTGCTTGTCATCACCACCCACTCCACTCTGTCACCCCAAATCCCAGATCCTGAAATTCAACTTGGCCCAGCAAGGAAGCTTTGTGTTTGTAATGGCCTAACTATAAATCAAACCATGTTTTCCCTCTACTACAATACTATAGTAATAGTTTAGAGGCAAAACACAGTAAGTTTAAAACTTCCTTTGTTAGCAAATGCTACCAATTTTACTCTTAACTCTAAGGTCTTCTACTGGTACTGTCTTCCTTTCCCTCTTCATCTCCTACCCCACAAAGTAATAACACTCCTGACGCCATACTGTCAAACACAAAATACCACACCTTTATCAATCCTGTAACCTAGTTCAGGTTAGTCCTTTCCCCTGAGGCTATTCATCTAATAACCATTTATTCTGCAACTATGAGTAAAACACTGTACTAAATGCTAGGGATACAGAGGTTACTAAGACGTGAGCCTTTTCTTCAAGGAGCCCAGCATCCAGACACAGAAGCCTGTTTGCAATTTCCATACAATAAAAAAGAGCCTTACTAAGTGCTATGGGAGCATTAGCACTTAGTTCGGTCCAAGAGTTTCAAGAGAGCTAGTTATTAGCTCCACAGTAGACAATAATAGCATTAAAATTCTGGGAACCTGGCTATTCTGAATAAAATCTGCAGACCAAAAAAGTTATCTCAAGATCTAACACAGAAAGACGTTTATAAAGTATGCTGAGAAAAGATGACCCCAATCTAATTATATCAGAATCTCTGGGGGACTAGAGCCAAGGCACCAGTATTTTTAAAAGTTTCTGGGTAATTATAATCTACAAAAAAAAAAAAAAAAAAAAGCCAAACCCGTTGCCATTCAGTCAATTCCGACTCATAGTGACCCTATATATAGGACAGAGTAGAACTGCCCTATAGGGTTTCCAAAGCTTTAAATCTTTACAGAAGCAGACTTCTACATCTTTCTCCTCAAGAGCAGCTCGTGGGTTCGAACCACTGACCTTCTGGTTAGCAGGTGAGCACTTAGTCACTGAGCCACCAGAGCTCCTTTATAATATGCAGCCAGGGTGAAAACCACTGGCTTATTGATTAAGTTGTAGTATCATGACTGATTTAAGGCTAGAACCCTACCAACATAAAGACAGAGTCTGGAGATGGATTCAGAGACACTTGATCCCTAAAGGTATCCATCGTCTGAGATCATTTTCATTACATTTTCACTTGCAGCCTATCTTTTGGAATCTGCTAATAATATGAAAAACCAGATCTCACGTTTGGTATCTCACAGGCACCAATGACGTAAACCAAGAAAATTAAGTCATTGCCAATCCTCAAGGCTATGTACTGACTAAGATGTCTAATTTTTTAACCTTGCTCTTTAAAGACAGGGCAGCTAGAGCCTGTTGAAATCATAACCTTTAAAAGACTAGACAAAGTAAGCATCCAAAGAAAACGATGTTACCACAGTAAAAGCCTTGGTTTTTTAACGTCTAGACATTCTATTTTACTTTCCAATTCTATCCAATTTAGCTAAAATGTCTAAATGGAACCCAGGTGGCATAGTGGTTAAGAGCTGCTAACCAAAAGGTCAGCAGTTCGAATCTGCTCCTTGGACACCCTGCAGGGCAGTTCTACTCTGTCGTATAGGGTCGCTATTTGTTAGAATCCACTTGACGGCAATGGGGTCTTAAGTGATGGCACACACAGGTGTGATCTGCTAAGCAATCATCAGAACTGTCCCGTGAGGATACCTCTCGCTGCAGCACCCAATGCCCAGCATGAATGCACTGCACAGCGTATCAGTCTATGAAGACTGAGTCCCCTTGAGTCTGTTCACCACCTCACCCAACCCAGTGCCATTAACCGCCTAGTTTCAATAAAAATACCTGCGTACAAACATCTAGAGAACAAAACCAGCACATAAAAAGTGCTCATCTTGCGATACAGACTGAGTTCTACAAGAAGGCTGGGACGAAGCCAAGCTGGGCTATGTGGGGAAGAGTCTCTTGGTGGAAGGAGACTTGAGCTGGGACTGCCATGCCTGGATTGAACAGCTGTGGAGAAAGAGGGCTTAACAAGGACCAGCACCACAGAAGTTTAAAAAAGCAGGGTACTTCAGGAAAGAACTGAGGAACGCGCCCGAAGCCTCCTTAAAGGAAATCAACACCAAGCAAGCAGGGTGGGACTGTTATGGATTGAAATGTGTCCCCCCAAAACGTCTGACAACTTGGCTAGGCCATGATTCTCCATATTGTGTGGTTGTCCTCCCTTTGTAATCTCATGTGATTATCCTGTGTGTCATAAATCCTGACCCCTCTGATGTTAATGAGGCAGGATGAGAGGCAGTTATGTTAATGAAGCAGGACTAACTCTTCAGGATGAGGCTGTACCTTGAGTCAATCTCTTTTGAGATACAAAAGAGAGAGGCACGCAGAGAGCAGAGGGACCTCCTACCACCAAGAAAGAAGTGCAGGGAGCAGAGTGTGTCCTTTGGACCCGGAGTCCCTGCACCGAGAAGACTGATGACAAGAACCTTCCCCCAGAACTGACAGAGAGAGAAAGCCTTCCCCTGGACCTGGTGCCCTGAATTCAGGCTTCTAGCCTCCCAGACTGTGAGAGAATAAATTTCTGTTTGTTAAAGCCATCCACTTGTGGTATTTCTGTCATAGCAGCATTAGATAATTAAGATAGGGGCCAAATTATGGAAGGCCTTGACTGACAGTTCAGGGAGTCTGAACTTCATCTCACTGAAAAACAGGGCTGCACTTTGGTTTAAGAGTCTTCTGGTAGATTAATACATAGGACGCACTGATATTCAGGGGGTGGGACTGTTTGAGAGAACTCGATATTTTCCTATTGGAGTTCCCTGAAAACAACAGGCATTTTTTAAAAGTGCAGGTTTTAAAAACAAACATGATACAGCACAATACACACCCTGGCATCACTCCAAAAATGAATGCCGAATTAATTTTATAAGACATATGATTTATAAGAGTTTGTTAGGTCTTAAATATTAATATTTCAATTATTACTGTAAAGTTTGTAGTAGGAAAGCTGATAAAACACCCAAGGGATCCTACATCACTTATGCTAGCTTTACAAAGAGGCAATATTCAAACTTCTTTTCTCCTGAAGGAATTACATACATACTAAAAACAAAACACAAACCCACTGCCATCAAGTCGATTCCAGCTCATAGCTACCCTCTAGGATAACACAGAACTGCCCCATGGGGTTTCCAAGGCTGGCAGCGCATTGGTTAAGAGCTTGGCTGCTAACCAAAAGGTCAGCAGTTCAAATCCACCAGCCACTCCTTAGAAGCCCTATGGGGCAGTTCTACTCTGTCCTATAGGGTCGCTATGAGTTGGAATTGACTTGATGGCAACGGGTTTGTAGTTTTGGTTCTGGAATCTTTACAGAAGCAGACTGCCACATCTTTCTCCCTCAGACCAACTGGTGGGTTCAAACCGCCAACTTTTCACTTAGTAGCTGAGTGCTTAAACGCTGCACCACCAGGGCTCTTTTGTCTAAGTCTAATAAAAATGTATTAATAAACAGTTAAGACAGTATTTTTACATTATTTTTTCTTAAGATGAATATTCATACCAAAACAGATATTGGGAGGCCTTTTTTTTTTTTTTTTTTTAACCATTATTTGGCATAAAAGATGGCTGCTAAAGATTGAAAGTATTTTTACGTTTCCTGACCTTGGAGTAATGGAGAGCAATAATGATAAAAACTGTAAGTAACACATACATGCTTTGTAGCTGAAAATTTGACTTCCCATTACCAGTGACCACAGTTAAAGAAACATTTACAACTTGGACAAGATTAATCAATCAGGCAATGTCAACAAAAACACAAGCAGTTTCACAAGTACTCAACCAAGCCTTCCCTCGCCCCATATTTTTTTTTTTTTAATTGTACTTTAGATGAAGATTTACAGAACTAGCTGCTCATTAAACAATTAGTACACATATTGTTTTATGACATTGGTTAACAACCCCACGAAGTGTCAGCCCTCTCCATTCTCGACCTTGGGTTCCCTATTACTAGCTTTCCTGTCCCCTCCTGCCTTCTAGTCCTTGCCCCTGGGCTAGTGTGCCCTTTAGTCTCCTTTTGTTTTATGGGCCTGTCTAATCTTTGGTTAAAGGGTGAACTTCAGGAGTGACTTCATTACTGAGCTAAACAGGTGTCAGGGGCCATACCCTTGGAGTTTATCCAGTCTCTGTCAGGCCAGTAAGTCTGGTCTTTTTTTGTGAGTTAGAATTTTCTACATTTTTCTCCAGCTCTGTCCAGAACTCTCTATTGTGATCCCTGTCAGAGCAGTCAGTGGTGGTAGCAGGACACCATTTAGTTGTACTGAGTTTGGTGGAGGCTGTGTTAGTTGTGGTCCATTAGTCCTTTTGACTAATCTTTCCCTTATGTCTGTAGTTTTCTTCATTCTCCCTTGCTTCCAAAGGAGTGAGATCAGTGGAGTATCTTAGATGGCCACTTTTAAGGACCCAGATGCTACTCACCAAAGTAGAATGTAGAACATTTTCTTTATAGAATATGTTATGCCAATTGAGCTAGATGTTCCCTAAGACCATGGTCACCCCCACCACCACATTTTTAATTAAGAATAGTATAAGAATTATATTTTCAATAAGAAAAACATCCTATGCAAATTAATACTGTAGCAAGTTGGCTCCACGCTGACTGAATATAAGGAGCCTGGTAACGCAGTGGTTAAAGTGCTCATCAGCTAAGCAAAAGGTGATGGTTCAAACCCACCAGCCGCTCCAATGGAGAAAGATGTGGCAGTCAGCTTCCGTAAAGACGGACAGCCTTGGAAGCCCTATGGGGCAGTTCTGCTCTGTCCTATAGGGTTGCTATGAGTCGGAATCAACTGGATGGAAGTGGATTTGGTTTGGTTTTTGATTAAGTATAAGCAGTATTATTTACACTTCTTTCTTGAATACATACAGCTCCTTCCCCTCACTCAAACCATCTTACTATTTGTATCAAAAATTACACATTTCTGATACACCGTTTTTTGCTTAAGATTTTTCGTTACATCAGTTCCCTTCTTCCCAGTCAGGATAAAATTTTACTATTTTACAGTACTAAGATCAGGTTAACACTTTAACTAACATTAATACTCTGTATTCAAAGGGCTATAATCTTAAGTTCTTTATTTATCGAATTTAGTGAAAGTTTAATGGTTTTTAAACATTTAAGGGCTTTTTTTTAAGTATGCTTTTTCAAACACTATTTTTAATTTACAAAAATATGACCTAGTACTTAAATGGATGCTAAAATTATAAAACTATTTTAAAGAACAAGTGTTATCACCAGAAAGCCTCTAAAAGACACAGTCATAGTTGAAATAACCCCAAACCGAAGTCACCTGTCTAAATCTTACATAAGAAGAAAATGTAATAGTCAAATTAATCTTAATTTTTTAACTTCATATGTCTGCTCACAACATAATCCAAACCACAGTAATCTCCTATTTTTCTTATAGCACGGTAAACTTTTTCTTTAAAATAAGCTATAAAAATAATTTGAAAAATAAAATTAAATCAATGACATATCCCACATGAAATTCTAGAAGTTGCTTACATTCATCTTAATGAAAATATAAGGGCTTCATTCTATGAGATGCCAACAACACTTGACAAATAAGTACTCTTATAGTCAATTACTATAACTAACCTATAATAAATTCTGTTCATCACAGTAGAAACGTCAAGCAAGCTACTTTATGAGCTTACGGGATATGTTATAAACTCTAACAGTATTTCCAAGGGAAAAAAAATTTACTTTTAGAAACATCAGAAGAACCCAAGAAAGCAAAAAACCGTAACCAAAACCAGCAAACCCCTCCACAAAAAACCCAAAACCAAACAAACCTGAAGATGAAATTTACAAGTAAATAAGGTTTGAATAAAAGGAAATAAAAGCATAATTTGCTAGATGAGACACAGTAAGTGGGTTGTCAACGTCTTCTCTTTGAAAGAAAAGGCTGAATTTGAATTATTTCCAAGCAAAACAAGGACCAGTTAGGCTATAGAGAATGACTTACAGAGCACGGCCACAGCCCCAGACTCGAACATGAGACATTCTTCCTTATGCCTAGTTTCCACTATGAGGCTGAAAGGTGGGGGATCCAATTTGTGATAGATCCGAAACCCTTTGCTGAACGCCATTCTCCTTTCTTCAGAGGCAGTCCTGTGAAAAAGCCAAGCAAAGCCAAGCAAATGAAGCCGATGTTTCCTTCCGCAGCGAAGCCTGCAAGACATCCAGTCCCTCCCTGCCAGGTTTGCATGGGGGGTGGGGTGGAAAAAAGGGGGGAGCGCGGGGGAGCGCAGGGGAAGAAGGGCTTATCCCAAAAAACAGAAGTCGCCACTTGATCTTGCCAAAAACCAAGAGGAAAAGCTACCAATTCTCATGGCAAGGCAAGACAAGGTTTTGTCACTCTAAGTCTACCAGCGGTTTGTTCGGAGGAGTTTCCCGTTTCTTTTACGTTCACCGAAAAGGAAAATTTTGAGCGCCTTTCGTTCGGAGTTGTTTATCAGCTTCCTGTTTCAGGGTCTGTCACCACGTTGACATGGAACCCAGTGGGGAGCCTGAAGCCGCTCCTGGGGGGAAGGACGGCTCGGCGGTTCAGAGCTCCTTGGGGCCGGAGGAGGGGAGGATTAGCCGCCCCACAGGCTCCCCGAGGCGCCGGCCAAGGGCAGGGCCAGCGGCACAGACCCCCGCCGGCTCCGGGCATGAATGGCCACCGGAAGGGGTCACGGCTGGGGACATGGGCTCCTCGGGGCCCCGGGCCGCCAGCCGCGGAGAGCAGCTCCCTCCCGGGGCACAGGGCGCCGAGCAGCCCACCCTCCATGATGCGCCAGAAGCGATGACCGGCGCCCAGCCCGCCGCGCTCGGTCCCCGCGGCCGGCTGACAGCTGCTGTCAGCACAGCCCCGGGCCGGCGCCCCGCACGCCCCCGACCGGCCGCCCCTCACCGCTCCGCGCAGGCAGCGGCGGCAGACCCCCTCCGGCAGCCCCGGCCGGTCCGCCCGCGGCCGCTCCCCGCCCCCCGCCGGCAGGCTCGCCTCTTCCTGCGGCTCCTCCTCCTCCCGCAGCCCCGCCGGCACCGTCACTTCCGCCCCAGCAGGCCCCTCCCCCCCGCTCTCCCGCATTGCGCCGCGACGGGGACGGAAGGCCCGCCCCTCGCGGGGAGGAGGCGCGGCTTAGAGAGGGAGGCCCCGCCCACGCGAGGCCGAGCTGAGGACCTGGGCCCCGCAAGCTGCAGGCGCGCCACCTGCTGCGACTTGGGCCTCCTGCGGCGTGTCCCTCCCACCCCCGGGCGGCAACTGGAGGTCCCACTGCTGCGGGGACGGGGAGAGGGCGCTTCCGGCCTCCTCGGCCCCCTCACGTGGGATTTTTAGAGCTTGCCAACGCTCGCCGTGGGCGCCTGGGGGAGATGCTTTGGGGCTGGGTATTGCTATGTGCCCAAGATGGGTGGCAGGACCACCCCCTCCCGCCCCCGCCGGGCCTGACGAGCGAAGGGAGGGCCCGGGACGGCCAACTCGCCGGGCCAACCAGGTGGCGCCTGGAGAGCTGTCCATGGTGTCTCACAGCCAACAGCGCCGGGTTCTTGTTGTAAGCCTCTGGGTAGGCAGCAGGAAGGAAACTGGAGCCTGCTTTGGACCAATCCCGATTGCTGCCTTTGCTTCCTTCTTGTGTGCGCTGAAGCCCTCCAGGAATGCTACAGAAAAGGCTGATCAGCTGTACATAGGGTCGGGCGGGAAGGCACAAACCAGGATCTCAGCACTCAGTCAAAACCTCCCTGTAGTGAGGCCGAGGCAACTCTGCTCATCACTGAGAGCAGTAGCTAAAGGCATCTAACCCTTTCCTCCTCATTTCAATTCATGCTTCCTGGCAAATCAGCGTATCCTGTCGATTTCTCATTCTGTTTTTTTCCACTTAATAGGCCTAAATATGGGAATGAAATCAAAGCCAACAGGGCCAAAGGGGGATTGGAAACGCGAGGAAACCAGCACTCTGAGAAACCGTTTCCACTTGTCTTTGCTGTTTCTCTCTCTTCCCCTTCTTGCTTTTAACTGCAGACGCAGAATTTAAACTGGATATGTTGCACAAAATCATTTCCCTTCCAGGCCCTGTCATATGCTTCATTTGGCATTTCTTCACCCACTTTAGGGAAGCTGAACGCACCCTGGTTTGGGGAATGCTAAAGTAGCTATAACTTACTGAAAAAGAAGCCATGGCCAGGTCAGGATGGAGAAATGAAAAGACACTTGTATGTAGTTCTGAGAACAAGAGATTCCTCTCCCATTCAGTACTGTCTGCCTAGAAAATGTGCTTTGCTGTCTGCATTGATTACAAACAGGAGACTTAAAATTACACTCGTATCATCTATCTACTGGTCAGGGGTTACTAATTTTTCTTTCCAGAGGATTCCATTTCAATTTGAGATTGCAACTGACAAAGAAAACTATACCGGAATGGGTGAGAATGGAATTTTTCTCATTCTCCTTTTCAGGCATTAAAAAAAAAAAAATGTCATTGAGTCAATTCTGACTCATAGTCAACCCTATAGGATAGAGTAGAACTGCCCCATAGGATTTCCAAGGAGCACCTGGGGGATTTGAACCGCCGACCTTTTGTAGCTGTTAACCACTGTGCCACCAGGGTTTCCATTTTCAAATATAATACCTCTATATTCTTGAAGGTCTCCCTACAGAGGTATGTGCCACAAAAACACATGGAAGGTCATAGCTCCAGGACAGACATTAACATTATCAAATGCATTGCTTAGGAGTTTCCCTTTTATGGCAGCTAAGACATTGAGTCTTAGTTAAGCTGCTGAAAATCACTCAATGTCAAGTGGAGCTCAGACATGAAACCAAACTTGCTCAACCCAAACTCAAGATCTCTTTCACTACACCCCTATACTGGAACCCCTCATTTCTCAGACAGGAAGCGTGGGTGCTAGGCTCTTAGAGAAAAAGTTGTTCTGCCTACTTCTAGCTCCTTTTGATTTTGAACTAAGGAGACTGACATCTTGTTTCTTGGCTCTGGGCTGGAATTGTTAATCTTTCAATCCAAATTGAACTGGAGGTGGTAGGGCTCTCGTTGCTAGAGTTATCAGTAGAAGGTCACAGCTTTTCCAAATTCTTAAAATATATCATTTTAGCCATGAGATAAGCACATATCCAGGGCTTGAAATGGATATGGGTAATTTTACTAGTGGCTTTTTAAACATTATTCCTTCTTATTCTTGTCCTTCTTTCCTATTATACTTCTACTTTTGTTTGCTACAGCACTTGAAAATTGCTGGACAATTTACAACAAACTTGAAAAGGGTCTTTGGGGCAATCAAACTTCAAATATAGGTTCAGTGGCATAGACGAAATTTTTAGTGAGTCCTAAGGGCCCTGCAGAGACAGGCTGCCCTTCTGACCCCTGAAAATGAAGACCGAGAGGCCCCATGGGAGGATGAAAAATGGCCTCCCAAAAGGGACACATATCCTACTCACTGGGACCTGTGACGTTAACTTATTTGGAGAAATGGTCTTTGCAGATGTGGTTAAGGACCTTTAGATGGCGAGATGATCCTGGATTATCTGGGTGGACCCCAAATGCAGTCATGGTGTCTTCATAAAAGGGAGGCAGAGGGAAATTAGACACACATACAAAAAAAAAAAAAAAACCCCACTGCCATCGAGTTGATTCTGACTCATAGTGACCCTATAAAACAAAAAAACCAATCCCAGTGCCGTCGAGTTGATTCCAACTCATAGCGACCCTATAGGACAGCGTAGAACTGTCCTATAGAGTTTCCAAGGAGCACCTGGCGGATTCAAACTGCCAACCCTTTGGTTCGCAGCTGTAGCACTTAACCACTACACCACCAGGGTTTCCAGTGACCCTATAGGATAGAGTAAAATTGCCCCATAGGGTTTCCAAGGAGTGGCTGGTGGATTTGAACTGCCCACCTTTTGGTTAGCAGCCTGAGCTCTTAACCACTGCACCACCAGGGCTCCAGAGATCTATTAGTACACAGATCCTTCCTTGTTAAAGAGAAAACAGTGGTCTTGAAAGGCAATGCAACATTAGGTTACAAATACCATTAGTTATTTGCTTTAACTATGAGACACATTGCATTGGGCAAATCTGCTGCAAGAGACTTCTTTAAAGTGTTAAAAAGGAAGATGTCACTTTGTGGACTAAGGTGCACCTGACCCAAGCCATGATATTTTCAATTGTCTCATATGCATGTGAAAGCTGGACAATGAATAAGGAAGACTGAAGGACTGATGCATTTGAATTATGTTGTTGGTGAGGAATATTGACTATACCGTAGACTGTGAGGAGAATGAACAAATCTGTCTTGGAAGAAGTACAGCTAAAGTGCTCCTTAGAAGCAAGGATTGTGAGACTTTGTCTCATGTGCTTTGGACACGTTATCAGGAGGGACCAGTCCCTGGAGAAGGACATCATGCTTGATAAAGCAGAGGGTTAGCGAAAGAGAGGAAGACCCTTAGCAAGATAGATTGATACAGTGGCTGCAACAATGAGCTCAAACATAGCAACAATTGTGAGGATGGTGCAGGACTGGGCAGCGTTTCAGTCTGCTGTACATGGGGTTGCTATGAGTCAGAACCGACTCGACGGCACCTAACAATAAGTTCATGGTAATCAGTGAATGACAAGCTTTTAAATCGGAAAAACGAAATCCTATAAGTAGAAAATATAAGCTTGAGAGCAGAATTATTGTGAGAATAAAATCAAGCAAAAACTCAAGACTGAAAAAATGCTTACACATACAAATAGGTAGGAAATTACCACTGGAGCAAATAGGGAACTTGTAAACTTGTGTGTGACAAAAATGGAGTGCCATCATTTGGAACAGGAGGCCAATTCCAGAGAGTTCAAGTGAAGGGGGTTTATTTTAATGACACACAGGACTCTCCTGCAAATCCAAGAACTGGAGCCGTAACAGGACTTGGCTTTCCTGAGATCAGAGCTGTAGGATGTTCACTCTTCAGGCTGGCTCTGGGCCCTAAGCAGCAGGTGCCTCCAGGATTTCACCAAGGTTACACGGATAAGGTAAGCTTTCACAGTCAAAGTGTTTTGCAAAGTAGCTCCAAATGGTTTCCGCAGGATTTATCAAAACTTTTAGCCTTTACTATGTGTTTTGAATTATCGAGCATGGGACATAATGTGCATTTCCCTAAAGCTATTTTTAAGCAAGAGCCTAAGAACTAGTGGGCCACAATACAGATTCTGAAAAACGCTGTGCCAGGCAATCTCACTGTACAGAGTGATTCTAACTTCTAAGCCTCCCTTAGAGCTGATAAGGACTGGGGGAATGCCAGTACAAATTACTGGAGCCCAGAGGTCCAGAAGCAGGACAGGGACCAGTCTATGCTGCACATCACTGTGAATCTCATATAACAATTTTTAGCCTGTCTGCCTTTACTGGTGTTCTGAACTTGCTCTCAGAAGTTCTGAACCTAGTATCCATAGTTTCAGTTCCAGAGGGTGGTCTCCAAAATGTTTTGGGCAATGACAGCTTTATGGAATTATGTCGTAAGGTGCCATGGAGTTGATTCTGACTCATAGAGACCCCATGTGACAGAGTAGAACTGCCCCATAGAGTTTTCCAGGCTGTAATCTTTATGGGAGTAGGTCACTAAGTCTTTCTTCCAATGAGCTGCTAGGTGGGTTAGAACCACCAACCTTTCTGTTAGCAGCTGAGCACTTAATCATTGTGCCACCTAAGCTCCTCTTATGGAAGTATAAGGCCTCCCAAACATACAAAATTCACTGTTCTTTCTACATATATAAGTTCTAGTGCTTAATTTTGCTCATTTTCATTGACTTGATAAAACAGATGAAAATGTTTGGTCATAAGTGAATGGAGCCCTGGTGGTGCAGTGGTTAAGAGCTTGGCTGCTAAGCAAAAGATCAGCTGTTTGAATCCACCAGCCACTCCTTGGAAACCCTATGGGGCAGTCCTACCCTGTCCTATAATGTCACTACATATCAGAATTGATATTGCTGGTAGCCAGTTTGGCTTTTGGTTTAATGAGTGAACGGCAACACTCTTTAAAACCTGGTGCGGTAGAGTCGATTCCAACTCATAGCAAGCTCTAGTGGTTGAAGTGCTCGGCAGCTAACCGAAAGCTCGGTTAACCGAAAGGCTGGTGGTTCGAACCCAGCAGCTGCTCCACAGGAAGAAGCTGTGGCAGTCTCCTTCCATAGAAGTTACAGCCTTGGAAACCCTGTGGGGCAGTTCTACTCTGACCTGTGGCGTCGCTATGAGTCGGAACACTACTGTGTGGATATCACCAAATTAGAAAGAGCTCTTGTAACCATGAAGAACCACTACAATGTAGCTACTTATATTTTCATAATGTATATTGCAGTCCTATGTCTCATCGTTTTTGAAGGCTACATGATTTCAAGGGAAATTAGCACTGAAGACAAAATCAGGCATTTGTCAAAACTCATTGAATTGTACAGTTTCAGAGGGTAGATTTTGTTGTTTGTAAATTATACCTCAATAACCCTGGTTAAAAAAAAAAAAAAAGGATGTTCCCTAATTCTACGTTTTAGCGTATTCTAATAGGGAAGGTACACGCTCTGAGACCTGTGCTGTTTCTGGCCGATTCTGGGGGTTAATGAGGTTACCCTACAGATAAATAGGACTCAAATCAACTGAAGACCTCGGGGAACACAACTCCATTTTGAACCTGGCCACGGTCCCCAACAGATGCTCTCCACCAATGACAGAGAGATACAAAAGCAGGCCCACTTCTGGGGGAAACAGGACTCCACTGAATGGCAACTTGGGGCTGAGGTCTCTATGGGCTCCTGAAATTTTCCTAGAACCGCGCTGAAGTCTAAGATCTTTCTTTCTTCCTTCACAGTGGTCTTCGTGTTCTGATGGCACTCTCAAGACTTTTCCAGATCCCTCTCCTCACTCCCCACCCCAAATTTCTTGTACTCCTAGTGCTATCTTGGTGTCTGCTCCTCAGAGGGCCTGCACTAACATATTGGGGGTACTTATCCTCCAACTTCCTTCACTGGCTGAGGGCTGCTCCCAGGGGCCTGAGTTCACTGACTCTCCAGCCAGTGGCACAGGCCAAGAGAAAGCCTGCACACAGCCACACAGCTGCAGGTGTTTGCAGGACACAGGCGAAGAGGAGGCCTCACGCACAGCCATAGGCTCTTGTAGGACAGGAGAAGAGGAGGCCTCACGCACAGCCAAAGGGGCTTGCGGGACAGGCCAAGAGGAGGCCTGATACACAGCCGCAGGCACTTGTAGGAAAGGCTGAGAGGTCTTGCGCACAGCTGCAGGCACTTGCAGGACAGGCCAAGAGGGGGCCTTGTAGGAGGAGGACAGTGGCATGAACGGGGATATGGGTGGGGCACCAACATCTTTTGCCATCAGATGTATTAGCCAGTGTGGTTTATACTGTCTCAACAGTTTTCGTTTTCAAAAACCTCACCTACTTTTAAGCTCAGTTAGCTTTAAAACAGATCAATGAAATGGATCGAAATGCTTACCATTTTTCTTTGTCAAGTAGGTAAAGACCAAAGTAGATTTTTTTTTACATAGGATTACGAATTCCTGGGATTCTTAGTACAATAAACCGTGACAAAAAAAAAAAAAAAAAAAGATGTAGAAACCTACTAGGCTTCGTGAAAAGTGCTTCCACTTTCTTACTTAGCAAATGGATTTGTTCAACAAATATTTATTGAACATCTATTGGCACCCAGCAGGTAGCATTCTAGGCACTTTTGATAAAATGGAGTTAATTCAGACGACTGCCCCAAAACAAAAAAAAAACGAAAAGACAAAATAACTTCAGCTTTATTAAAATGCCAATTTATCTAATTTATCTTTTGAGAATTCCCTTTGTAAGTAACATCCTTTAGCTATTTTAAGAATGAAAATTTTCTGACTGGGATATGACAGCCATTTGTTTTGTGCACAGTTCTATGCTCAATCCACCTTACATCAAGTCCCACAGAACAAAAAACCTCAGTTTATTTTAAGAGTTGTTAAAAGCAGACATAAGAAGTCAGTCCAGTGCCTTCAGGAAAATATAGTTTGAGGTCCAAAAGATGTACATATTATACATGCTTATGTTTTATCCCACTGAAATTAAGAATAAGTGTTCTGATTTTAATTCTATTTAGGCTGTCAGGATTGAACCGTGTCCCCCAAAAATGTGTGTCAACTTGGCTAGGCCATGATTCCCAGTATTATATGACTGTCTATCATTTTGTCATCTGATGTGATTTTCCTGTGTTGTAAATCCTGCCTCTATGTGTTAATGAGGTGGGATTAGTGGCAGTTATGTTAATGAGGCAGGGCTCAATCTACAAGATTAGGTTGTGTTTTAAATCAATCACCTTTGAAATATAAAAGAGAGAAGCAAGCAGAGAGACAAGGGGACCTCAAAACATGAAGAAACAAGAGCCAGGAGAACAGCATGTCCTTTGGACCTGGGGTCCCTGTGCTGAGAAGCTCCTTGACCTGGAAGCCTGATGAAAAGGACCTTCCCCCTGAGCCAACAGAAGAGAAAGGCTTCCCCTGGTGCTGGTACCCTGAATTTGGACTTATAGCCTCCCAGATGGTGCGAATAAACTTCTGTTTGTTAAAGCCATCCACTTGCGGTATTTCTGTTAGAGCAGCATTAGATGACTAAAACACAGGCCAATATGGCATGACAAAAAAATCATCCAAAATGAATAGGTAGACATAAGCAAATACTCCTACAAGAAAGATAAAGCTGACAGCAATTAAAATGCATGACACTGCTGTATTACTTAACTTGACCAAGGGTACACATGGACATGGACCCAGGATGTTAGTCACTTAAAATGCCCTAACTAAAATAAGTCACCAGCAAAATACAACAGAGGATTATTTAAAAATTAATTTAATGCATGGCTAAAGCATAATTACATATATAATTATCAAACAATAGTCCTTAATTTCCAAAAAGTTCCTCTTTTGAAAATCACAGAATCAGAAAGCATAAACTTTAAAACAAGTTCTCTGAGTATTTACAATGTGGTATAAACATCATAGAAGACCATGGGATAGTCAATTGCCTGGGTGTAGCTAATCAGCAAGGTGTATACTTTATTGCATATGTAACTCACATGTGTGGGATCTGAACTAGCTTGACAACTACTCAAGTTCAAATGCATGTATTTGTAAGCTGGCCAGGGAGTACAATCAAGAACGAGACGGACGGTCAGCCCCAAATCACGCAGTTATGTTGTGGGTTTGTTGTTTTTTAAAATTAAACCCCTGTGTTCCACCTGAACGATTTTGCATATATTGGTTGGAGTTCACATTAAGTCCACATTTCACTGTAATGCCGACTCGAGGGAGAGAGCTCCCCGCTCACTCAATGACTCAGTCCACAGCTCAACTCTGCTTTAAGGCAGCACAGCTGCTGTGACAGCAACTGTGAACCGAAAGGTGACAGACATCTAGTCACTAGCCAGGCCTTTGTTGCCATGTGTAGTAATTGCCCTAAGATGATTGACTACTGAATAATTTTCCATTAAAAGGCTTACTCTGTATAAAAAGACCACAAATTTCCAGTGTGAAAGTAACTCCATGGTAGTATAAATACATATATGCATAGTTACACAATTTACACCGCACACATTGTTTACAGAGGGCAACTAACTGCGAGGGCTAATTTGAATGGCCATACAAAATACTTCTGTAAACAAAGTATGACAGGCAGTAAGGAAAATGTTCACAGACTCCTAGAAATAATCTGAGCTCCTTTCCTTCCCAAGAAATCGCATGTAAGGACACAGTATTGAATATAATAATGCTCTCTGTATTAAAACAAGAATCAGTATTTTACAGGTTAAGAAACTTTACATATATACAAAATTTATACACTGGGAATGGTATTCAAGCAAATAACAGACTTCTCAGCCCCACAGATCTATTTTCCTTCAATCAAAGACTTAAATTCTTTGACGTTGTGGTCGGTTGCAACAGACAGCGCATGATCCAGAGCTCGAACACTTGCAAGGAGTTTTATGATCTGTTTTATGTTTTCCCTAGAACAGAAAGAATGCAGTAGTAGCATCTCATTAATGCATACAAAAAGCTTTAAGAGAAAATTTGCTATTAAGGAGTATTTTGGAGATTTTGCAGCTAATTTTTACCAAAGTACTTTTTTTTAAAAAGGGAGTAAAATAAAGGTAAGCAAGCTGCAGCATATGATAAACATGTGTGATTCATATAAAGTGAAACTCTGTATATGTTTAAATGATTAGCCCAGAGAAGAACTCATTAAAAAAAAAAAAAACTCATTCAGACCAATGACTTTCATTAAGACCTAAAAAGGAAAGAAAGCAATCTGTCTCCATAGGACTTCAGAGTCCTGTCTCCAAGTCCTTCCCAAACCAGTGTCCTGGCTCCTACAGATACAGCTGGGACACCAACCCATCAAGATCCAGCATCATCTCCACGCCTCCAAAAGTCTCAATCAAGCATAGCATGCTCTACCTGTCACCACAGCTCAAAGCCATTCTCCCTTTTTATCGTGAAGTAATCCTCAAATCTTAATGTGCATCAGAATTACCCAGAAGGCAGTTCAAACACACATTTTGCTGGGCCCCACCCCCAGAGATTCAGATTCAGTAGGTCTAGATTGAGGCTCAAGAATTTCCAAGCTCCTGGAAACTGGTGGCGCAGTGGCTGAGTTTGGCTGCTAACCAAAATGCGGCAGTTCAAATCTACCAGGCGCTCCTTGGAAACCCTATGGGCAGATCTACTCTGTGCCATAGGGCCCCTATGAGTGAGAGTCGACTCGACGGCAACGGGTTTTTTTTTTTTTTGGTAACAAGCTCCTAGGTGATGCTGATGCTGCTGGTCCAGGTCCACACTTTAGGAATGGCTGCTTTAACGTAGAGTCTGAGCCAGTCAGGATGAGCAGCACCCAATGTGATGTGTTATTAGCTGTCTCCTCTCCTCTATAAACTGTACTGAGCATCTTTAGGAAAGGACTGCAATTTTACAGCTTTGCAACCCACGTGGAGCCTAACATCCACTGCACAGAGCAGGTGCTTAAACAGCTGCTAAATTAGGTTCTTTCTGCAGAAAAATATGTACTGTTTGTTGATACTTAAACCCAAACAGTAACACTGTCAAATGTATATAAATCAAAGTAAAAAAAAAAAAAAAAGACCAGGATTTTTCTAGTAAAAAACATGCTGAGAAAAAAAATATTAGTACTAATAAATAACCACCAACATCAAAATGACACACTAAGGGCAAAATAAAAATATAAACCAAAATCACCTGCCAAAAATTTTTACCACTAAGGTCTTGTCTACTATCTACTTTGCTTTTAATTTTACTGTGACCCAGCACATTTTCTCTCAAGAAACTAAGGTTCTGTTTCATGAGAAGGGGAATCAGAAAACAGAAACAGAGTTTCATTATGGGATATGACTAATGGTGTGCACAAACAAAAGTGAAACTCTGGGAATAGGAAGAATGTATGAAGTCAAACCTTTAAAATGAAAATTCTTTCCAATTGTGCTAAACACCCATTGCTGTCAAGTCAATTTCAACTCACATGACCCTACAGGACAGAGGAGAACTGCCCCCTAACGTTTCCAAGGCTGTAATCTTTAGAGAAGCAGACCGCCACATCTTTCTCCTGAGGAGGGCTGACGGATTCAAACTGCTCACCTCTCAGCTGTTGGGCGTTTTAACCACTGTAACACCAGGGCTCCTTTCAAATTGTACCTGTTATTATTTTTATTATTTACTTTTTATGCTAGAAATTTACCCCCAAATTACATAAGCATTCACGGGAAGGATAAGTGTTCATTCATTCCTTTCAACATTTGATAAAAATTATATATAAGCTGCTCCCCCAAAATCATGAGTGGTCCATGATACAGATACAGAAAAACAACATGGAGCATAAATACCCCAAACTGGGAGACACAGTCGTCTCTCAGTATGCAGGGATTGGTTCCAGGACCCCCGTGGATACAATCTGAGTATGCTCACGTCCCTTACATACAAGGACATAGCGTTTGCACGTAACATCCTCCTGTGTAATCTGAATCAGCTCTAGTGACTTATAACACCTGATACAATGTAAATGCATGTGAACTGCACAACAAAGTGTGCACACGACATAAGCAGCAAAGGAAGGGCCAGGCGAATGATGCTCAAACACCCAGTGCTGGAGAGAGACTGAGCATGTGTGAGATGGCAGGAGGCTACAGCAGAGGACGCTGCACATCACTTCATTCCTGCAGATTTCAGCGCAGCACTCGGTGCGCAGCAAATCCGAGTTTTGCTTTTTGGAACTTTTCTCCCCCGAATATTTTTGATCCGTGGCTGGCTGAATTTGCAGATGTGGAATCCACGGCTATGGAGGGCCAACTGTACCCTTCAATCTACTTTGGGTTCAAGTGACTATCTTTCCCAGGGTTTATACCTGCATAATGAAACTCCAAAGATCAAGGAGGCTTAGAGCACCCCAATTCTCCAAGGGAGAAGACACAGAAAACAGTGGTTTATTCATTCCCCTGAAGGCTTTTCAGTCCTTACCAGGAGTCTTAATATGTTCACAAAAAAAAAAGTTGAAAAAAGGTTTAAAACTGCAATAATGAAGAACTGTGTATTTTGATAGGCTTGCCAATACTAAGTGAGCATACAGTTTAAACTAAAATATGAAGTCTCTACTTAAAACATTTCAATGATATTAAATTGAACAACTAAGAAAAGAAACTATACATCACCACCTCATTAAATTACAAATAATTACCTTGCATTTCTTTTTTCCACATCAGAGCACCCAATACTGTTTCTGTAAATTGTATCTGCTAAGTGTACAAGGTATCGACAGAAGTTTTCTAATTGAGAAATAGTTCTTTCTCCTTTCAGATTCACAAACCATTGTTTGGGAAAACAATTGATTACCTATAAAGAAAAATGTAAAATTAAAGAGTTAAAACAGAATAAAAGTATCTAAAAGTTGAGTCTAGGTTAATAGGTATAATGCATTTAACTAGAAGATTTGCCATCGAACTACATGTAGCTAATTACTCTGAAAGGATGACAGTCTTTTAAACCTGACTTCCTACATTAACTACACAAATACACCTGAATTTTTATTTCGACAAGTAGGTTAGGTAACTCAAAGCAAAAGAGAACTCATCCAACATTAGGTAAACCAGGGACCTGAAACTGACCCAGGGACCCTTGCAGAAACAACAGAGTCGAGAGCAGAACAAGCATGAGGTGAGGCAGGAGTATTTTCTGCCATAAAGAAAGAAAGTGTTTCCGAACAATGAAGAACATTCTACAAAATGACTGGCCTATCATCTTCACAAGCGTCAAGCCTGGAAAAGTCAAGAAAAGACTGAAGAACTCTTCCAGATTCAAGGAGATGAAAGAAACCCGATAACTAAATGCAACGCATAGTCCGTCTGGGATTGTCTTCTGTCAATGAGGAATGCAATTGAGGTAACGGACAAAACTTGAGGATTAGATGACAGGAGCCTATCAGTGTTGATTTTCTGATGTTGAAGGTTACATTGGAACCAGGTAGAAGAACAGCCATGCTTGTGGGAAATACACAGAAAAGCACCTGAGGGAGGTGAGTCATCACGTCAGAGACAATCTGACATGGTTCAAGGGGAAAAAACTCTTTGTACTCAACTTGCAAATTTCTTTGGTTTTGTGATTGTTTCAAAAAAATTTTTTAAAAAAGATAAAAAAATACATGTAACTCAGGTATATAAAGTAGAAAAAAACTGTATTAAATATAATTATTTCTTAAATGAGAAAAGAAACAATTCCTTTGATAACACTCAAAGTAACATTCACTCAACTGTAATAAAATGATTATCTCAAAATAAAAGCTTTAATTAGCCCCTACAAAAATACTGATACAGACAAATAAAAAAACCAAACCCGCTGCCATTGAGTTGATTCCAACTCATAGAGACCGTTACAGGACAGAGTAGAACTGCCCTATAGAGTTTCCAAGGAGCACCTGGTGGATGTGAACTGCCGACCTTTTGATTAGCAGCCATAGCACTTAACCGCTACACCACCAAGATTTCCGATATAGACAGACAGGTGGACAGATAAACACACATATACACATGTAACAAAAGAACATTTTTATTTAAAAAATGCTATGGGGTTTGGAAATACCTGGGTAAGCAAACTGATGGTCAACCTTATACCAACTCCAATGACCAAGGGGGTTTCTTAATATTCTCATAATTCCTCTTCAAACAAACAAAAACTTATTTTAATGTGTATGCTTTAAAAACTCCAGTATGGTACTTATCATTTAACTCACATTTTGGGCTTTTTTGATGCTGTCATCTCCGTATTCTGAGTTCTGAAAAGCCATGAGAATGTATCTATTTAGTAAACCATCTATTGATAACTCCTGCAGAGTTTTATTTGAGAAAATGCCATACCATTGAAGAAAATTCCCTAATAGCTAGAAAAAAGAAAAAAAAAAATTATTGAGAGCAATGTTAAGCAATTAAAGTAGGTACAAAGTAAATTAGCTACATAGTAAAACACCACTTGAAATAGAATAGACACTGTCTTACCAAAACAATAAGCACTTTTAAAGGGCCCAGATATTTCCTAGTATGACCGAGGATCTGAGTTTTTAATTTTAATCAATTAGAATTTAAATAGCCACACATGGCTAGTGGCTGGAGCCCTGATGGTACAGTGGTTAAGACCAAAAGGTCAGCATTTCAAATCCACCAGCCATTCCTTGGAAACCCTATGGGGCCGTTCTACTCTGTCTTATAGCGTGGCTGTAAATTGGAATTGGCTTGACGGCAACAGGTTTGGTTTTTTGGTTGGCTAGTGGCTACCATATGGGACAGCCCAGATACAGAACATCGCAGAAAGTACTGGGCAGTGATGACTTTTAGATTAGCATCTTCCATTTCAAAATCGTGTCTAAGCTAGTTCTAGTTCCCAAAAAGTTGGAAATTGTTTTTGACTGTAACACTGCACAGCTACCAGATCAGGAGTGTGGACTGAGCCTGTTACATCACACGGACATCTCAAGCTACTCAAGCGCAATATGTGTGATGTGGAAGGCACTGTCATCTACCACCCTCATCTGACGATAAACATTTCTAGTTCCCTAGTACTTCTCAACTCAGCAAATGGTAACACTATCCAACCAGAAATCCAGACGCCATGCTTGACCTCTGCCTCCAGTCCTTTGGCTCTCCCTCCAGTCGGCCTATTTCATTCAGTTCTCACTGCCACCTCCCTGATCTATGCTGCCATTGCCTCTTTCTGGACCCTTCAGTCACTTATGTGATTATGAGCATAAAGCTCTGGAGTAGCCTTGCTCAGGCAGGGTTCTTCAAGAGAACAAAAACCTACAGAAAATGATTTGAGAGGCTCATTACTCAGCTTTCCCATGGATGGTACATAGTAGGAGAAAAGAGAATTCACTACACACAGTGGAGGCTTCAGGGCATTATGTGTTAATTTCCTCACAGAACTTGGCTTGAGAGGAGCTGCTCAAGAGTCAGACTAGCCTGAGTTAGGTTCCAGTCTCTACCACTTACCAACTGAATGACCCAGGGCAGGTCACTCTGTGCCCTGGTAGAGTGGGATTAACAGTGTCTACCTCAGAAAGCTGTAGTAATGATTCGATAAGATCATCTACAGATGTGTGTGGCATAGCTCTCAGTACTTAGTAAATAGACAGTACTAACTCCCATTTTCATTATTACTATGTTTACCGCTTGAAACCATTATCGCCAGAATGGTATTTTAGAAATGGCAATTTGTTCATGTCACTTCTGTGCTAAAAACCCTTCCACAATTCACACATATATGGTCAGATGATTTTTGACAAACGTACAACAGCAATTCAGTTCAGAGAGGGTAGTGTTTTAAACAATGGTGCCGAACCACTGAATCTCAATCATGCCTCACACCCTATACAAAAATTAACTCAAAAGGTACCATAGACCTAAATGCAGTTTAAAGCTATGAAACTTCTAGGAAAAAGGTAGGAGGAAAACTTTGTGGCTTTGTGTTGGGCTAACATTTCTTAAATATGATAGCTAAAGTGCAATCCATAGCAGAAAAAAGTGATACACTGGATTTCTTATGAATTAAGAACTTCTGTATTTTAAGACGAGCCAAAGACTGGAAAAAAAAACTCTTTGTAAATCATATATCTGATAAAGGACTTGCATCCAGAGTATAAAATTCAAAGCTCAATAATAAGAAAACAACCCAATAAAAATAGTAGACAAAAGGTTGGAATAGACGCTTTACCAAAGAACATATACAGAGGCCAATAGGTACATGAAAATACGGTCAACATCAGTCTTTGAGGAAATGAAAATAGAAACAATAATATGATACCTTTATGCACCTAGTAGAATGACTTAAAAACAAAACAAAAAACCTGACAATACCAACGGTGGTAGAATGAGGAGTAACTGTAACCTCATGTATCGCCAGTAAGAATGCAAAATGACAGAGCCACTTTGGAAAACAGCTTGGCCTAGGTATTTACCCAAGTGAAACAAAAATTTGCACACACAGAGAACCTATATGTGAATGTTTATAGCACTCTACTGAAAACAACCTAAGTGTCCTCAGTTGGAGAATGGATTTAAAAAACAATGAAATAGTACCACTGCCACTGGGTCGATGCCTACTCACAGCGACCCCACAGGGTTTCCAAGGCTGTAAATCTTTATGGAAGCAGACTGCCACATCTTTCTCCTGGGGAGCTGCTGAGGGTTTCAAACTGCTGATCTTTTGGCTAGCAGTCAAGCATAATGTGCCACCAAGGCTCCTTAATGGAATATTACTCAGCAATAAAAAGGGATGAATTTCAAATGCATTAAGTGAAAGGAGCCAGACTCAAAAGGCTATCTACTACATAATTCCATTCGTAAGACACTCCTGCAAAGGCAAAAACCACAGGGACAATAAATGCATCGAGGTGGCCTGGGGTTAGGGATGGGCTTGACTACAAAAAGGGATGGGGAATTTCTCTGGACGATGGAAAGACTATACATCTTGACTTGGTCATGATTACAAAGCTTTATTTGCTCACCGAAACTTATTGTATTTAAATTATACCTTAATAAAAAAAAATTCTTTTGTGGTTTCTCACGATTTTCAAGATAAAGACCAAAATCATTCACAAGACCTATCAGCTCCTGTACGATAAAAAAGATAGGGACCTACTTTTCACCTCCTCTAACTTCAGCCATCCTGGCCTTTCTTCACATCCTCTAGTGAGCCCTGCTCTCCCTCACCTCAGGGCTAACTCTGACTTATTCTCCTGGTCTACTAACTGAAATATCACTTCCTCAGGATAGAAGGGTATCTTCTGTGCCCCCTGCCACCTGCTCCAAGCTGAGCCTGAATTCCCTCTCCCAACTCATCACACACTGCAATTACTGTTCACAATCTGTCCACTGTGATGGACCGTAAGCTCTGTGAGGACTCCACTTCCATCTTGTTCACTGACACATTCCCAAACTTCAGAGGAGTGCCTGGCACTCTACTTGCTGCTTACATTCATTGTGGTTTACCTAGGCATTCTGCTGTCTAGCTTAGACCCTACTTTGGAACTTGGAATTCAATTTCTCCTACGGAAATATGAAGGCAGAATTAAAATTAGTTCGGAGTAAGATTTATTTGTAAAATGGGGATTTTGTATAGATAAATAATCTAAGCCTATAAAGTTACTTAATCAATTACTAAAATACTTTTCAAACAAAATCTGAAGTCTTTTAGTTAACTAGGACACTTACCTTAACTGAAGACCAAAACTGTCGCTGAAAAAACAAATAAGGCCCAGAATTTTTATTCTCTAAGACACTAAAAAAACAAACAAACAAACAAAACACCACGATCAGATGTTTTATTTACAAGTGGCATATAACTCCTGTAAGGAAAGATTTCTATAAGCAAAATAGGTTAACAAAGGAATCCAGTGATTTTCAAAGTTTCAAACAATTGTATTCTAGAAAGTAATAATACATTTTAAAAAGTCATGAGAATTCATTCTGAGATACTGAGGGAGGACAAAGAGCACTTATTTACTTGGTTCTACTTAAGTGAACAATCTCCCCACAGGGCCAGTCTGTTTGCAGTACATAAAAAACAGTTTACACTACATAAATGAAGGGTATATTTCAAGCTGCCTTTAGTTTTCTAGAACTTAAAAGCCTTCTCTGGAAGGGAATGGAGGTTATTATCTTTAATGTTCTCAGGGACTACTTACTTTTTGGGATATAAAGGCATGAATACATCATCATCTAAGGTTCTTCTCATTCTCAACAAAAGTGCCTTTAGGTACACCTAAATAAAGAGTTAAAACTAGATCACACGTTTTAATAAGGTCTGTGATAAAAGTTACCTTGTAAGAAATAAGCCACATTTCAAATCATAAAATCCACTAACTATTCAATTGTGTGTAAACTGTCCTCGAATTTTTTTATCTTCCTCATTCAGTGCTCCAAGGACATTAACCCTTACTACTCCACTGATACGCCCGTCAACAAGCACCAGGCAAAAGTCACTCAGAAATCTGAGCCCCTTCATCTGCTATATAAAGATTTAAGATCAGATGCTCTGGTTCTCGAAACAAGTCAGTGAAAATACAACAATGATAACAGCACCCTTTCCACATCTAAATGTTATAGTGAATGGCCACTGAGGGAGAGCAGCAATTTTAAGTTTAGAAACTAGTTATGAAATAATAACTAGCTATTTTATAAGCTGTTTAAATGTTTTAACATTTAAATTTCAATTGTTACCCATTCTAATATTGCATTTTTCTTTTTCCCCCAAAATACAGTTTCATTAGTCAGATTTGGAGTGGGGTTGGGGTGGTGAGAGGCTGAAAAAAATAGTCAAAATGAGATGCTATCTAGACGGTTTCTGGTTGGCTTAGAACATAACCACTCGTTCTCAACCCCTGTTCATTTTCAAAAGGAGAGAGAGGGAAAAAAGCTTCCCAAAGATAAACACTAAATTACCTGTGTACTTTTATTTTCTGCATTCACCACGGAAGAGTATCCATTTATTAATTTCAGGGTAATTCCAACCATTCTTGAAGTCTGTGTCGTAGAAAAAGGGTCCCACATGTTTTCAGCTATCGCTATTAAGAAAAAATGTGTTGACACACAGAAGTAAATTGCAGCTTGCTTATATTTGACATCAAGCAGTTCTCAAATTATAAATGCCAATCCTGATTTATTTTTCATTGCTTTCTACAATATAAAAATTTTGGTCATCTTTGTTCTATTAACCACGGCAACGTCCAGGGGTAGGGATGAGGAGAGGGGGTAAATCCCTCTTATCTCTGCTGCTTCGTGAAGACGAAGGTGGGAAAAAGCAAGGGTTTTTGTACTCTAGAGATGCTATCCTGGCATCAAGAACTTCTCAGTAGGCTAGGAATTTATATTTAATATTTTAAATAGGTTTCTATACCAACAATTCCTAATCCTTTCCGAGAAACTAGTGAAAGCACTGGAACTGCTCTCTAGAAAAACCTGCCTTCAGTTTTGCTTCAGGCACCCTGTGGGTCTCTTAAGACTCGCCTGCGGAGCAATTACCGCCCCAGGTCCCAGGCCTGAGACCCCAGACCCCAGGCTCACACCACATGGCACTCAAGTCCCAGGTTAAGAACCCCTGCCCTTTAGCCACCTCTGGGCCAGGTGGCCAATTTATCATTTGTAATAATTTCTATGAGGAAATACACTCTGGATTGAAAACTCTGTTAAAAACAATTGAGAAACCACGTTTCCGATGTGGAATCCAGAAAACACGAGAGTTACCTGTTAGCTTAGGAAGGATCACTTTCTCCACAATGGTGGGCAGCAATGCAACGTCCACGTCGTCTTTCTCTTGCTCCCGCTCTTCACAACCATAAAACAGCAAAGATTCAAACCACAGCATACTCTCAAAGTCACGACATTTTGCCTACAAAATATTGAAGAGATTAGTCAAACACTTAAGATAGTTGCTATTTCTGCTTCTAGTCATAATAGACTTAACCTTCCATCATGAACAACTAAAAACTGGACAAAATAAATGAAACATGTTTTCACACAATGGACCATAGGCAGTATGGGACTAGGGTCCTTGAAAGAAGGGAATCAAACCAGGTGAGCCCTGATTTAGGGTGCAGCATCCCAAGCAGAGCACAGCAGTCTTGCTGAGTTGAGACCATTCTGGAGAGAAGGGAGCTGCGCAGAAAAAGAACTCTAGAAATACATACGGGGTGCTCCTACGCTTTTGTGCATGTGTGTATATGACTGTGCTTTAGATGAAAGTTTACAGAGCAAATTAGTTTTCTATTCTTTCATCTAATGATTTGGACATAAAGTGTGCATGACCTTGGTTGCATTCCCCACAATGTGTTGGCTCTCTCCCCATTTCTGCTGCTTGCCCCATTTTCTTTCATCCTGATTCTCTACCCCTTCCTGCCTTGTCAACTTTGCTTCTGGACAGATAATGCCCTTTTGGTCTCGTAAAACTGACTGTTCTGAGGAGTACGCTTCTCTCGGGTGTTACTGTATATTTTATGTGCTCGTCTATTATTTGGCTGGGAGGTGCCATCTGGGGGCTCTTGAGCTTTTGCTGTATTCTAAGACACACACACACAGGGTGAACTCCACGAGGTCAGGCAAAGAGCCAGGAGCTGCGAGCTGAATGGCTCCCAGAGCTCCCATTTAAAAAAAAATTTTTTTCTTGGTTGTGCCTCCTAGTTTCAATCTTGGCCCTCTTTTCTTTATGGTTTACACATTCAACCTAGCCACTCTCATTCATGCCCATGGCTCCACCTATATGCTGGTAACTTCCAAAACCGTATCGTAAACATAACCACTAGGCCTATATAGTCAATTCTGGTCTCCTCTGTCATATGCCAGGCCAATAGGTTCTGCTGATGTTTACTGTTTCACCCTCCCAGCTGCCATTGCGCCCTGACCTAGTTCGGGCCCTCACGTCACACCCACCTGATTGTGTTTTCCCATCAGATTCTAAGTTCCTCTAGGACCCAGGGACCAAGATCTTACTGTCCATACATTCCACTGTCACTACATGTAACTTAGCTGACCGAGAAAGACATTGTATACACACTGAAAAGCAACAGAAAACTTTTGTAAGAGGGGATGGAGCCTGTCTTAGTCATCTAGCGCTGCTATAACAGAAATACCACAAGTGGGTAGCTTTCACAAACAGAAATTTATTTTTTCACAGTTAGGAAGCTAGAAGTCTGAATTCAGAGTGCTGGCTCTAGGGGAAGGCCTTCTCTGTCACTCCAGAGGAAGGTCCTTGTCTCTTTGAGCTTCTGGTCCTGGGAATCTTCACGAGGCTTAGCATCTCCCTTCCCCCATCTCTGCTTCTCTCTTGCTTGTTTAATCTCTTTTATATCTCAAAAGAGACAGACTCAAGACACACCCTACCCTAATCCTGTCTATTATCATAACAAAGACAACCCATTCCCAAAGGGGTTTCCAAGGAGCACCCAGTGGATTCCACCTGCGGATCTTTTGGTTAGTAGCCATAGCTCTTAATCACTGTGCCACCAGGGCTCCAAAATGGGATTATAACCACAGGCATAGTTTAAGATTTAGCACACTTATTCTTGGGGGACATGATCCAATCTGTAACAGAGCTTAAAAGAAAAGATGTAAGATTACACCAAGATATAATCTGTACCAGTTAATATAGTCCTACCACAAAGTAGTTAAGTGTCTGGCTGCGAACCAAAAGGTGAGCAGTTCAAATCCACCAGCCACTCCTTGGAAACCCTATGGGGTAGTTGTGCCCTGTCCTATGGGGTCGCTAGGAGTAGGGACCAACTCGAAGGCAAGTGGTTTACCTTTTTTTGTATTTCCCCTGAAAAATACTCTGCTTAAGCTTGTATCTTTAGCTTAAGAGGTTAAAATGGCCCAGGCTTTATATTATACTGCTTCCTAATGGCGACGTCAGCCACCTACCTCAAGAGGAGTCCAGGTGAGGAGCTGCAGCCTTATAAGGGGGTTGAACAATTTGGGCAAACAGAGGCCAATGTAAGCATCCTTGTAGGACCTGTAGTACTTTGAACGCCACGCTTCAAATTGTGATTTGATACAATCAATTGAACAGAAACTCTCAAGGACATCTTCAAAAATCTTGCTGGACTCTTTTGAAATGCGATCTAAAAACAACAACCCCCCGCCCCGGCAGAGAACCATAATTTAGTATGGAGTAGAAAAACAGTTCAACATTGTAAGCATTATCTTTGTAGCTTATGTATCAGTAAGACAGGTTCATTAACAAAGAAATCACTGTTAATCACCATTTAGAAGATAAACAGAGTTAAGTTTAGGTCTCAATTTGTCTACTATGCAAACCAAAGTGCAAGCAGTCCTCATTTTGAGGTTCCAACGCGTGCAAGTTCGTTACTATGGTTCATTTAACTAACACCAGTCCTTCAGCAGCACAGTTCAAATTTCAGTTACCGTGGTGTATCAACTGCGAGTAACTGCATAAAAGTGCAATCTTTGCTACTGGCTCATCAGTCACAAATCACTGCATAAATAACAGATGGGCATCATGATCAGTGACCAATCACATCACATCTTTTAAAGTCTGTTGGTGACAGCAATAACTGACCCAGACAAGTACCAGCAAGGGTGCTAAGATATTTAAGTGAAAGGTTATTTGGGAACAAGGTATCTGCAACGGTGCACCACGTGACTCGGAAAAAGGGAACTGTTACAATGGACAGATTGAGTTGTGACAACCCTCATCAGAAGATCAAACTTAACATCACTAACAGTGGGAAAAATTTTTTTAATTGTACTTTAGATGGTTTACAGAACTAGCTTCTCACCAAACAGTACACATATTGTTTTATGACATTGATTACCAACCCCACGACATGTCAATGCTCTCCCCTTCTCGACCTTGGGTTCCCTATTACCAGCTTTCCTGTCCCCTCCTGCCTTCTAGTCCTTGGCCCTGGGCTGCTGGGATCCTTTAGTCTCCTTCTGTTTTATGGGCCTGTCTAATCTTTGGCTGAAGGGTGAACCTCAGGAGTGACTTCGTTACTGAGCTTAAAGGGTGTCAGGGGCCATACTCTCAGGGTTTCTACAATCTCTGTCAAGCTAGTAAGTCTGGTCTTTTTTTGTGAGTTAGAATTTTGTTCTACCATTTTTCTCCAGCTCTGTCTGGGACCCTCTATTGTGATTCCTGTCAGAGCAGTCAGTGGTGGTAGCTGGCCACCATCTAGTTGTACTGGACTCAGTCTGGTGGAGGTTGTGGTAGTTGTGAACTATTCTTGCCAAGAAAAAATTTTAGCCTATATCTAATCAAGCCCTCAGACCTAAATTCCAGTTCGCAAGAACTATAATAAACGGAAGAACAAGCTAAATAATAGCAAAAGGAAACATTCACATTAATCCAGAATGTGGACCGGCCTATTAGAGAAGTGAGTGGCCCAGGCTCTTCAAAAGTTAATGTCTTGAACAAACAAATAAAACATACTAAGGGTGTGTGTAGGGTCCCTGCGGATACTCACTTGTTCTAGGTTATAATATGTGGACCCTTGTTTGGGAAAAAACAAACAAAAAAAACCTACAAAAATAACCCATAAACAGTTTCCAAGGAGTTTTTGGGATGCTTTAGAGAAAAACTGAATACACACACATTTAGAAACTTTCATTCATGTATTGTGGTTAGGTAGAAAAATAGCCTTGTTTTAGGAGACATATGTTAATAAAGTGTTCAGGGGTGAAGTACCAGGATGTCTGAAAGTTACCTCCGAATGGTTTAGCAACATACACACACATCTAGAGAAATGAAGCAAATCTGGTTAAACGTTAGGAACTGCTGAATCTGGGGGACAGGTATATGGATGATAACTGTGCTTTCCTTTCAAATTTTCTACGTTTAGAATTGTTTACTATAAAAATGTGGGAGAAATAAATACGCTTCTTCAACTAAGTTCCAAATGGCTACACGTAGCTACAGCCAGCAACGGGAGATGGAAGACTCAGCTGCGGTGCCTTCTGGAAATGCCCTGCACACAGCAGCACTGTTTCTCGTGGCACAGGGAATCATCCAGGACGCCCAGACCAGGCGCTTTTTCCAGGACTCCATCCCTGCTGCAACCTTTTCCTTTCCAGAGCGGACAGGCTCTCTCAGAGCTGCCCTCGGGATCGGACACACGTTTCGGTCACTTAAAAATTCAACGATTCTGAAGAGCAGCACCGTTCGTTTACCATGCAAGTACTGAATAAACCTCCTGACCAGGAAATACCACCCCACTTTGGAGAGCTCATCATGACGTTCAGTAATAAAAGAGGGTTTAAGTTTTACATTTATGAAAAAGCTGTCCGATTCTAGTGCAGAGGCCACAAAAACTCAAACCATAAACACCCATCCAAGCAGAAACCAAACTGACAATGAATCCTGTATCCAAATAAATGTCTAACCTTTTTCCAGATTGAAATTAGTAATATCCGTAGAAGTTTCTTCATCATCACTGGAAAGGCCTTCGAGATGATCTGCCATCTTACCAGTTTGCTCTCTGGCTTGTCTACGACGAGTCCTAAATGACAAATGCCAAGTTCTCAAGCCAGATACCAGAGATGTGTTTCTTTCCATACAAACTGACAGCAAACAATTTGTAGAATTACCTTCTGGCCTCCCGTTCTGCAATTCGACGTTTTGCATGCTCTTGATACAGTGCCCGATCGCGTCCAAAAGAATCAAGATTTGGTGCCATCAGAGCTTTATCTGTAAAACAACAATGGTCAAAATTAAAAGCATTCCTTCAACAATTCTGAGAAAAGAGTTTGCACAGAATAAGCCATTATGACAGACTGCTTGCTATCTCAAAACAGCAGGACTTTGCAATAACTGGTACTGGGTAGCTTTTTAGTTTTCAAGAAATCTCAACATTATTCTGCATTCCTATGAAAAGGAGTAAAAAATTAAAGAACTGACATTGTTTTAACAGTTCAACATCCTACATAAAAGAGATTGATTGGGCTTTATCACTAGTTTTGTGTACAAGTAACAGAACTAGTTTATGCTACCATGATGATCAAATAAATTAAAGTCTAAATTACCTGTACAAAGAGAAAAATAGATTACTGTTTTAAAGGAAGAACTTAGGCAGCACATGCTGAATAATATGAAATGACCCCAAAGAAGAAACATAGATGGGAAGGATGAAAACGGTTTTGTTCCAGGACTTTAATATTTTAATTCTGCTTTGAATAGAGAAATTTCTTCTCTATTATGATCTTTAGAACAAGGGCAGAATCAACTCTACTGAAAACCGTATCTGAGTAGGACCAACTTATACTTTATAGTTACACAACTTACACACACTACTCTTTCATAGCTCATTGCCTCATTTGTTTTTCCTCCTACTTTTCTATTTAACGTTCTGAAACAATTTTCTACCTTTATGTTCCACCTCTTCTATTTAAATTTGCGTTTGCATTTTTAATTTCCAAGCAATGGCTCTTGTTCTCAGACTATCCCTTTCTACAGAATCTCACACTTGTGTTATGAGTAGAATATCTTATCTCCCTGAGAATATCAATTTTAAGGCTTTGAAGCATTCTTCTGCCACCTGCATTATGTTTCCTCAGAGTCCCTTTGGTTCTACTGCCGTGTCGGTTTCGGTGGTGAGCGGTTAGCTACCTGTTCATACCTAAGAAAGAGATTGGAGGCTCTATATGCCTAGGAGGGGGATGTCTACCAGAGGCATCCCATCAGATCACTTGAATGGGGAGCCAGCTCTTAGTTGGGGGCCCCTAATGCTAGTATTTCAGGGTCTTTTCTCTGGACCCATTCCCTCTCTCCAGAGAAGGCTCTTTCAATCTCTTGCCTAAGATAGGAGGGGTGGGGAAATACCCGGCTGCTGCACTTCCCTCATTTCTATACTTTAGTTCCACACTATCAAGATGCCCTGGAAAATGTGGGATAGTAATAGGAAGCAGGCTAGGGGCTAGGAGGGGAAAATGTCAGGTGTAAGATGAAAGACACCCATTTAAGCTTGAATATATTTATTTTTTCCTGCCATTGGAGACATGTCACCAACATCAGCAACAGAATAACAAAACCAAAAATGAGCTCTCTATCCCAGTGTATTCTGACTATCCTGTTGCTGTCGCTGTTAGGTGCCATCGAGTCACTTCTGACTCACAGCGACCCTATGTATAGCCGAACGAAACACTGCCTGGTCCTGCACCATCCTCACAATCCTAGACCCTACTATTTTTACAAGTTGACTTTTTCCCTGAATTCTTCACTCGTATTTCAAAATAGCTGATATTAGGAAGGAGGTATGTTTCAGGGTTCCTGAGTTACAATAAAGGATTACTAGAGTCAACGAGACAGACGCCCAGCCCACTTCAGCTGTGAGTCTACTTACGTATCATAGAAGTGATTCCTGCCTCTTCAAAAGGTAACTTTCATTAGAGAAGTATTGTAAAGAATATCTATTACTACACTAAATACTTAAAATAGTACCATATTTACATGTTTTACAAACAGCGACTGGGGATGATATGTGAGAGAGCAGACAGACGGCTCAAGCGACAGGCTCCTTCACTTCTGTAAGAACTACACGCAGTAACGGTAGACAGGTACCTATCATTTCAAACAGATGAATTTCAGGCTAGTCTTCGCTTCGTTAAAAAAAAAGACCAAAGAGGGAATTTGTCCCACGCAATTTTCCTCAAATCTCTGGCAGTAAAGGTAGCCACCTCTAGAATAGCATTTTTCAACTTCTCATTACCTTTCCATTTTTCCCCTCACTTTCAGTCTAACATATACCATTCAACTTTCACTTCAAGTTCCATGTAAATAAACAGCTCCAAATCATGAAGAACCGATAACAGACAGGAGAAGGAATTTGACGAAATACACAACTCACACAAACCATTTCTTCCCTTCCTAGGTGTAACGGTTCCCTGTAATCTGCCCCAGAAATCTGGTTCTGTCTGGATCAGAAGTAATCTGACAGGGATGTGTTAGTCATTTAGGTGCCTAATATGTCAACGATCTGATTTAAACTTGTGTGGTGGAAATGGTCAGAGCTGTTACATGGCTCACAGCGGAGTCTGAGTCAGCTCTACGGGCCATGTGACCCTTTCTTTACGCTCTCCCAAACACATCTGACAGGCTAGATGATGCGTTCTCAGGGCGTCTCTCTGACTTAAAGGTCACTCTGTATGAAAAAGTATTTTTTAAAAAAGTAACAGTACGGCCTTTTGCACGTGGATTACCTGAAATGGTTATTTAACGTGCAGATTTCTGGATACCACCAAAGACCTAGTAAGACTCTCTGGGGATAGGACCAGGAAATCTGCATTTTAAATAAATACCACAAGTAATTTTGATATACACTTCCACTTGAGAACTGCTGAAGTAGAAAACAGATGACAAAAGAAGCCACAAGGTATCCATGAGGGAAAATTCCTATCAGAGCATCCAAGGATACGTTGGGCAGTGGAAAAACGGAGTTAAAAAGTTTAAAATGTCTGGTGAAAGAATCTCAGGTAAGCTATAGAAGAGGTTTCTAATTAACTTTGGTTTCTCTTAACAGACATCTGTAATAAAAGGAATATAAATTCAATTTCTAAACTTTTACATTAAAATTTCAAGAATTATAGGCATTAACTGACTTTTTAAAAAGCCCGGTATATAGGGCAAACTGGAGAAAGGAACATTTAAAATGAAAATATACAACACACTGCTTTATCCTAGAAATGAATCTGAAAACTCAATCTTGGAGTTGTGTCATTTGTTACATCACTCACACACACACACGCACACACTTTCCCAGCCTCGAAACTCAAAATCTTTCCCTGTCATCGACAGCATTTGTGTTAGTGCTATGAACAGGATGAAAATGAAGGAAAAAAATCAATCAGGGAAAAACAGATAGTAGTTCTAAGATAAAATACGGATCATATTCTAGTTTCCATACTCTATAGGAGAATGAAAAAATATGCCCAAAGAATAAGACTGACAGACTATCAGTGCCGGTTTTAGAGCTCTTTTGTGAAGCTATAGCTTCTTAAATGCCGTGAAGGTGTTTAGATCTACCTGACTAAGAGCAAGGAAACGGGTTTCTTAACAAAAAAAAAAAAAAAAGCTGGGATATCTAATTTTCAATTAGGCTGCACTAAGGAAACAAGGTTGTTTAATGAATAATAAAAACCTTCAAGATGGACTGACTTGAATGGCTTGAAAACTCCGAAGATTCATCTTTAATATCATCTTGCCGTCTTTGGACAAGGCGGGAAGCTCGCTGTTTGTACAGCTGATGTATTGCTGATTCAAGTTCATTAATCAGTGGTACCTGTGAAAATACAACATACTCCGTAACACCAAACTCCTCAGCGGCTTACTTATTTCAGGGTTCCATCCTATTTCCGGATTTCTGAAAAAATACCCTCTCTATGGACAGAATAATTACGAATCCCCAAAAGGACACAAACAGTAATCTGTTTTTATAACATTTAGGCAACACCACTTCTTCTTTTAATCCACGTACAGAGCCATAATGGACAGTGCTGAGTCACTGGAGCAAAAGCTTTGTTAGGAAACTTAACACTTCAATGTTAGTAAAGAGAGCAAATAAACGTCAAGAATTTTAGTCCTTTTTCTTTAGAATATTTAAGTACTTGGAAGTCTTTTAATGTCCAGTTTTAATTTTCCAGGAGTATGATCCGCCTCTTGGTTTTTGTGGTTAATAGTAAACCATTATCACTGTGCAGTACCTCCCCACTGGTTAATAGTAAACCATTATCACTGTGCAGTACCTCCCCACCATGCAATGGCTCCACGAGGTTATGATCAAGAAATCTACTAACCACCCAACCTGAGACATCCACACTGCCCTGCCACTCATATGCACCAAGCACCTTGCAGTAATCTGTTACACTATCTTGCAACTTGGTCACACGTTTTAAATGTAAGCTGAATGACTGATTAATAGGGCAAACCAAATTTCTAGCTTTAGAAAGTTCCTTTCTTCCTATCAGATGTTTAAATTTATCCACATTTTGTAACAAAATAATAAAATTCTTCATACAAAAATGTCAGTTTAAAAACTCAATAAATTTTTCCAGGTTGATATCCATAGCTAAAGCATTCAATTTAATTCATACAGAATACAAAAACTTAAAAAAAAAAACTCTTTCTCTTTATACATATCTTAGTTCATAACCAAACGCTATGAAACTTTCACAAAACACTAAGGGGCACTACACACACCTGAGGAAACCAGAAATTCTAGTTTCCTGATGGTTAGTACAGATGGAAAACGCATTATTTAGAGTTTGGGAAGATTGGCACCGAGTGTTACAGCAGCTTCCTGAACTGAACGGACTGTAAATGGAAAATAAGAAAGGCAGAGGGAATAGAAAGATGTCTGTAATAACAGCAACTTTATATGCTGGCATGACTCCAGTGCAGAAAGAGCAAATGTCCACAGAAAGGTCCAGTCGTTTCACTCTCTAACAAGCCATGCCATGGGCAACAATGTCCCCACATCTGCATTTGCTGAGGCAGCAGAGCCTGGAGACTCTCGCATTAAAATTCCCTACAAGTGAACTTGTTAGCAATGTTTTCACTACTCCATATTACTACGGCTCACCCGTCCCCACCTCATTTAGAAGGACTAAAGACAAGCAATGGTCCTTAAGATCTTGGCCCTGGAGTCTGTTAACACTCCTCTACTGTGAGGCTGCATGCCTGACGCTGCATCATACAAGATTTAGTTATCAAATTTGCAGTTAAAATCCTGATAAAGCACTTTTTGTTTAGGTAACTGGAATGCCTTTTGACAAAGCCCAAAGAAAATCTGAGAATAAAAGCCCTAAGGACACATTTTCAGCTCTCATTCAATTCTTAACAATATTGATTTATCTCAGGAGCTTGCACCAAGATAACTTCTTTACCCTCTCCGAACTCAAAACCATTACTAAACAGTTTTAGTTCTGGACCAAATTTAGGGCAAGGAACAAAAGAAGGAAAATGATAAGAGGGAAACAAAAAAATGGAAAGTTAAGATAATCTGCAAATAATTTAAGTTCAAAAACCAATTACTTTTATAAAATAATGTGATTATGTTCTTGTGGTCTTGCCCTGAAAACAATACTTTTATAGAATAACAAGTAAACTGAATTACTCAAATCCATCCAAATGTTCCTAAATATTTCCAATATAACAATTTATATGACATTATTGGCATGACAGTGCTCTTAATGAAACTGAGTATGTATGAAAATGTCAAAATGAAAGAAAACACTGATCTTTAAAAGAGAGATCTATCTCCTAACATTAGAAAGTCTCTCTCATCTATGAAGTTTAAGATCTGCTTTGAAAACATTTATCTAGTGACTCTGTAACCGTGTCAGCACCATCTGCGTAGACGTCTCCAGGAACAGGATAATCAAGGAAAGACAAAGAACCTCCCCCTTTTAACCTTTTCTGCAAGAACTCGCCAATAAAATGAACTTCAAAAAACTGAAAGATTAAAAAAAAAAAAAAAGTCCAAACATCTGAAAACAAACTTCATGTGAATGATTGTACCAGTTTACATTACACCTGTTGTTGTTATTGTCGTTGGGTGACGCTGAGTCGGTTCCGACTCACAGTGACCCGTGTACAACAGAATGAAAACACTGTCCAGTCCTGCACCATCCTCACAATCATTGCTGTTTGGGCTGACCGTTGCAGCCACGGTGTCAATCCATCTCATTGGGGGTCTTCCTCTTTTTTTGCTGACCCTCTACCTTACCAAGCAAAATATCCTTCTCCAGGACACTACGCCTACTCCTCACTTAGCAGCTATCTCATTATCTGACATTTTCCATTTACAACAATAGTAAAAAACCTATTATCTGACTATTTTGCACATTAATGACATATGTCTGGCAGTAATGGACACCGAGGTACGAAGTGAACACCAAGGTGTGAGGTGAGGGCAACAACACTGGCTGTGATGGTTACCTGTCAACTTGGCTGGGTCCTGATTCTCAGAGGTTTGGCACTCATGTAATAATGTAACTGGCAGTTATGTAATAATGTAGTTACCCTCCATTTTCACACAATGCCGATTTTTACATCATGACCTGGCCTTTGGAAGCTAACCATGTCGATAAGTGAGGAGTGGGTGTACCGTTTTTTTTGTTCTATTCCCAATGATAAGTGATCTAGACTTTGACTAAGTTTAAAATGGTGTAAGTGTTAATACACTTTACTATGTGAATACATATTATGTAGAACATGTAGATTCAGACAGAAAGACAAACAGTGATTAATGATTCTTCTAAAAATAGTATGCAATTTAAAACCACATGAGCCAGGATGTCCTGCTATCCTCTTTAATTCAAGGATGGTACGCTACAGGGTCACTGTAAGTCGGAATCAACTCAATCGCAAAAAGGTTTTTTTTAACACACTCTAGTTGATCATTACTGTCACTTTTTTAAAAGTTTCATCTGTTTGCAATGACTGGTGTGTAAGTTTACTCGATTAAGTTTCAACGCAAACACCAAAAAACTTCAAGACAAAACTCGACAGCGACAATCCTCACTTTCAGGATGGTCTAAGACAAAGTTCCTGTCTCTAGTCACAGAAGGCTTTCAGATAAGCCCCCATCATGCCCGGCTCAGAACGGCTTTACCAGTAGGAAGGACGCAACCACTAACTACTCCCACACTTACGTCCCACTTCCCATCTTGACTCTGGCACTCCACCCCCCCGCTGCCTAGAGAGAGGAATACAGCCAAGCCTATGGTTCCTCCCCACCCCTGTACTCGTCACCCTAAGCCAGTAATCTGCCACAAGGGTTCAAAGCTCAGACTGTAGTTGCTTCTCCAAAAACCAGGTGATAAGGACAAGAACATAAATCCTCCAGACAAAACATGACAAATGCTGTCTCAGCCTGGATCTGACCTCAGACTGACTGCAACCACCAAGACTAATTAGGAACACAGTCTGCCAGTGTTCTTTTGCCATTCTTGGATTTTAGGGTACTGAAGTAGTCAACAGAGACAATTAAAAAGTTAACATATTCATTTAACCATACTAAATGCTACAGATTCTATGACAAAGCACATAGCTAACGATAAAGGGAAATATGCCTTCCAATCTTTTATCACTTAAAAGTTTAGGGACAAGATGCTCAATGACCATAATTTTAATTTTTTTAAAGATAAGGCTGAAAAGTCTATAATGTTTATAACTAATCCATCAAACCATAACAGATTGGTTGAGAAGAAGGGGGATTCTGTGTGTGGCTAGTTTTAAAAATGTAAACGATGGCACAAAAGAATGCAAAAAATTGTGTCAACTGACTATCATACTATAAAAACGATCTGGAAAAAATGAGACCTTAAAAGAAATGAAGTCCAATGAATGGTTTCTGAAATGGATGAAGCACACGCTTATTTAGGTGAAAACAATTAGCAGCAATGGTGACCAACTCTATATGGAGTAAAAAATAAGAACTAAGGAAATTTGCTACTTTATGCATATTTGCAATTACTTATAGAAAGTTCAAGCGTAGACCTGAACCATAAAAAAGAAAATTCCACCAGATGAGCCTTATTTTCCAGCAATTTAAGGCAGGCCGATAATCGACCATCGCATTAAGGCAAGACTTGCCAAAGTCTTATTAAAATGTGCTTTGAGGTATTAACGCCACCAAAGAAGTGAAGAAAAGGAAGCATGACTTTGCATTGCTTCTACAGTTGCATTCAGGAGGTATTTTCTGAGAAATAAAGAAATGTTCTACGCAAGGTCATCTACACCTCCCTAATTTGGTTTATTCAAAGAGATTAATATTTTTGCATTCTTACCTTTTCACTGAAACACTCAAGCAAGTCTTGGACATACCCTCGCATTTCTTGCAAAAATTTATACCGTTCACCAATACCCCCAGAAGACCCTTCTAATCTCTCAATAGCCCTGGTAGAGTCCACTCGGCTTTGCAGATGTTTCTCGTGCTGCTGTCGGTTTGTTTTGTGCAATTCTTTCATGGAATCCAACCTTGAGAACACAAAAGGATAAATATAACACATTTACATCCCCAGGTCTATGCTGTCAGGACTCTTGCAATATTATAATAATGCATTCAGTTCCATTATTAAAATACAAAAATACTTGGGATGGCAGCTTTCCATCTGTACTGCTTTTTGTTCAAAAATGGCAGTTTACAGACTTCATAAAAAGTTATTTGGTGGGCTAACCAAAATCTCACTGCTCTGCTTTTCCCCCCATATCTTGACTACACTTTTTCAGAGTCCAAGAGGTGCAAACTCAGAACTGTCTTCAACATGGAGTGGCTTTTTTTTTTTTTTTTTTTTAATAACTTTTCGCAGCTTCCACAGAAGTAATCCAAGAAGGTGGCAGGACAAAGTATGAAGGCATCTTCTGTTGAGCTTTTGAAGATGTGGACCAGTGAGTCTTCTTTGCTGATATCCTGCATCTGCTACCCCAGACTACAAGTTGCCTGAGGGGACAGAAAGCTAGTGGACAGGTCTTTAAGAAGTTGATCTGCCCTACCTGTCTTTAAGCTGTTTCTTTACCAAATCAATAGTAACGGGAGTCATCTCATTACTGGGAGTTTTGAAAGGGACTGTATTATCTGATTTTTGAGATTTGGCATCTGATGATCCATAGGCCGCATAGCTATAAGGAATGCCATAGGATGAACCATAAGGCATTGTCTGGTAAGAGCTCTGGTAGTACATATTCACTTCAGTCGGCTGGCTTGCTTGAACCTAGAAAAGAAATGGGACATATATGAAAACTATGAGCAAAAACTTTGAAAAGAACAGCATGCCTACAGTTAAAAAAAAAAAAAAAAAAAGACAAAAATCATACTCATTTTCTAAATAGTGTATAATTAAAATAAATAACTGCAAAGTTCTTCAAAATCAAACAGAAGTAGGGCTGGGTGACTGTCCTAGTAATTTTCAGAAAAACACAGTAACAGGAGTTTAGAGTTGGAAGGAACATTAAAAATAACCCAGGCCACCATTTTTATCAATGGGAGAGGATAAATGACCTGGGTGTGATCGAAGAATAAAGGGACAGAGATTACAATCTAAGACTCCTGACACCTAGTCCAGGATTTTTTCTTCAACCAAACGCATGCATAAGTCTGCCTCAAAGCACTACTATTACAAAAATAGTTTACATACAGGCAACCTTTCCCACTGCACTATTTACATCTATAAAACAAACTTATAACTACCTGGGAAGACATTTTTCACCTATCTCAACAAGCTTTTGCATTACTGAGAAATCATCTACAAAATAACTTTTAAATAAGCTATTATTCAAATAAGAAAAAAAAAAAACTACACAGGAAAAAAAAAAATTATCTAAAGCAGTGTTTCTCAAACTTCAGTGTCCCTAGCAATCATTGGAGGGCTTATTACACAGATTTCCGGGCCCCACTCCCCAGATTTTCTGATTCAATAGGTCTGGGCTGGGCCTGAGACTCTGCATTTCTAATAAGCTCCCATGCAATGCTGAGTCTGCTGGCCAGGGGGCCACACTTTGAGAAACAGTGATCTAAGGAACTGTAAATTCTTCCATCACTCTGACTGTAAAAAGCAAAATATAATACACTTCTTCTAAGTCTATTGGCACCATTACCTCATGTTTTCTTGACTATGTTAATTGAATGAATGACAAAGATTCCATATGTCATGTTTTCTACTTTAACAAAATAGACAAAAAAGGCTTTCTGATTGTTGAATTTACTTCTTCATTCTTACCTGAGGGATATTAATTCCTTTTCTTATCTGCTCCTGTTCCCATCGGCTGAGCTCTTCATCTTGGTCCCCAGTTACTAAGGCTTCATCATCACTCCCCTCAATACCTGCAAACATAAGCAGCAAAGTACACGAGAAAAGGGAAGGGATGTTAGCCTGATACTCCACCATAATTTAATAAAACTATTGGTACTAATTCAATCTTCCTAAAATACAATTCCTACTGTGCCCTCCTCTGTCATTTGATGCTCTTGACCTCACTTGTCTTAAACAGAGCATCCCTGACAGCTAAAGGTGGTATAATGTAGTGGTTACCACCTTAAATAGCTTCCCTAATAACTGTCTGTAAGCTTCGACTGAGACAAAAGGAACAACAAAACCTAATATTTCCTAAAAACGTTGTGAGGATTATATAAATTTATGCATCTAAAGTGCTTTAGCACAGTATCCGGTCACAGGAAGTGCTCAAAAAAAAAGTACACTATCACAAATATGTTACAGTTTTCAAAGAAGTCCAATAAGACACTTGTACCCAAGCAATAACTGTCCTCCAAGTGCTACAGCTGCTAACTAAAGGGTTGGCAGTTGAAATCCACCAGGCACTCCTTGGAAACTCTATGAGGCAGTTCTAACCTGTCCTATAGGGTCGCTATGAGTCGGAGTCAACTCAGTGGCAAAAGATTTGGTTTTGGGTTTTGAAAACAGTTAAAAAACAAAACAAAACAGTGTAGTTATTTTTTATTTGACTATAGCATCAAACCACATTTAATGGCAACAGAGTGGGCTTGCTAGCCTATTAAATTATGTTACCTATCTCCTCAGCAATTTTTTGTCTTTGTGACTTTTCTTTCACCGAAAAAACGATACGGCGCTTCTCATCATCATCTTCATCGTCGCTAGCATCGTTCTCATCCTCCCTGACGAGGCGTCCTTTACCAGGCTCGCTATCATGAGGAGTGAAGTCTCCCAATTCCCGGGCCATCTGACGCTTTTTCCTGGCAGCATGTATAAAAGCTGCATCTGGAATTTCTCCTGGAAACAAACGGTAAGAGAATTATAAAGTATGGCGATATTAAAGGTATAAATTTTCTGAAAATACAATGGGTAAAACAATCTCACCAAGATACCCTGTAACAGTGATGTGCTACTGTTAGCTGCTGGCACCCCTCCTCAAACCATACGTGCAGCCCAGATGATGGATTCTACTGCCTGAATTAAATCTGGTATGTTTATTACTAGGGGAGTGAGAACACCTAACACTGGTTTATAATGATGGTTGTACTACCTGGTGAAGTTACTGAAAATCAACTCAATTGCACCCTTGAAATGGGTGAATTTTATGACTTAATAAAGTTGTTTTAAAACTCTAGCATTTAATGGTGTTTAAATTTAGGAGTTACAAGCAAGAGAACAAAAGTTAGATATAGAAACAGCTGGTTTATCTCTCTAATTCAATTTAAATGGAAACTAAAAGTCATGGAAATACATAATAACATGTATGGGAGAGAGTGGAAGGAGGGAAAAGGCGAAAGGCCCCCCAGAGCAGTTGCATTTTATATTTTTTTCACTATTAAAGAAATAAACGAAAGTAATGAAACCATTCCTACCTTTTGCTTTTATCTGTTTTCCAGTTTAGTTGTATATAAAATTGGAAAACAGATAAAAACAAGTCACTGTGATCTCCTGACCCTGAGGAAACACGATTAGGCTCGTAGTTTACTTCTCTCACAAATATTGTTTTTGGTTTACCTGTAAGCATATTGAATACATAATTCTGTATCTATTTTTTCTTTATATTAAGCCATAATAAGCTTTTTTCCATGCTACTGTTTTACATGAACACAAAATGACTGAAGAGATGAAGCATATTTTACTAAACAATCAAAAGAACTGACTGTTTTTCCCTACTGTAAAAACGAAGGCCATCTTGCTTGCCTAGTAACTGTTATTTAAACACCCATGTAACAACGCATCAAGCGAATGTATCTTAATTTACTAAACCATCCCCCTCCTGCTAGATACTTTTTCTAAATTTTGTCCACTGCAAAAAATGTTGCAATGAAACCATTATATCATTGCGGTAAATTTCTAAAAATAAAATTACAGAGTCAAAGAGTAAGAATATTTTGAAATCTATTCATTCATATTAGCAAGTAGCTTTCCTTAAGGACTGCCAATTACTGTCACTAAGTACATATATTTGTAGTGATACAGTAGGTATTTTTAAACTTAATAAATGTAATGAAAATTAAATGGCACCTCCTCGTAATTTAAATTTGGCTATTAAATACTTATTTATTCAAAAGCTGATTAGTCAGCGTATAGATCTACAAATCACTTCCTCTAGAAAAGGAAAAAGGAAGAAAAGTGCGGACATAGAAGTTAGTTTTACTTCTCGTAGCAGTTCTGAAAGAAAATTTTGCAGAAAAGAAGGTGAGTCTTATCTGAAATGTAAAAGAACACTTTGGTACATCATTTATCCATTGACTTGAAATCTCATTTGCATTGGTAACAAAATTACCCATCTGTAAATAAAGCTGGAAAGCTTCTAGTTATTCCATTGTCTGTATCTGCAAATGGCCAACACCCTAGTTCCACACAGGGCTGTTGTACTAAGACATGCCACTTAGCTCTCTCCCTTAATACCCATCTTTAAGGATGGCCCATTCTTGAGGGCTTGTTTCAGTTCTGAGTTCCCACCTGGACGGAGAACATTCAAAGAAGACAAAGCATTCGAAAAGGCTCCACCGGCCTTTGGCTTTTCTTCCTCCTTCTCACTTTCCATGTCCATTTCATCTTCACCGTGTTCACTAATGATAACGCCATCCTCCTGATTTGGATCTTTAACATGTCCTGTTTTGTCCAAAGGTTGTTCATCTGAATTTATGGGGGGAAAAAAACCTAATTAAAATATATTTAGAATAAAATCCATAAATTAAAGTGTCACTGTTATTCAATTATGGACTCACTCCACTAAAGCTCGAATTACTTTATTAAAAACTCAAATGTTGATGCAAGAAAATATTGTCACAATAAACATAACCAGAAGGGAAAAATAAGGAATATATTTGAGAATTCCACTGGCAGCGGAATTCTATCAAATTAACTGTTTCTTCATCTAAACTCCCAAAGGTACCTGTTCGTATCTCTTTTAGGCACTATTTCATTTTATGTCAGTATTCCATTAAGCTCTAAGCCTGTTCAAGGCAGCTTTCTGTCAGGAACAAAGCACCATATGTTTATAAACCAGATAAATCTTCCTGTAATGGGACAGTTTCTGGGGTATTGTCTCAGCTCATAACTACTCTTCACTCAACATCCAAAGGGGTGAGGCCCGGACAGGCCTGTTTACATTTTGCAGCTGGACCCCACTGCCATGACTGAATATATAACCACCTGAGTCTCTTTCTGGGCATCTGGAATTGGGATAGAAAGAGAAGTCAGAAACTAGATGGCATAAGAACAACCACGTGTAAACCCAGGGCGGAGCTGTGGAGTGGCCACCTTCTGCCCTGTGGACAGAAGAGGGCTCTCTCATCCTCAGGCCTATTTCAAGGCTGCTTCCTTGCCACAGGGTTACAGCAGTTACCTTTATGATAAACTTTCCTTGTTTTACATTACTTATAATAGGGGCCCGGGTGGCACGGTGGTTGAGCACTCAGCTGTTTATCTAAAGGTCGTCGGTTAGAGCCCACCAGCAGTTCTGTGGAAGAAAGATGTGGCAGTCTGCTTCTGTAAAGATTACAGCCTTGGAAACCTTATGGGGCAGTTCTACTCTGTCCTATAGGGTTGCTACTCTGTCGTATAGAATGAACAGATTCAACAGGAATGGGCTTGGATGATTCTATAGTCCTACTATACCCTCCCTCCCAGGCACTGTTTCCAGAATACCAAAGTGTTTTTCACCTAGACGTACTCTGATGCATGTAACAGACACAATGAATATAATAAAAGAGTAAAGCGAATGTTTACTCTAAATATAAAAGATATTCCTCTGGTGTTTCCTTAGCATGTTCCCCTTCTCAAAATTGCTTCTAATGTCCTCCATTCTTCTCAAACCACAGTCTCCTCCTGAAATAAAATTTCCAGAGATATTATCACCATGCCCCACTTTTTAGGACATTACTGAGAAGATTTAGGTCATTCTGTTTTAGGCTGTTCAATTTTTTTCCCTCATTTAACATCCTATCTCTTTAGCCATAGACTTCCTCCTTAAGTGTCTTCTGGGGTTATGAAACTGAAAACTCGCTTCATGGATAGGTGTATGGTTAGATGGAGTAAAAACTACCTATATTCTTCCTCTCCAAACCCACACTAAATCCACAGCTTAAAAAAAAAAAGCTTTTAGTAGGCTGAAAACACAATTGCAAAATATCTATTAGATCAGACATGCTGAGATGGTTTCTGCAAATTTTAAGAGTCTATGTTTCATTAAGTTCACAAGTATTGCTTGTGACCGCACAAGTGGACAGGTCAATTTTTGGTTAGCGGTCACACATTGTCCTTACACACATCTCTAAGGGTTCCACTGATACCCGTAAGTTCATTTACTACTACCTCTGGAATCTTGCTCTCACAATTAACTATGCCCTTCGCCTTAGACTTTGGCTCTCCCCCTCCACTGCTTTCTCCCCTTCCGTCTACAAAGACACACAGGGTTTCTCTTTACCAAAAAAACTTCTATTGATCTCATTTGTCCCTCTAGCTACTGTTCTCTAATTTTTCTTTTTTTGGCCAAACTTCCCACAGAAGCAGTGAGGACTTGGTGTCTTCTACTTCCTCATCAACTTGTGTGCCTTAATCCTGACAAAGGGACTCAGATTCCTCCCAATCTAAGCTCACCAACTTAACCTGATGGCTGTAGCCACAGCTAATTCATACAGCATCATTGGGCAAGGTAGCAAAAGGCACTTCTTTCTCTGAGCAGCGAAGCCCTATGGGCACGGAGCTTGGCTACCAAATCACTCCCTTCTGCCAGATGCCCTCCTCCAGAGAAAAATCTGGAAGCTGTACCAACAGCTCCTCCTCATTTTCCTGAACTTTTTTGTTCTATTTCATACAACTAACTGACCATCATCTTCTTGAAACTTTCTTCCCTTTTCTCCTTTGGGCTTTCTGATTCTTTCATCTCCTTTGGTAAATCCTCTTCTCTATGTGGACTTATTACAGGGTATAAGTCTTTGGCCCTCTGTCATTTTTCCTCTGTAATTTTCAACGTCTATGGAAGTAGCTTTCAAGAAATCAAATGATGTATTACATTAGGCAAATCTGCTACAAAAGACCTCTTTCAAGCATCAAAAAGTAAAGAAGTCACTTTGAGGACTAAGCTGTCCCTAACTCAAGCAATGGTATTTTCACAATCGCCTTATATGCACGCAAAAGCTGGACAATGAATGAGGAAGACTGAAGAAGAATTGACACCTGTGAATTATGGTGCTGGTGAATACTGAATAGACCACGGGCTGCCAGAAGAATGAACAAATCTGTCTTGGAAGAAGTACAGCCACAATGATCCACAGAAGTGAGAATGGAGAGATTTTGTCTCATGTACTTTGCACATGTTATCAGGAGGGACCAGTCCCTGGAGAAGGGCATCATGCTTGGTACAGGGTCAGCAAAAAAGAGGAAGACCCTCAACAAGATGGATTAACACAGTGGCTGCAACAATGGGCTCAAACACAGCAACGATTGTGAGGATGGCATAGGACCAGGCAGTGTTTCATCGCTCTAAGTTGGAACTGACTCAACGGCACCTAACAACAACTTTTCCTTTGTGCTGCTTCCTTGTCAACGTCATTCGCTTTTGGTTTTAATTATTACCTCTATAAGCACCACATCTAATCTACATGTCCAACTGTTTATTGGTTATTTCCACTCAGATTTAAGAGTGAGCTCATTATTTTAAGAATGTTATAAAAAATAGGCTTTCCAAGTCAATACTACTCTTGTTTTAAAGTTAATACATCTCTTTGCCTATTTAAGGAGCTGGAGATAAAAAGAGCTCCGGACTGTGAGTTAATTAAAGGGCTCCAAAGCACCACCATTTCAAGGACAATGACCATCACCCATAATACCAACAGAGGGGCCACCCTTGGGGAGTACAGGGATTATCTGAGTTTTCTGGTGAGCAGAATATTAGGATTATGTGGGGCTGGAAGGCAGAAGGAAGCCACAGAAGATGGCCTCATACTTCCTTCAATTTCTAAATCTACAGCGGCAAATGGCAATCATGCCAACAGTCCCTTCCCAGTCCTCACTTTGCTCATACTATTTCATAGTACATAGTTCTCAAGAGGTCTGGGAAAACCAAGGCAGTTTCCCTAAAAAAATACTCCTCCTCTAACCTGCCTTTCCTATTTCTGTACAGAATACTTAATTATTCTCAGTCGCCCTGGCACAAAAGCTCAAATTTAACTATTTCTTTTAAATACAATAGCTAAAGCATACACCAGGCCTACCAATTCTTCCCTTGAAATGTTTCCCAAATAATCCTTTCCTCCCATTTCTTCTCCCACATCCACAGCAAACACTGTTAACATAACTTTCCCACTGAGTCAGGAAAAGCCTGGGTCTTGCTCAACTGAGACCTTTTAAAACCCACTATTAATGGATCAAAGCTGGCCCTTGAGTTTCAACTGCTTTGGGCCTCCAACCTCTCCTCTCGCCAATCCATGCTGTATGTTAATACCAGGTTAAGGTTTCAAAACGGCATTCATCATGTCACCATCTCGGCAAGCCCCGGAAGACAGCAACTCTAAACTCCTTACTAGATACTAAACATACTTCACGATCTGTCAGCCACGTACCTTTCACTCTAACCTCTAAGTACTTTCTACACAGATCATCCACTTTGGCCTGTCAGAGGTACTAGCTCTCATCTATAAAGGCCTCAATTGTTTTAACCTGTGATAAGAGCCCCATATAATCCCTCTCCTATTTTTTAGAATTTTAACTATCAAAGAGCCAGACTCAAATCCCGCTTTTTCTATGAAGCATTCTCTGTCCCTTCCCTTAAATAAAAAAAAAAAAAAAATGTGTAGCTATCCCTTGGACGACTGATTCAACATTTTGCCATGTACTGGGGCCTACTGTCATGAGGTCACCTCTAAAACTAGACTGTAAATCACATATAATGCCACACATTTTCATATTCAGACTGTAGGTGACAATTTGAAACATAATAAATTTGATCTTAAATTTCACACAATAACTTCATGCTGTAATAGATCCAGGAGTTTTTGTGGCGCAGCGGTTAAGCCAGCTGCTAGCTGAAATGTTGGTGGTTCGAACCCACCAGCTGCTCTGCAGGAGAAACATGTGGCAGTCTGCTTTCCAGGGCTTCGAACTATAAAAATTACAGCAGAAAACCCTACGAGGCAGTTTAACTATGTCCTTTAGGGTCACTATGAGTCAGATTCGCCTTGACGGCAATTTTTTTTTTTAAATAAAGGATCCACTATCCTAATGACAAAATAACTGCTTAAAATTTTTAAACTCTGCTTTTGAGAGGACGTGAAGGAAGTCTGTACGAGGTGCCTGCCGCATACTGAGGAGTCTTCATCAATGTAGCAGATAGGACCACTGAGTGGGGGCACTGCCAACATTAAACTTGGGACATTCCTGAAAGTTCTCGAAGAATTAAACCAACTGAGGAAATATCACCAAGAAATGGAAAACTCTTAGGTTGAAATGGGAAACCTTTCTCTGCTCAACAGCCATCTATAGGCTACTAGGAAAATCGGGACAGGGTTTAGCCATTCCCGTGGGAGCATTCCAGGGGTAACAACTTTAAGGATGCACTCACAATGCAATTGTGTTAGAATTAAATTACGGAACTGTACTGCTACTCAGTCTGGACCCTCGACCATCAGTCAGATGTAACTCAATCAGTTCACAATGTATGTATTAAATCTGTTCAATTGCTGTAAAGAAAGAGCTTTTCATTCGGCCATTTCAACACATTCTTATTAGTTCGGTACTTACTGTCGGCTGATGAGTTGAGTTCTGTCTTAATCTTCGATTTTTCAAGATCTTCTTTGTATTCTTTCTTAAGTAATTTTACTATCTTTTTGCTATAACTCGATTTCTTCACTTTGAAAACTTCTTCATTTTCTTAAAAAAGAAATTAAAGCAAGTCTGTAGCAACCATTTTTCTGAAAACACTTTCCCTTCTAACTTTGACATGGTCTTATTTGCCATTCAGGTAGTCAAATACCATCATTACGTAATCTGAAGTTACTTCAAATCTCAGCGGCTCTCAAAAACAGAGGCCAACTTCATAAATTAATCTGGAGTGATGAGGACTTGAGAATCATTAAACAAGAATAACACGTGTAACGTCACAAACATTTCTTAAGTCATCTATTTCACAGGAAAAATCACTCAAAATGTTTCTGAAAAAGTACTCACTCCCCAAATTATTAAGGAATCTGAAACAAAACATCCCAAATCAAAACTTGTTGAGTTTGAGAAACTCTCTGTCCATCACAAACTGACATGCCTTTTTTCAAGTCTAAGCTGAGGGCAAGTCACTTTTTACAAGTTTGGGTGATAAATCCATTGTGACCTCTTTAATTTGAAAATTAAAAAGTCAAATGCAAACCACTTTATCGAACAGCCCCCAACTCACCAAATACAAAAATCTGGCTGCATAATCTCAAACAAAATGAAACAAATAACAGAAAGGCCAATGGAAAACAGCCTACTGTAGCGGAAACAAGAAACTATCTCGCACCAACATGCAAATGAGGTTTCTAAGTTATATTTTTTCATAACACGGAACACAGTTATTCACACACACGCACACACAACTGGTCAAGAAGGAAAAAGATTTAAGCTTGTTTCATTACCAGATTTTTACTTAAAAAAGAATTTTTTTTTTTTTTTTGCTGGCATGAGTTTTCAGCATGGGAATGCACGCTTACCAATTGAGTGTGTTTAAATTTTTGGTTGGTAATATGGAGTTGGAAACCCTGGTGGTATAGTGGTTAAGAGCTACAGCTGCTAACCAAAGATCGGCAGTTCAAACCCACCAGACGCTCCTTGGAAGCTCTATGGGACAGTTCTACTCTGTCCGATATGGTCACTATGAATCAACTCGACAGCAACAGCAACGGGTTTGGTTTTAATATGGATTTGGAGAAGATCTGGCAATACAAGCTGCCAATAAGGTGAATGGCACTCTGGCGCCACCCATCTGTGATGTGACAATGTACCAATAAGAACTAAATACAGAATTTATGGCCGGTACCTTTCCATTGGGTTACATTGCAAGCCCTGGTTTTCCAAATATGACACAGAAAAACCAAAACAAACCCATCAGGGCTCCCCAAGTATCACATAGGAAAGCCGTATTATGCTTACAAGCCTCACCTCACAGAAATAAAAGGGGAAAAAAACCCAAAGTTTACAAGACTAAGACATCCAGGAACCATCATCTAATAGAATGCTCATCTACGCAACAATGAGCCTCCATGTCAGGTCTGCTGAGCTTCACACATTTCAGGAGGGACCCACCTTGACACTAAGTGCATTAGAACCTGAATAACTACTACCTCTGAGGTCCCCAGGCATAAAAAGTGGCTGGTATACCGTTAACCCTATAAGTATCTAAAGAGGAAAAGACCAGAAATCTAACTCCACTGCAGCCAGGTCTCTCCATTATTAGACAAACCGCCTTGCATCACTGTTGCTCAGTCTGTCTTCAGCCCTCTAAAAACCATTACCAGGAGACCGGCATATCTGTTACTCTGTTACTTTTACCAGGAAACAGACTTGGCGATTCCAAGGGACTGGCCCAAGGTCACTATAACCAGGGCTGCAAACACGAGCTTCTATCCCCAGACCTGGCACTCCTCTTAGCCAACGGCCGGCCTTGCTGGTCAAGGGTGCCTGGACCGAGCACCCCACAGGCATGGGCAGTGACCTGCAGGGAGCTTGGCAGGTATCAAAAGCAGTCGGGAGACCCCAGCAGGAAACAGGCAGCACTGGGGAGACTGACTACACTTACAAACTCAGAACTGAACAGAGCTCTGGCCCCTCCGCGGACAAAACGCACCGCTGGGCGGTGCAGAGCAGGCGGTTGTTAGGAAAAGGCTGGTGGCGAGTGGGGGGCGGGACACAGGTCCCGCTCGGGCAGAAGGCCGGAGGCGGGGAAGATGAGCGGCCAGGCCGGCGGGAAGGGCTCGGCCCGGGGTGCGGGATCCCGGGCGCAGGGTCGGGGGCGCAGGGCGCGGGGTCCGCTGTACAGGGGCCGGGGCGCAGGGCGTGGGGTCCGGAATCCGGGGTGCAGGATCCGGGGCGCGGGGCCCGGGGCGCAAGGCGCGGGGTTCGGCGTGCGGGTTCCGGGGCGCAGGGCGCGGGGGCCGGGGCGCAGGGCGGGGGGGCCGGTGTGCGGGGCCCGGGGCACGGGGCCGAGGGCACAGGGTGCGAGGCCCGGGCCCGAAGCGCGACACGGAAACGGCGCCGGCGGTTACCTTCCTCCTCGTCCTGGAAGCTCAGCAGGCTGGCCCGGGGCACCTCTTTGTTCTCGCGCGGCCTCTTCCGAGGCTTCAGCCCGTTGCCCGGCTCTGCGCTGCCCGCGAAGCCGCCCCCCGACTCAGCCCCGAGGCCCGGGATCAGCGCGGAGGACGGCGGCAGCCCCGGGGCCAGCAGCGGCTCCCCCCCGGGGGCCCTGTCGCCGGCGCCGGGGCCCGATTCGTCGCCGGTGCCCGGGGGCGGCAGCAGCGGCGGCGGCTCCTGCTCCTCATCGCGCTCCCGCTCCTCCTCCTCCGAGTCGTTCCGCTTGCGCACGTTCACCCGCCGGGCCTTTCGGAACATCCCCGCGGCCGGCACCGAGCCCTCTCACCCGCTCTCACACGGCAGCCCAGACAGCGCCGAGCTCGCGACGGCGCACGCGCGCTCGCCTGAGCTCCAGCGGGGCTGCGTCTTCCCTCCTGCTACCGCGCGCCGCCCAGTGCGCATGCGCCCGCGCTCACACTCACCCTCAAGTACTTGGGGGCGGGCCGCGCGCCTCTCGCGAGAACGTTATCTCATAGCGCTGCCCCCTATCGGCCTGGACGACTATTAGCAGAGAACTTTGGGACTCTAGGTGGTGGCTCCGTGACTGTCCGATAGGTCACAGAGAGGACCATAGAGACGAGAGGAAAGAGTAGGTTCGGCCGTCCCTCGGCGGCGTCCCTGCAGTGCGTATTCCGCACTTACGCAGTGCAGTCACGTGAGGAAACCTCCCGCCAAGGGCTGGGAGGTGCGAATAGAGGAGGAGGCGGGGAGGAGCCAGAGGAGCACCTGACATTGGTGAGGTAAAGTCAGGTTCTAGGGTTGGAATACTCGTCTCGAAACTGTGACTTTGATAATTATTAGTAGTTCTATTTGGGGTTTATTGAGTAATACTTCGTATTTCTGCACCTTTGTCACAGACTGAGTTTCATTTATGATGAAATGTTACCTGGTGAAATCCCCCCCTTATAACGAAAGCAATAATGTTCTACTGTTTTTCCCAGAATGCCAAGTTTGCTAGCAGTTACATGACTAAATACGATCCGAAGCGTAGCCAGTTTCAGAAACAAATAGAAGGAAAATAGACATGGGGGTGAGAGTGGTGGCAGACTTAAGGTTTGCGTCACAGAGTTACAATCTTAGCTGGGAAGACTTTAGCAGGGTAACTGCTTCTGAGGTTGAAGTCACACGCTTCCCCCATTGCATCACCAAACTTGGAGCCTTCTCCTTTGCGTGTGCGTGTACATGTGAATACATTTTTATGTTTCAAAATTCAAAAGGTACAAAGGTCATTTAGGGTAGTGGAAAAAGTCTACTCGTGTTTACAAGCCTTCCAGTTCACCTCTTCGGAGGCAATGTTATCAGTTTCTTAGGATCCTTCCGAGCGATTTTATGAACATAAAAGCAAATAAATATGTATACTTTTCATGCACTCCCCCCTTTAGACGGAGATGTTGTATAAACGGTGCATTTTTAGCATCGGTCCCGGTCTGTATATTATTGACTCGATCTTTTACCCAGCTGCATAATGATTTGTTGTCAGAATGTACCATGATTTAACTAGTCTCATAAAAATGGCTATTTAGGTTATTTCCAGCCTTGCTGTAATAATCAATGCTACAATGAACTAGAATTGGAATTGCTGGGTCATAAGTTATGCATTCATAATTTTGCTAGTTCTCATTTGTTCTTGCTACAAGTTGTGCCAATTTGTATTCTTACCAGCAAAGTATCTGAGTGCCTGCTTGCCACCTCCATCCCATTAAAATTTCAGTGAGATTTAAGTTGCAGGTTGAGGTGGAAGATCCCAGGCCCACCAAGAATGTCTGTTTCATACACATCTTCTTCTTGTCTCTGGTTGTCTGATGGGATTTAAAACTTGCCCACCTAGGACCCAGTTTTGGAAACTAGAAACATGATCTGGGCTGAGAAAAAAAAGACTTCCCTCCAGTAAATAACTGACTTACTTTCTACTCACATTCCTCTCAGTCCTCATGTTCTGGCTGTTCAGCATCGATTTCAGTTCTTATTCCAAAAGATTGTTGCATAGTGAAATTGGGCTCCCATTTCCACCATTGACAATTCGAATTGTGCCTGGTCAGCCTCCAGACACCTGAGCCCAGAGATGGATTTGCAGTGAAAATTAAGGTAGAAGGAGCAAAGATAAAGTCCAGAAGCAGAATATATTTGTATTTTGACCTAAAACTTCAAAAAAAATCTCCCACTGTAAACCCCAAAACTATTGCCCTGAAATAATCTTTAAACCTTAAACCAAAAATATCCCCTGAAGTCTTCTTAAAACCAAACAACAGTTTAGCTTAACTAGTAAAGAATGTCTGCCTTGAACATAGTGCTCTTTTAAGAACTATATAGAATCAAATTGACAACAGCAACTCGAAAGATTAGATGGAAAATTTAGGGAGCATTGAGTTTATGTTAACAGTTGAAGGACAGTTCGGTAAAGGAGGGTGACAAAAGTTCCACAACCTGAAGAATGCAATCATTTTCACTGAATTGTACATGTCGAAATTGTTTATTGGTGTCTGTTCTGCTGTATATATTCTTACCATCAACAAAATTAAATTATTTTTTAAAAATCTCCTGCTGTAAAAGATTGGTGATTAATGTGGAAAATAGATAGAGGGGGAAACCCTTGTTATTTTAAAGACAGCCAAAATATTAAGACAACAAATGTATTTATAACTTTGCCAGTCTACTTATTCAGATAATTAAAGAGCAGAGTTAAACACTTAAAAATTACTTTGTCACCCAACCAAGCCAAAGATTCTTCCAACAGAGGTTGTAGACCTTGTGGAAATTAAATTCCTGAAATTGAATAACTTAGCCCTGAATAAATTAACCCTGATGGTGCAGAGGCTAAGAGCTCAATGGCTAACCAAAAGGTTGGCAGTTCGAATCCTCCAGTCACTCCTTGTAAACCCTATGGGGCAGTTCTACTCTGTCCTGGAGGGTCACTAAGAGTTGGAATTGACTCAGTGGCAATGGGTTTGGCTTTGTTTGGTTTTATATTATCAGACAATAATTACTTCATAAAGGATTTCTGTGTTTTGAGTGTTAATATATTTAATGAATATAGTATGTCATCACCAACTTACATTGGACTGACATTAGTATTCTGGGAAGGCAAAAACTCGTGCAAAGCGTCAACCAGTTTTTTCAAATCAATAAGTTGAGTTCTTTCTAAAAAGTCGTCTTTTCAAACAACTATTCAGATTACTTTCTTTCACCAAATTGTGACTTCACAAGGATTAGCTGACCCATAAATTCAGATAAATAGGCATATCTGTTTCGTTTGCCAGCTCAGTCTAGAGTGGTTACCAAATGCAGATCTATGAACAAGTGAAAGGAGCAGCGTAAAGACAGTCTGTCAGAATAGAGTAGTCAGATATCCTTTTTCAGAAAGAAGGGTCCTTTATTCTGAGATTACGTCATTCCTTCTGTTTAGATGTTAAGATGCTAACATTTCTTTTATGAAATGTTGACAGTGTATGGTAGTGTTATAATGTCCTTATTTGGCAAACTAAATAGTGAGAGTATGAGTCCTCTCAGATTTTTTATTTTATTTTTTTAAATTTTACTTGGCAGGTAAAATCTAATTGTCTGAAAATTGTCTGGGAATCCCTTATATAGGATTTTTTTTTTTTCCTTTCTAAAACTATAGCTCTGGACATCTCAATAATCCTAGTCTGGAAAAAAAGCTGAAGACATTGCCTAAATTTCTTTAGACCTTGCCTTGCTGACGGCAGTTCTTTATTCACTTCAAGTAGAATGTAAGTTTCATAAGGGAAGAGATTTCTATGTTTTGTTCAATGCTGATTTCACAGCACCTAGAATAGCTACTGGCCCACTGTAGACACTCAATAAATATTTGTTACTGAATGGTATCGGACATTATCTTATATTAATTTTCACTAGTGATCAGTGTTTTACCTTCTGCTGATACAAAAGTTTCCTGGGTGGTACAAGCGGTTTTGATCGGCTGCTAACCAAAAGGCTGGTGGTTTGAACCCACCCAGCAGCTGTGCAGAGAAAGTACTGGCAAACTGCTTCTGATTACAGCCAAGAAAACCTTGTGGAGCAGTTCTACTCGGTAACGTATGGGGTCACCATGAGTTGGAATCGACAACAGCAATGGGTTTTCTCTCTCTCTCTTTTTTTTTTTTTTTAGGTATGATGATATAAGTTAACATTTTCTGCAGCTTTCATCCCTCTATTCTCAAAACACAATCTCAATGTTATAAATTACTAAGGCAGATTAGTTCTTAAAGTAGTAATAGACACCTTTCAGTGTAGCACCCAGCCTAAAATGCACCCCCTCTGCCTTTGGGAACTGCCTTCAGTAGGCTGGATGTCTGGTTGTGGTATCTGGATTGGGTGAAGGGGGGCACCTTATCCAAAGTGAATCTATCAGATTCTCCCAAGAATTTGCACTTAAGATAGTAAGACGATGAATCCCTGCTTCTGGCTGGAATTGCAATGAGCTCAAACACCGTAGGAAAGCCATAAATTACCGTGTCAACTCCGGAGCTGAGAGAACTACTCAGTGAACCAGGAGAGAGAAACAAGCAGATATGCCAGAAGGCAGAAGATTCTGGTACCTTTCTGCGTCCTTTACCCACGACTCTTCCTGGGCCAGGTCTCTCTTCCTGTCTGTGGGTTCCCTTTGATACTCCCTGGGGTCCTTATCATACATTCCTTGTTGTTTTGCTGGTGTTGTTGGTAATGTTTTATTGTGTGTGTCTGTGTTTGCTTAAAGCAATGCAAGCTTGTTTCCATTGCCTAGTACCAAAGAGTTTCAATTAATCCAAGAGTTAATTTCATCAGTGAAAATTGTATGATTGTAAAAGTGAAATAAAATAAGGCTTACTAGCGTAATAACTCTTTGTTATAGGGTTTGAGTATGTGTTTTTTTCTTTTTTTTTTTTTTTATGATATGCCCATAGATGTCCTGACTGGAGCACTGGTGGCACAGTGGTTAAGAGCTCGGCAGCTAACCAAAAGGTTGGCAACTCAAATCCACCAGCTGCTCCTTGGAAACTCTATGGCGCAGTTCTACTCTGTCTTTAGGGCTGCTATGAGTCAGAATGGACTCAATGGCAACAAGTTTCCTTTTTTTTTTTTTTTGGTTTTATCCTCACTGGCGCTTAAGCAGTGCGAAAATGAGGTAAGCTCTTTGCCTTGCAAGTATGTAGTAAAGAGAGATGAATTTCTCCATCTAAAAAAACAAAAATTCTCCATCTACAATATATAAATGATCCTAGCTGAAAATGTTAGAAAATGTCTACATTATCTCAAATTTCAATGAAATTTAGCCATTGGTTATAATTCAGTGAGATCATCTTTTCTATCAAACCATTCTCATTGATGGAATCCATCTGTAAAAGATTCAAGGGTTCTTTTTTTTTAATTTTTATTGTGCTTTAAGTGAAAGTTTACAAATCAAGTCAGTCTCTCACGCAAAAGTTTATATACACCTTGCTAGGTACTCCTAGTTGCTCTCCCCATAATGAGATGGCACACTCCTTCTCTCTATCCTGTATTCCCTGTGTCCATTCAGCCAGTTTCTGTCTCCCTCTGCCTTCTCATCTCCCCTCCAAATAGGAGCTTCCCAAATAGTCTCATGTGTCTACTTGAGTCAAGAAATTCACTTCTCGCCAGTATCACTTTCTGTCTTATAGTCCAGCCCAATCGCTGTCTGAAGAGTTGGCTTTGGGAATGGTTCCAGACTTGGGCTAACAGAAGGTCTGGGGACCATGACCTCTGGGGTCCTTCCAGTCTCAGTCAGACCATTAAGTCTGGTCTTTTTACCAGAATTTGAGGTCTGCATCCCACTGCTCTCCTTCCTCAGGGATTCTCTGTTGTGTTCCCTGTCAGGGCTGTCATCAGTTGTAGCCAGGCACCATCTAGTTCTTCTGGTCTCAGGCTGATGTAGTCTCTGATTTAGGTGACCCTTTCTGTCTCTTGGGCTCAAAATTACCTTGTGTCTTTGGTGTTCTTCATTCTCATTTGCTCCAGGTGGGTTGGGACTAATTGATGCAAAAAGATCCAAGATTTTAAAAATTAATACTGATTTTTTTTTTTTACCACACCGATATTCCCAGTGGAGAGTGACATAGCTCTTTCAAATGTATTCACTGTTCAGCTGTAATAGTCAATCTTCATCTGAAATGGCAGTTTCTTCAACAAAAAGAAAGCTAGTGAAATTTCTTTTCTCTCTATCCAAACTGGGAGTGTCATAATAAAAGTATACAGTGAACTAGACAGATATGTTCTTTGTCCTTCTGGATCTAATCAGGTGCTAAAGACAGATAATAAGCAAAAATTAGTCATTAATTGTAATCACCACCACTCCTCTGTCACTTTGTTGTACTGTGGTGGCATGGGTCCTGCTGTGATGTTGGAAGCTATGCCTCCAGTATTTCAAATACACTTAATTGTGCCCTTTCAGAACCTGTACATAAACAATGAGGCAGTTCGAACAGAACAAGGGGTTACTGTGTGTTTTAAAATCAGGAAAGGTGTGCGTCAGGGTTGTATTCTTCACCATACTTACTCAACCTGTACGCTGAGCAAGTAATCCAAGAAGCTGAACTATATAAAGAAAAACAGGGCATCAGGATTGGAGGAAGACTTATTAACAACCTGCGATATGCAGATGACACAACCTTGCTTGCTGAAAGTGAAGAGAACTTAAAGCACTTACCGATGAAGATCAAAAACCACAGCCTTCAGTGTGGATTACACCTCAACAAAAAGAAAACAAAAGTCCTCACAACTGGACCAATAAGCAACATCATGGTAAATGGAGAAAAGATCGAAGTTCTTAAGGATTTCATTTTACTGGATCCACAATCAATGCCCATGGAAGTAGCAGTCAAATCAAAAGACACGTTGCATTAGACAAATCTGCTACAAAAGACTTCTTTAAAGTGTTAAAAAACAGAGATGTCACTTTGAGGACTGAGGTGTGCCTGACCCAAGCCATGGTATTTTCAATTGCCTCGTATGCATGTAAAAGCTGGACAGTGAATAAGGAAGACCGAAGAAGAATTGGTGCCTTTGAATTATGTTGTTGGTGAAGAATACTGAATATACCAGGGACTTAGAAGAACGAACAAATCTGTCATGGAGGAAGTACAGCCAGAATGCTCCTTGGAAGTGAGAGTGGTGAGATTTTGTCTCCCATACTTTGGACATGTTATCAGAAGGGACCAGTCCCTAGAGAAGTACATCATGCTTCGTAGAGGGTCAGTAAAAAAGAGGAAGATGCTCAACGAGACGTAGTGACACAGTGGCTGCAACAATGGGCTCAAGCATGCCAACAATTGTGAGGATGGCACAAGACCTGGCAGGGTTTCATTCTGTTGTACACAGGATCACTATCGGTTGGAACCGACTTGACAGTACCTAACAACAATTGTGACTATTAAGAAGAAAACCAGCGGGCTGCTGCCCACCGCATCTTAAGAACCACAAATGTAAAATGATTGCAATTTCAATTTGAGTTAATTCTTTTCTGTGGGCCAATGACCATTTAAGTATCTGGATCATTAGAAAATGTGTAAGGTATTCTGGGATTGAGGCAGAACATTTTCCTGCAAGATGATTACAGTTAACAGCTCCAGCACGTCTCGTTAGCGAACTTTTTGAAAAACACTTCACTTCAAACAAGGATCAGTTGAAATAACTTTATCCAGTTCAATATTTTATATTACTGTGTGAAAAGAATATAATTCAGAACCGTAGTACTATGTGATTTTATATTGCGCTCACAATGGACACTTTACTGATGCAGCTGAGAACTGTACAGTCAATAAAAAAAGTAGCAATAGTTTTCCTGAAAGAACTTTCTTATCACGTCCGTTAGCTTCTGTATCATTCCTATATTATTATCTGTCCCTCTTGGGGAAAAAAATTAAAAACAGGTATGGTGTTTTTTTATAGTGTTGAAGGCAGCAGGGTTATAAGCATTCCCTCTGGGTATAAAAGGCAGAAATTTTTTTCTGTATTGTTTAGTTTTACTATTCTTGTTAGGTGTCATCTAGTTGATTCCGACTCATAGCGACCCTATCCACAACAGAATGAAACACTGCCCTGTCCTGCACCATCCTCACAATTGTTGCTATGCTTCAGCCCATTGTGGCAGCCACTGTGTAAATCCATCTCGTTGAGGGTCTTCTTCCGCTTCGCTGACCCTCCTCATTACCAAGCACGATATCCTTCTGCAGGGACTGATCCTTCCTGACAATATGTCCAAAGTATGTGAGATGCAGTCTCACCATCCTTGCTTCTAAGTAGCATTCTGGTTGTGCTTCTTCCAAGACAGATTTGTTCATTCTTTTGGTATATTCAATATTTTTTGCCAGCACCACAATTGAAAGGTGTCATTCTTCAGCCTTCCTTATTCATTGTCCAGCTTTTACATGCATATGAGACGATTGGAAATACTATGGGTCAGGCGCCCCTTAGTCCTCAAGGAGGCATTTTGCTTTTTAACACTTTAAAGGGATCTCTTGCAGCCGATTTGCCTAATGCAATGCATTTTTTGACTTCTTGACTGCTGCTTCCATAGGTTTTGATTGTGGATCCAAATAAAGTGAAATCCTTGACAACCTCAATCTTTTCTCCGTTTTTCATGATGTTGCTTATTGGCCCAGTTGTGAGGATTTTTGTTTTCTTTATGTTGAAGTATAATCCATATTGGAAACCCTGGTGGTGTAGTAGTTAAGTGCAATGGCTGCTAACCAAAGGGTCAGCAGTTCAAATCCACCAGGCACTCCTTGGAAGCTCAATGGGGCAGTTCTATTCTACTCTGTCCTATAGGGTCGCTATGAGTCGGAATCAACTCGATGGCACTGGGTTTGGGTTTTTTTTTTTTTTTTTGGTTATAATCCATACTGAAAGCTGTGGTCTTTGATCTTCATTAGTAAATTCTTCAAGTCCTTTTCACTTTCAGCAAGCAAGGCTGTGTCATCTGCATATTGCAGGTTGTTAATGAGTCTTCCTGCAATCCTGATGCCCTGTTCTTCATATGGTCCAGCTTCTCGGATTATTTCCTTAGCATACGGATTGAATAGGTATGGTGAAAGGATACAACTCTGAAGAATACCTTTCCTGACTTTAAACCACGCAATATCCCCTTGTTCTGTTCGAACGACTGCCTCTTGATCCATGTACAGATTCCTCATGAGCACAATTAAGCATTCTCGCATCCTGTTCTCCACAATGTTATCCACAATTTGTTACGATACACATAGTTGAATGCCTTTGCATAGCCAATAAAACACAGGTAAACATCTTTCTGGTATTCTCTGCTTTCAGCCAGGATCCATCCGATATCAGCAATGATATGCCTGGTTCCACGTGCTCTTCTAAATCCAGCTTGAACTTCTGGCAGTTCCCTGTCGGTATACTGCTGCAGCCTCTTTTGAATGACCTTCAGCAAAATTTTGCTTGCATGTGATAGTAATGATATTGTTCGATAACTTCCACATTCGGTTGGCTCACCTTTCTTGGAAATAGGCATAAATATGGATCTGTTCCAGACAGTTGGCCAGGTAGCTGTCTTCCAAATTTCTTGGTATAGACAAGTGAGCACTTCCAGCACCGCATCCATTTGTTGAAATATCTCAATTGGTATTCTGTCAATTCCCGGAGGCTTGTTTTTCACCAATGCCTTCAGTGCAGCTTGGACTTCTTCCTTCAGTACCATCGGTTCCTGGTCATATGTTTCCTCCTGAAATGGTTGAACGTCAACTAATTCTTTTTGGTATAGTGACTCTGTATTCCTTCCGTCTTCTTTTGATGCTTCTTGCATCATTTAATATTTTCCCTATAGAATCCTTCAGTATTGCAACTTGAGGCTTGAATTTTTTCTTTAGTTCTTTCAGCTTGAGAAATGCGGAGTGTGTTCCTCCCTTTTGGCATTCTATCTTCAGGTCTTTGCACAGGTCATCATAATAGTTTACTTTGTCTTCTCAAGCCACCCTTTGAAATCTTCTATTCAGCTCTTTTACTTCATTATTCTCGGCATAGTAGACCATATGATTGTCCGATTCAAATACCAGTCCGTTTCAGCTCACTAATGCCTAGGATATTGATGTTTGTGCATTCCATTCCACTTTTGATGATTTCGTATTTTCCTAGATTCATACTTCGTACATTCCAGGTTCCGACTTTTGATGGATGTTTGCAGCTGTTTCTTTTTATTTTGAGTCATGCCAAATCAGCAAATGAAGGTCCTGAAAGCTTGACTCCATCCACGTCACGAAGGTCGACTCTACTTTGAGGAGGCAGCTCTTCCCCAGTCGTCTTTTGAGTGCCTTCCAACCTGAGGGGCTCATCTTCCAGCACTATATCAGATAATGTTCCGCTGCTATGCATAAGGTTTTCACTGGCTAATTCTTTTCAGAAGTGGGTTGCTGGGTCCTTCTTCCTATTGTGTCTTAGTTTGGAAGCTCAGCTGAAACCTGTCCACAATGGGTGATCCTACTGGTACTTGAATACCGGTGGCATAGCTTCCAGCATCACAGCAACACACAGCCTCCACAATATGACAAACTGACAGATGCGTGGGGTTAGTTTTACTAGAGGGCTGCAAAGTTGTACAATAAATACATGGTACAATTACAGGGGGATAAACAAAAGTTAAGAATCACATACAAGTTTCAATTTGGTAAGAACTTTAAGTGGACTTTAAGAAGTAACCTTTATCTCATTATGAAAGAACTGTGCACAGATTTTAGAAATCTAGAAAATGCAGAACTATACAAAGAAGAAAGTAAAAATCACCTATAATCTTATTACCACTATTAATTTTTGGTGCCTTTCCTTCCAGAATTTTTAAAAATAAATATTCATTTATACATTCACTCATTCTTAGTCGCTTCACCACTTGAGTGGATGACCTCCCTGGATTCTTAGCTCTTTAGCCTCCTTGCCTCCAGTAACCATCTTTACCACCCCACCTCAGCCACCTACCATAATGGTTGTACCTTGGACCTTATCCACTTAGCATTGCTTCTGAACAAGGGACTAATTTTACAGTAAGAAAAACAGTGCAATGGTCTCATTCACAGGATTTGCTAACCTTTCCATGTATCCTGTCACCCGGAAGAATCTGGTTTTATGGAACATAGGCGTGGCCTATGGAAGACTTAGCCATGGCGCCAACTGGGAGACAATGCCTTGAGAGGCTGGGATGCTGTTCAATGGATATGTTTGTTTGTTTGATGTATATGTTTTGAACCAGTAACTAATATCCTCTAGCCCGAATACACCCGTCTGGAGACCAAAGGATGGCATCTCTACCTATAACACCTGTTGAGGCAGGGTTCACAGTCACCAGCAATAGACCACACACATGCTCACTCAGAGCATGGGAAACACTTTACTCACATAGAGAAGAGGCAGTAAGATCAGCTGGACTCCAGTCTCCCATGGCCAACAGGCTTATCCCGCATATGGCCAGTACAGGGCAGATGTTCTACATCTACCCCTTGTCTTAGTTATCTAGTGCTGCTATAACAGAAATACCACAAGTGGATGGCTTTAACAAACAGAAATTTATTCTCTCACAGTCTAGTAGGCTAGAAGTCCAAATTCAGGGTGTGAGCTCCAGGGGAAGGCTTTCTCTCTCTGTTGGCCCTAGAGGAAGGTCCTTCTCATCAGTCTTCCCCTGGGCTAAGAGCTTCTCAGCAGAAGAATCTTGGGTCCAAAGGACATGTTCTGACCCCAGTGCTGCTTTATTGGTGGCATTAGGTCCCTCTGTCTCTCTGCTTGCTTCTCTCTTTTATACCTCAAAAGAGGTGGTCTCAAGACACAACCCAATCTTGTAGATTGAGCCCTGCCTCATTAACATAACTGCCACCTATCATTAATATCGTAGAGGTAGGATTTACAACATATAGAAAAATCACATCAGATGACAAGATAGTGAACAATCACACAGTACTGGCAATCATGGCCTAGCCAAATTGATACACATATTTTTGGGGGACATAATTCAATCCATGACACCCCTCTTAAGCTGTAGTACTGGAGACCCCATTCACTCCCTGCTGGGAACTGATACAAGAGTGGGACTGGCCAGGTACCATATAGTGCCCACGCATGTACAAGAGGCAGAGAAAGTTACTGTGTGCCCAGAACAGGGGGAAGGCTTCCCCAACAAGGACAAGGAACTGGGAGAGAAAAGACAGCTCAATTCCCAGTCTTCTTATCAGAGAATGTTCTGACCCCACACCTTTACTTAGGCAGCCTGGATGGAAGGTGTAAAGGCAGACTATTCTCCCAACAAGACCTAATGGCCTACTCAAAAATACCCCTGATGACGCAGGGATTAAGTGCTATGCTACTAACCAAAGTGTTGGCAGTTTGAATCCACCAGCCACCCCTTGGAAACTCGTCGGCAGTCCTACTCTGACCCATAGGGTCGCTATGAGTCAGAATTGACTTGATGGCAATGGGTTTATTTTGTTTTTGTGTTTTGGTACCTGAAAATTGTTAGCTTGAAAGTTTCTTTATCCAAGGGAGGAGTGCTTCTATCAGAAGACACAAAGGTTCCAAAGAACTGGGAGTTGAGTACGCATCCCAACCAATTTTGGCTTCTGAATCATCAGGGGAAAAGAAGAAGGGGTTACTCTGTGGTCTTAGTAATTGATCCTACTATCTAGGGGAAATAATGCTGCTTTTGCACAGTGGGGCAGTGAAGAACAGATCTGGAACATAGAGGATCCTTTGGGGCAGTTCCCAGTACTTCCATATCTGGTGGAAAAGATGAACGGGAGATCATGCAGTCCAACAAAGGCAGCAGTGCCAAGGGCCCAGACCCTGAGGAATAAAGGCTTGGTTTACCCCTGCAGGGCCAGAGCCTTCCTTAGCTGGTCTTCTCAGGGATAGAGAAACAAGAAATGGTAGCAGACGTAGGGAGTATAGATACTAATTATGCCTCCTGACCAGTTGCAGAAATGAGGATGGTAGGAGCCACCCTTGTGTTCTTGGTTACTCTGTTATGCCTGTCTATGTTTATATACCAGTTGTAAACATTAATCCTGCTTAAACAGGACACCAAGGCGTGACTGTGACTAATGTAGAAGACCATTGCATATTACCTGTCGGTGGAAGCAGTGACTGTGGGGTTTTGGTCTGTGGGATTTTAGAGAGAGGGTAAGAGCATTTTTACTTGTATGAAGGATAGCTGTATTAAGTTAGGAGGACCATGTTTTTGTCACTATTGTTATTGTTTGGAAGTGTAAAAGTGGGCAGAAGGGAGTGTGTATTGATATCGAGTATCTAGGGGCAGACTGTGCTGGGTGTCATCCTTTGATACTTGGCCTTGCTCCTCACCTCCTTCTGTGCATCTTCCTGTCCTCCAAACCCAAACCAAACCCACTACAGTTGAGTCGACTCTGACTCATAGCAACCCTGTAAGACAGAGTAGAACTGTCCCGTAGGGTTTCCGAGGCTGTAATCTTTATGGAAGCAGACTGCCACATCTTCCTCCCGAGGAGCAGCTGGTGCATTTGAACTGCTGACCTTATGGTTAGCAACCAAGTGCTTTAACCGCTGTACAACCAGGACTTCGTCTTCCTGTACTACAGGGACTGCAAAGCTAAAAATCACATTTTGAAGACTCCCTTGAAGCTTGGTTTCTGGATGGGACTGATGTTCTGCCAGTTGGAGAAGCGCTGGTGTGAGACTTGGGATGCTGAAGTGAGGCAGAGGCCATCTTCCTTCTATTGTCAGAGCTGGTGAATGAGGCCATGCAATGAGGGAGTTAAAGTCAGTCGTGGCCACCAGGAGTGTCAAGTCCTCTAGTCACTGACTTCTGGGCATCTCAAAGCAGTTGTGGCAATCATGGATACTCAGCTAACATTCTGTGTCAAGCCGGGACAGATTACCCAATAAGCAAGTTAAGCATATGCCTAGGTCATCAACAAAACAGGAGCACCGGTTGTCCAAAGCAGAGACCCATAGATACCAAGCAGACAGAACACAAGAAAAAGCGAGCACTGCAGTGGAAGGGAACTCTCAGGGTACTAAATGAAATCAATACCATTTTATAAATTTTGTATATGGTAACAATTATATTTTCCTTCTCATTTCAGACCAATCTGGTATAACCTCACATTCAATTCTCAGAAGAATGCACCTGCTGCACCATAATTACATGACATAATTAATCATATCATAATTATCATAATTAATGATAATGATACCTGGTCCTGGGCAAAGCGAACCAAAACGCATCTTCAGTTTGAGCATCCCCTTGTATTTGTATCACAGTCTTTGCGATCATTCTCGCCCTGTTGGGCATCAGCAGTAGCCCAATGAACTGTGAAGACGCAGCAACAAAGGATGGGAAGTGAGTGCGCAAGTTTTTAAGTATTATTTCAAGATGGGAAACAGTTGTGGAGAGATGTGAAGGGCCTGCCAACAAACATCGTAGACAAACGAATGAAATCATTTCCAGCTGCCTCATAAGTACTGTTTCTTTTGTTTATCTCAGACCTGAAGAACAAAATTACATGTTCCAAAGTAATTTTTTTACTTACTAATTTTCAAAGACAAATTTTTTTGTGTTATTGCCTAAATTCGAATCTAAATTTTATTTTAGAAATTTTACTTGTTTTATAAATTCTATTTTCAATTATTCAAATTTATTTGCTATGGTAGGGCCAATTTAAAAAGTGATTTAATTTTATATCCAGGTAAAATGAAATAGCAACCAAGTGGAGCAGAAAAACTCACAGAAAATAAAAAGGATTTGTGAATCCCTAAAGAGAATTCCAAAATTAACTTCCTTTTTAAAACGTGATGAATCAGAAGAGACTTCTTCCATTGAACGCTCAGATTTAATGGGTGCAAATCGTTGTACTAGTACCTCTGTACTAGTACTAGTACCGCTAATGGCAGTATGAATATAACAGAGTTTGTTTCAAATTCTGCATCCATCCCTTGTTGGGGTAAAAAAAAATTAATAATGGTGTAGATAGCAAAACTATTTTAGAATCTGAAATTGTCATGTGTACAGAAGTCATAACAGAAATACAGATCCTGCTCTGTGGAAGAATTTTTCTTCTAACAATATAAATTATTGGATCAAAAGAGGGCCAAGTGATTGTCAACATCACATTGGACTGTCTGAAAATTCATGTCAAAAATTTCTGGATGGTAAACAAATAAGGTTCTGTAAACAGTATATTTCTAGGGTGCCAAGCTAATGGTGAAAGTTGCAATAGGGAGTGGCTACTGTGTTCTCCATCACTTGGTTCCGTATATTGTTTGCAAACTATTCAGTCCTAAATCATTTAATTCTCGATTTGCTACAGATAGATTTAGTGATCGGTGTAACTCGAATGTGATTGATAAACATGAAAGGAGTTCAATTCACAGAAATTGTATATTGTCATGTTTCTGCCAAAGGTGTGATTTTGGCTTCACTCATGAACTGGAGGCACAAATTAATGAAGAATGTCAGTATTGGAAAGCCGTTTTGCAATGCCGAACATGGACTATCTTTTCGAGGAAGAAATGAAGTGTTTGGGTCTCCACAAAATGGAAATTTTGGGGGTTTACTTGAACTTGTTGCTCAGGTGATGCATTTTTAGCAGGTCACATCTCAAAATATGGTAACACAGGAAATGGCAATCATCATATAAGTCTAAAACAATGTGTGAAGAATTAATAAACTTAAGTGATAAGGAGCCCTGGTGGCACAGTGATTAACAGCCCGGCTGGTAACCAAAAGTTCGGCAGTTCAAATCCACCAGTCGCTCCTTGGAGACCTTATGAGGCAGTTCTCCTCTGTCATATAGGGTAGGTATAAGTTGGAATTGACTCGATGACAATGTTATCCATTGTTAAGTGATAAATTTTCATCAACTATTTTCAGTAAAAGAAGTATAGTTTGACATTTCAGTTTGTAGATTCCCACTCCTGATCTTTCTAATTTAAGGCATGTGTCTCCACAGATGGAAAACCTATTGAGCAATTTATCACATTTACTGGCTTAAAAAGTCATACTAGCGAAGAAATTGCAAATCAAATATTTCACTATTTATCTGAAATTTGCAAAACTGGTTTTTCTAAGTGCAGAGCCTGGTCCTATGACAATGCTGCCAATATATCAGAGCATTACAAAGGCATACAACACTAGTTTTAGCGTGTAATGAATATACCGTTTCCACACCATGTGCTGCACATCCACTTCATCTTGTAGAACGTAGCGCAGTAGATTTTTGAATCGTACACTCAGATTCTAGATGCCTTAGAAAGTATTGCTGAAGTCCAGACACAAAAAGGAGATACCAAAAGAGAAGCTGAAAACCTTGCCAACAAAATGGAAACGCTAGAATACTGTTTTTATGTTGGTTATGTAGAATAATATATTGTAGCATTTTGCTCAGACCAGTCAAGCTCTCCAAGATTCAGAAGTAAATTTAATGATGTGTATAGACTTCTACCAGTCATTAACAGGGTATTTACGTAATTTAAGAGAAGATTTTGAAATAATTTGAAAACACATCAAAACAAATACGCGAAATACTGATCATGAAGCAGCTCACCATCGCAGAAGCACTAGAAGGAAACACGTAAATGACAGACGTGCTTCAGAAGCGTTGTTGAATGCCAGAGATCAAATTTTCATAACCACGTACTACAGCATCACTGACACACTAGAATCTTGCACGAAAAGAGGAATGAGAGTGTATGAAGTTCTTTCATATAGATTTTCCTTCCTAAACAATGTGGATATACCTGCTGAAGAATGCGTGAGAGCATCGAAGAAATGCGTGCAGGCTCATCCCAATGACTTAAATACAGACCTTTACGGAGAAGAACAATTTCATTCTTACATGAGAACTAAGTTTACAGATTCAGGAAAGACATTTTACTCATGTAGGTACATATGATTCCATAGTAGAAGATAAAATACAATGCGTATTTCCCAGTGTTCAAATTGCTTTATGCATATTCCTAACTTTAATAATCACAAACTGCACAACAGAATGCTCATTTTTGTCCCTAAATAGACTCAAAACCCTTCACTGTACAATGATGATTCAAGAAGGACTTGATTCATTATCCTTGTTATGTATGGAAGTGGATATTGTTTGCAGCTTAATTGTGATGATATCACTAAAGAACTCGTAAGAGCAAAATATAGAAAGGAATATTTTCTTATAACGTGTGAAAGACTTACCTAAAAATATAGTTGTCATGGATTGAATTGTTTCCGCCCAAAATATGTGTCAACCTGATTAGGCCATGATTCTCGGTATTGCCTCTTATCCTCCATTTTGTGATTGTAATTTTATGTTAAAGAGGATTAGGGTGGGATTGTAACACCATTACTAAAGTCACATCCCTGATCCAGACAGGAGCTGCCCACATGGTCTCATGTGTCTACTTGATCCAAGAAGTTCACTCTTCAGCAGTATCATTTTCTATCCCATAGTCCAGTCCAATCCCTGTCTGAAGAGTTGGCTTCGAGAATGGTTCCTGTCTTGGGCTAACAGAAGGTTTGGGGACCATGACCTCTGGGGTCTTTCTAGTCTCAGTCAGACCATTAAGGCTGGTCTTTTTACAAGAATTTGGAGTCTGCATCTCACTGCTCTCCTGCTCCCTCAGGGGTTCTCTGTTGTGTTCCCTATCAGGGCGGTCATCGCTTGTAGCTGGGCAACGCACCACCGTTTATCTTACAAGAGATAAAAAGAAAGGGAAGCTAGCAGAGAAGGGGGGACCTCCTACCCCCAAGAAAGCAGTGACGGGAGCAGAACGCATCCTTTGGACCCTTGATTCCTGCAAGGAGAAGCTCCTACTCTGAGGGAAGATGGATGAGAAGGCCAGCAGAGAGAAAGCCCTTTCCTGGAGCTGACACCCTGAATTTGACTTTTAGCCTACTTTACTGTGAAGAAATAAATTTCTCTTTGTTAAAGCCGCCCATCTGTGGCATTTCTGTTATAGCAGCACTAGATGACTAAGACAGTAGTATTTTGTTGTAATATTTATTTTCTGGTCGCTACATTTCTTTTATGACATCTTTTCGTTTGTTCATTTATAATTACAACATTTGTTATGAAACAAGAATCAAAATTGAAGTATGAGCTGTTTAAAGCAAAACTGGTGAGAGTCAGTTTGGACTTTTTGACCCTGGTGCAGCAGTGTGCCCTTCAGCTGATTAGTGCAGTGGCAGCCCTGACTTCTATTCCTCCAGCCCTTCCTGTGATTTTGTAAGCCGCTAACCCCTGGTGTTTAAGCCTTCTCTGCTCAACATACATAGCCAAAAAAACCAAATCCGTTGCCGTGCAGTCAATTCCAACTCATAGTGACGCATAGGACAGAGTAGAACTGCCCCATAGGGTTTCCAAGGTGCGGCTGGTGGATTCAAACTGCCAGTGTTTCGGTTAACAGCTGTAGCACTTAACCACTGCGCCACCAGGGTTTCTGATACAGTGTCTATCTGTAGTAATGTTTTGTGTATTTTTAAACTAGATGGTATCGTATTCTATGTGCCGTTTTATAATGTGCTTCATTGCTTTCAGTTAGGTGTTTGCAGGTCTTATAAATGCATATAAATACACCTCATTTCTTTTTTCCAACTTTTTATTTTGGAAAACGTCAAATGTATAAAAAAGCAAGAATAGGACAATGAACATCCATATACCCATCACCTGGGCTCAACAACTGTTAATATTTTGCTACTTTCTCTCTCTCTCTTTGCTGAGCCTTCTGAGAGTTACACGCAGACATCACGATGTTGTTGTTAGGTGCCTTCAAGTCGGTTCCGACTCATAGCAACCCTGTGTACAACAGAAGGAAACACTATCCGGTACTGTGCCATCCTTGCAATTGTCGCTACACCTGAGCCCATTGCTTCAGCCACAGTGTCAGTCCATCTTGTTGAGGGTCTTCCTCTTTTTCACTGACCCTCTACTTTACCAAGCATGATGTTCTTCTCCAGGGACTGGCTCTCCTGACAACATGTCCAAAGTATGTGAGATGAAGTCTTGCCATCCTTGCTTCTGAGAAACATTCTGGCTGTACTTCTTCCAAGACACTCTCATTATCTATAGCCAGTCCATATTCAAGTTTCCCCAATGGCCCCAATAATGTCATGATTTCTTGGCAGTTTTTTTTTTTTTTTTAACTAATAGTGTTTATCTTTTTTGTTTAAAAAATAAACATGAAATAGATGTGACAAAATGTTCCTATTTTTCAGTTCTGGGTGGTAATTATATGAGTGTTAGTTATGGTATTTATTCTTTTCTTTTGCAAACATTACTGAAGTATGCTATGCATACAGAAATGTGCACTTATTCTAAGTGAACGGCTAAATGAATTTTTACTAATGACGTGTATGTATGTGTGGAGGTGTTTCTTTATGGTGAATACAGAGAAGTGAAATTGCTGGCTTCTAGGCTCTGTGCATTTTCAGGGAGTCCCAAAATGTACTTCAAAATGGTTGTACCAGTTTACTCTCCCATGGATAGTGTATGAGAGAGCATCTGTTTACTTACAGGCATGACAAAACTTGCTATCAACTAACTTAATTTTTTGCCAATCTACTTGATGAAATATCTATTGTATTTTTCTTATTAGAGATGATTCTTTTAAATTTTGTTATTGGCTATTTGGGTTTCATCTCATGAGAACTATGTGTTCATTATTTTTCTCTTTTTCTGTTAGCTTGTTAGTCTTTTTCTTTTTGTCTCCCATATTTTTAAGTTGTTCTGTGGTGTCATTTTAATGTTATCTAACTTAACATTATGATGCTTGTTGTGGGGTGAGGCTGTAACTTTAAGCAGTGGGCAGTTCTAGCATCTTATTTATTTACGTGAAAATACTCTTATTGGGTTTTTCCTATTACCGATGTTATAGTGTCAGTGTGTTTATTTATTTATTTGTTTTTTTTTATTGTGCTTTAGGTTAAAGTTAACAGCTCAAGTTAATTTCTCATGCAAAAATTTATACTCATGTTGTTACGTGACAGTTGCAATCTCTACAACGTGACAGCACAATCCCCCTAAAAATATGGAACACTTCAGGAATTTGTGTGTCATCCTTGTGCAGGGGCCATGCTAATCTTCTCTGTATCATTCCGAGTTTAGTACATGTGCTGCCGAACTGAACACGGTGTGTTTATTTTTTTTTAATTTAGAAAATTCAGCTATTCAAGAAGTAGAAAATAAAAATTGCTTCTAATCCCATCGCCCAGATACAATACTGCTATTGTTATAGTGCAGATCCTTCACCCCAACGCCATTTATTGAATTACTTTCCTTTTTTCCAGAGGTTTGTGATTTTAACCTTACCATATACTAATCTTTTTTAAAACTGAGAGTCTGTTTGTAAGCGATCCCTACTGCTTTATCTGTTTGTCTGTGTGTTATTGTGCCTGTACTTACATCGGTGTGGCTTTATGACACCCTCTCTTGCTCTGCAGAGCCAACTCACCCTTACTGCTTCTGTAGAGTTTAGATTGGCTACACAGGACTTGTATGTCAGTCTGAGCTGTGACTGGGTTCTCTGTTAAATTTAGAATAAATTAAAAATCAGAATAAAGAGCAGGCTCAGCATAAAACAAAAAGACTTCTCATTGCTTTTGTTGTAAGAAATCAAAACAGATTTACAAACATCCTCCCGTAAATTCTGGGCAGAGGGAGATCCTGAAATTATTAGTGAGCAAGCCTGGGAAATGGAAATTGACTGTCCAAATCCCATTTTTACTAATTTAATGTGTGTAAAATGTTATTAATATCTCTTTTCTTTCTTCCCTGCTTTGTTTCTTCCTTCTTTTCAGGGGCTTTCACAGATTCGCTCAGGAGTTTTAACCCCTAACTCACTTTTCCTCACAGGCATTAAGTTCCTCTATCCCTCCTTCCACCTTAGGGGCTTTCAGGACCATTAACTCCTGATGTTGAGGAGTGGGCTGCTGAATGCAGGATGGATGCAGAGCCCTAAAGTTGCCACTGATGGTTCTGGCAGGTGAGGAAGTTGGCCATGTCAATACTGCACATGGCCCTCCACACCCTACACTTATTGTCTTGGCTCCGCTCCTTCAGTGGTTCTTTCCCTCATAGTAGGAAGGGACTCTTTCAGCTGCGGTGTGCACTCTGAGTTTACCACAACCCTCACCGCTCACTGTTGTCCCAACCCTTAGGCTAAGCCCAGAGGCCCTTTGTCCCCACATCTCTGCTGTGGGTCCTCTGTCACCTATTTATCCCACAACAGCACAGCTGGAACCACATTTTCAATCCAGAAACCTAGAAACCTCAGGCTGGGCTTTTAACTAAATTAGCTTTTCTCTTCTGTTGACGTAAATCCCATTGACCTATAATTATTTCTTGTAAGAATCACTTGAAACATATGTGAAAGGGCTTTAGAACTATTAAAACCTACCAAATGGAAGATATTTATAATAGGCACATAATTTCTAACATCATTTAATTTTACATTTTATTAATAAAAATCCATTATAATTCAATTGTTGCATTTCCAGGACTAAACCAAAAAACAAACAAACAAACAAAAACCATTGCCATCAATTTAATTCTAACTCATAGCGACCCTATAGGACAGAGTAGAACTGCCCCTAGGGCTTCTAAGTAGTGGCTGGTGAATTCAAACTGCCAACCTTTTGGTTAGCAGACAAGCTCTTAACCACTGTGCCACCAGGGCTCCATTTTCAGTACTAAAAACCAAAAAACCAAACTGGTTGCCATCGAGTCGATTCTGACTAGTAGCGATCCTATAGGATAAAGTAGAACGGCCCCATAGAGTTTCCAAGGAATGCCTGGTGGACTTGAACTGCTGACCTTTTGGTTAACAGCCATAGAACTTAACCACTACACCACCAGGGTTTCCATTTTCAGTACTAAGTACTACAGGACAGTAAATCTATTTATTTATTGATCTTTTCACTTATTTCCTTTCTGCCTTCCTTTCTCCACCACCCTTTTCCTTATTTGCCTTTTTCTGTCACTTTAAATCTTACCTCTGAAGTACAGTGTCAGTAATGAGGTCATTACATTTTTCTATTAAAATTTATACTTCAATTTTTTTTTCAAGTTTTGGCCTAATTTAAACACTGACATTATGGATTCATGTTAATTGGCCTGAATGGTCAAATCCCCCACCAATTAAGCAAATATTGAAATTTCATGTTATTTTAGTTATCCTGCGTTATGGATAGAAGTCCCTAGGTAGTGCAAATGGTTAAGCACTTCGCTACTAACCGAAAGATTGGCAGTTCAAACCCACCCAGAGATACCTCAGTAGAAGGGCTTGGCAATCTGTTGAAAGGTCATAGCCATGAAAACCGTATGGAGGGCAGTTCTACTCTGATGCTCACGGGGTCGCCATGAGTTGAAGTCCATTCAACGGCAACTGGTTTGGCTTTTGTTTATGTTAAAGGTAAGACAGAAAATATGGTGAATGTGATCCAAAGTCATCAACCCTAGGACATCTTGTCATTTCATAAGAAAACTATTTCTTATCATTATGGTGCCATAAAGGTACAGTGGTGTTTCAACTTCGTGGCACCCTAAGTTTAGATATTTGCACCACAACTATCATGTATTTTTTAGATTCCACCTTAGTGGTAAGTTGACTCTCTGTGTGGCAAAATTTTCTTTGTTCAATAATGAGTCAATCTAATTAAAAAAAAGTCACATTGCTTTGGTTCCTTTTATTGGCACATATAAAACCATTCTATGTTAACCACACACACATATCATTTAACACATATCATCTTAAACTTCCAAGTGGACTGAGCTGTAAAAGTTCTTTTGTTAATTATTGATTAGTAATTTGAGCATTTTTATCTATAAGAATAATGTTATAAATGATTATCAGATTCCCAGACTAGCCCAGAAAAGTCTGTTTAGCCCCTACTGTCATTATGTGTTGGAATCAGCTTGACGGCAATAGGTCTGGTTTTTTATTTCATTTTGTTTCTGGTCGTTAACAGGAGCCCTGGTGGTGCAGTGGTTAAGGGCTCACTGCTAACTAAAAAGGTTGGCACTTTGAATCCACCAGCTCCTCCTTGGAAACCCTATGGGGCAATTCTGCTCTGTCCTATAGCTGCTATGAGTTGGAATTGACTCTACAGCAACAGGTTTGGGGTTTTTTTTGTTTGTTAAACATAGTTCTAATGATGTCAATCTAAGTTTTGATTTCTAGAGCAAGGGAAAAGGAGGAGAAGGGGGATGAAGAAGTGAGAGGAGAAATAGAGGATGTGGTGTAGTGGGGAAGGAGACAGAAGAAAGCAAAGAAAGAAAAGGACGTGGAAGAGAGGGACTAGAAGAGAAGGAAACTTTGCCTGTGTTTAGACCTTGCTCTAAGCAAAATTTTGAGATATATGCAATTATTTTTTTGTGTCCTCCAATTTCCATTTCTGGATACCCCTCCTTGGGACCCTAGTGCCCTCATTTGGTCCTAGGGATCTACCCTATCCATGCGTGTCCTACCTCCCGTGCACACACTTTCATACTCAACAAACATACTCTCAAAACTCCTGTTTCTCAGTGCTTCTATTCTTGGTAGTATTAGGAAGATATCGGTCTAAGAGAACCTAATCGTTTTGTGGAATTCACGGTTCCTATACCTCTGAAACCTATCAGTCTGCTAAGGAGCGTTCCAGGCAATGTGACAAAATGAAGCAGGAAAAAAACGAAGGCAGGGATTTAAAGGAAGATCCCTCTGGGGAACAGGCCCATGCCTTTCTCAGGATCGTCCCCTGCATTTAGCTCTGTAAGCAGTTCCTGGTGTGTATTGCTTTCTCTACTTCTGGTCTGACATTTCTCCATGGGCTACCAGTTACAAAGACCTAGCCTACATCTGGCATTCAATATATGCTTCTGGACTGGATCCTTGGGGTTTGGTGGTTTCTTTATGTTTTGTTTTTCAAAACAGCTCCCGTGGTTGGAGTAGAGAGGGCTGCCCATTTGTATATGTGGCTCTTCTGTGAATGGGGGGGTGTCATGGATTGAATTGTGTCCTCTAAAAATGTGTGTCAACTTGACGAGACCATGATTCCCAGTATTGTGTGATTGTCCTCGATTTTGTCATCTGATGTGATTTTCCTGTATTTTGTAAATCCTACTCTCTGATGTTAATGAGGCAGAATTAGAGGCAATTATGTTAATGAGGCAGGACTCAATCTACAGGATTAGGTTGTATCTTGAGCCAGTATCTTTTGAGATACAAAAGAGAGAATAGAACAGAGAGGAGAGGGGCCTCATATCACGAAGAAAGCAGCGCCAGGAGCATAGCTCACCCTCTGAACCTGAGGTCCTTGTGCTGAGAAGCTCCTAGACCAGGGGAGGATTGATGACAAGGACCTTCCCCAGACCTGTCAAGGAGAGAAACTTTTTCCCTGGAACCGGCATGCTTAATTGTGACTTCTAGCCTCCTCGACTGTGAGATAATAAATTTCTTGTTTGTTAAAGCCATCCACAGGTGGTATTTCTGTTATAGCAGCACTAGATGACTAAGACATGGGGTGGGGAGGATACAGTTGTGGGTAGAGGTACCTATCTTGTGACCTTATTCCCAGATTCCTTGTTCCCGTTGTCCATAGTTTGCCAAGCTCCCAGTGGTTGAACATAGTCACAATGTTAGTAAATGAAGGTGACAACATAGCTTTTGTTGCTTGGAATTGGGACGGATTTAAAGTAAGGAAAGTAGGGAAAGTTGTTGGCGGTGCTGGCAACGTTTGCAATACTGTATGACTTTAAGGACGATTCCCTGTTGAAAAGAGCCATGTCTAAGAATGAGATATACATACATGTTGGCCAGTCTTTGTGCAAGGACACGGGCTTCTCTTTGGATTTGCTCTCTCCACCGCTGTGGATGAGTAAACTCTGCTCTGGTAACGGATGCTTGGCTTCTGCGTTGATGCGAAGCCTCTTCAGACCCCAAATAGCCAGGTATTCAGGGGGGAGAGTGTTTGTACTGCACAGAGAAAGCTTTAGGTCCTGGACCAGGGTGAAGTTCAGCAGGAGGCCCAGCGCAGACGTATCTGTGAACCAGATGGTGAGATGGCCATGGTAGCTGGTCTTCTCTGCGGAGAGGGGCAGGATGGTTTTACAGCTGCACACCAGGTTGGCCAAGCTGTAGTCACAGTCCCGGATGTCTGCAGAGCAGCTGCAGTTCCGAATGGTGTTTTCCTTTGTGAAGATCAGAGTGCTGTTCTTCTGACCTTTCGTGAAGTGGCCGAATGCAAGGATGCCCAGGGCAATGACCAGCAGGAGACAGCGCCTGGAAGGTGGTGCCATTTTTGTCTCAGTGGGGGCAGCGTGTTCGTGTCTCTCCTGCATGAACTGGTTTGTTGAGACTCACCTGAAAGAAAATATGCAGCTTTGTTATCACAGCCTCTCATTAGAAACACACAGCCTGAACCAATGTCACAAAACAATATACGTATTGATTAATGAGAAGCTAATTTGCTCTGTAAACGTTCATCTAAAGCACAATTAAAAATAAAATCTAAACAACAATAAAAAAAAGAAACACAGCCTACAGAAAAGAAACCCCTAAATAACAAATCTACCACCCCCCATCTGCCAGTTTGTCATACTGTGGTGGCTTGTGTGTTACTGTGATGGTAGTATTTCCAATACCAGCAGAGTCCACCCATGGTGGACAAGTTTCGGCAGCGATTCCAGACTAAGACAGACCAGGAAGAAGGGCCTGGTGATTTACTCCCAGAAATTAGCCAATGAAAACCCTATGGATGACAACAGACCATTGTCTGACTTACTTGCCGTGGACACATCTTCAGGAAAGACCAGTCGATGGAGGAGGACATCACGTTTGGTGAAGTAGAGGGCCAACAAGGGCAACAGAGACCCTCGGTGAGACAGATTGGCAAAACAGCCACAAAGATGGACTCAGTAATCAAAATGCCAATGATCATGAGGATGACTGAGGACCAGGCAACATTTCTTTCTGTTGTACATGAGTCAGACTTGGGCAATGCTTGGAGCCCAAGCACAGGGAGTGCTATTTTCCCTGAGCCACGGCAAAACCCCCGAACTCTACTATATGAGCACAGAACTCCCAGTGGTATCAGCTGACCGTGAGCATGCCAGCGCAGGAGTGAGGTCGAGTGCCAGACCGGAGGCTGACGGCATCCTATCCGTGGGGAGGGATGTGGAGTTATTTGAGTGGGCACATCCTCCAAACATCCAATTACTAGTACTTAGGACTTGTGAACCCCTGAAACAGTACGCACCCTTCTCCCCCTCCGTATCTGACTTCCTGGAATTCAGGACAAATTGTTCCTTGTTGGATTCAGCTACCCAAGTGCTACCTGTTAAGCAACATAGCATGAATACCAATGGAAACTTTTGGTTAATGGTAAACTTTAATTTCTAACTAGATGAACATGCCCCCCCTCCCCCCGCCAATATTCATCTGTTTACAGATCCATTCATTCTCTTGCTGGCCTCCTAGGAAGTAATGTGCCAGAGTCAATTGTAACTGTGTTACTAGACAGTGAAGAGGCTGATTATGTATCAATGTGGACTGCCAGAAGAATGAACAAATCAGCCTAGAACCAACAAATCAGTCTTAAAAGAAATATAATTAGAACAGCCCTTAGAAGCAAGGATGGTGAGTCTTTGGCTTGCTTACTTTGGACACATCATCAGGAAAGACCAATCTCTAAAAAAGGACACCATGTTTAGTAAAGTAAGGGGTCAGTGAAAATGCAGGAAACCCTCCATGACACAAATTCACACAATAGCTACAACGATGGACTCAAACATACCAACAATCATGAAGGTGGCACAGGATCAGGCAGTGCTTCGTTCTGTTGTACATAAGGTCATCATGAATTGGAGCCGGCCCAATGGCAACTAACAACATCAATAATATAAGAACAAATTTTATGAATTGATTTTGTCAAGCAATTTATCGTAGAGATTCAACACAACACTAATCAATATATAAGTGCTGCTGAATGATTCTAAAGAAGAACTGACGCTTTTGAATTATGGAGTTGGCGAAGAATATTGAATATGCCACGGACTTCCAGAAGGACAAACAAGTCTGCCTAGGAAGAAGTACAGCCAGAATGCTTCTTAGAAGTGAGGATGGTGAGATTTCGTCTCATATACTTTGGACATGTTATCAGGAGGGACCCATCCCTGAAGAAGGACATCATGGTTGGTAAAGTAGAGGGTCAGCGAAAAAGAAGAAGACCCTCAATGAGATGAATTGACACAGTGGCTGCGACAATGGGCTCAAACATAGCAGCGATTATGAGGATGGCACAGGACCGGGCAGCATTTCATTCTGTTGTACATAGGGTTGCTATGAGTCAGAACTGTATGATAGCATTTAACAACAACTAAAAAACGATCCTAGATAAGGAATGAATGCATGTGTCATTTAAACATCAGTGTCCAGTGGAGACACAAATGTCCGCTTGGGGGAAAAAGCCCTAACAAAGTAGAGCATGTACTAGATTGCCTGGCATATAATAGGTAGGAAGTCTCCTTTTATGGTGTCATTGGAATAAGATAAGCATCATGGCATACGGCGGCAGATTTCAGTATTGTAAAAATAATTAAATTTCCTGTGAATTACCTGTTATTGCATCCTAAGGTAAGAGAGAGACCAAGCAATACAATTCAGTTCATCTATATTTACCCGTGGAATTGGCAAGGTACTTGGAATGAGACCTCTGACTAGGCAGGCCTAGAGCTATTGACAGGGCCACCCCAGAGAGGCGGGGGAGGAATTGATGGAAGGGCCGGGCTGGGGAGCAAAACCTGCATCCAAAGAGTAAGCAGACAGCAGGAAAGAAGCCAGGTAGACACACAACACTACAGCAGGAGATGAGGCCACAGGTTGGAAAAACAAGGCAGTGAGAAGTCCAAGGGAAGCATAGCTGAAACTACTGGGAATCAGACAGACAGCCAGTGTCATAGATTGAATTGTGGCCCCCCAAATTGTGTGTCAACTTGACTAAGCAGTGATTCCCAGTATTGCGTGGTTGTCCACCATTTTGCCATCTGATGTGATTATCCTATGTGTTGTAAACCCTAACCCCTGTGATGTTAGTGAGGCAGGATTAGAGGCAGTTGTATTAATGAGGCAGGACTCAGCCTACAGGTTTAGGTCGTATCTTGAGTAAATCTCTTTGGAGATATAAAAGATAGAAGTGAGCCGTGGAGGGGAACCTCATACCACCAAGAAAGAAGCACTGGGGGTGGAGTGTGTCCTTTGGACCTGGGGTCCCTGTTCTGAGAAGCTCCTAAACCAGGGAAGATTGACTACAAGGACCTTTCCCCAGAGCCAACAGAGAGAGAAAGCCTCCCCCTAGAGCTGGCACCCTGAACTCGGGCTTCTGGCCTCCAAGACTGTGAGAGAATAAACTTCTGTTTGTTAAAAAAAAAACGTCCAGTTGTGGTATTTCTGTCATAGCAGCACTAGATAACCAAGATGGGCAGACAGGTAGCACAAGTTGTCTGCGGGTGTCTGGAGTGCAGGGAGGATAAAAATAAGCTTAGCCAAGTAAACTTGAACAGCTGGTGGGACATTGGTTCAAGCAATCCTGACTCCATTCCTTCATTCAACAAATGCTCATTGAGAATTAACTAAGTGGCAGGCATTTTGTCAGCCCTGGGGACATAGCCCAGAACAAGGCAATCCAGGTCCCAGCCTTCATGGAGCTTATGTCCTGACAGACTTGAATCTGCTTCCTGTTGCCTGTGGTACCCAAGGCTGGGCCAGGCCTGCAAGTGAGGACCACGAGGCTGCAGCAGTGGGCAAAAGGGGGGAGTTAGGTAGGGCCATCACCGACTGTGTGCCAGGCCCTGGCTTAGGCCCAGTAGGGGAAACAAAGATAACCAGGATATGGACCCCGCCTTCCAGGGGCTTATACTCAAAGGAGGAAGACAGGTAAGGCTGAGCTGAGAGGGGCTGTGCTAAAAATACAAATAGTTACAGAAATGTAGCAGAGACAAATTCCATTTGGGGGACTGGATAAGGCGGTTTAGAGAGTTTTGTGTTTATTTTGAATTTGGCACAAGGTTCTGTTAAGGGATTTATTAACAGGTACATCTTGTAATAAAAGAAAGGGCTTGGAGAACTGGTGGAGGCGGAGCTGTCTCTGAACAAGAGGTTTGGCAGCTTTATATGGCGCTGGAGTGTGATGGTGACTACCCGACTTAGTAAGTAACAGTGAATAATTTATTAATTACAAGAGAATTTTAGGTGACCAGCTGTCCCAGATTCCGCCAGAGGCTTCTGGGACAGCATGTCCCAGGAACCTTGTTATCCCAGAACTAGGAGTGTTGCTCTCAGTATCATCGGCCCACTCTGACCCCAGCCTTAAAGGGAAAGTGGGTAAAGATGGTCTATACAGGGGCCTGGATCATCCTTTCAGGTGCTCCATACTGTTCAGAGGCATGCGTGGAAGAGGAAAAGAGTGAAAGGGAAAAGGATATTGCTGTCCTGGAACTTGCAGGGCTAGAAGTCCCCACAGGGATTCGTGAGCAGCTTTCCAACAGTCAAGCCCCTGGCTTGACCTCAGGGTGGTCCCTGCCTCCTGGACATGAAAAACCAACACCAAAGCAGCTGCTGTCGAGTCAGTTTGGACTCATGGGGACCCCACTGAGTCAGAGCACAGCTGTGCTCCACAAGGCTTTCAATGGCTGAGTTTTCACAAGTAAATCACTGGGCCTTTCTTCTGAGGCACCTGTGGTTGGACTAAAAACTCCAACCTTTCAGTCCAGTCGAATGCTTTAACCATTTGCACCATTTATCAGGGATGTCCGAAGGCTGGAATAAGGAGGCCAGATGCAGGAAGCCTAAGAAAGGTGGGACAAATACCCCTTGTCTATGAGGTATTTATGAGGGTACCACAAAGAGGCCAGCTGGACATTTATCGACTTCAGTTTTACCATGAATTTCTTTCTTTAGACTTGCTGAATGTGGACGGCAAGAAAACCCTTCAGTTTGCTATGTGTTTGTTCACCTGTAGGCACATTCCCGTGGGACGTAAGGAGAATGGCCATAATATGTTACACTGTCCCTGCTCCTTGCTGTGCCCCTGCCCGGAGGGAGTGCAGTGAGGGGGGCTCATGTTAGAACATAGGAGGCAAGTCGCAATGAGGGACACAAAAGATGGGGCGCTGAGGAAGTGCCGTCAGGCCAGGAAGACCCAGGGGGTGCCCGCTCAGCAAGGCCCCTGACTCTCCCACCACTGCCACCTCAAAGCCCGTCAATCTCCTCTGTCCCGCCTTTGGAATTCTCAAGTCCCTGCCACTCTATGGAGCCCTGGTGGTGCAGTGGTTAAGAGCCTGCTGCTAACCAAAAAGATCGACAGCTCAAATCCACCAGCTGCTCCTTGGAAACCCTGTGGGGCGGTTCTCTACTCTGTCCTTTTGGGTTGCTATGAGTCGGAATTGACTCCATGGTAATGGGTTTGGTTTGGTTTTTGGTTTTACCACTGTACGCTAATTACATAATTTCCCTTTTCTCTTTCCCATTCAAGAAATAGTCTCCTACTCAGATATTACTTCCTTTTTGAAGCTTATCATGTCACCTTCCTCCTACCTGTCCCCAGAAAAAAGTACAGACTTAACAACCGGAAAAAAAAAAAAAAAACCAAATTCATTGCCCTCGAGTTGATTGCGACTCACAGTGACCCTTAGGACAGGGTAGAAGTGCCCCATAGGATTTCCAAGGCTGTAAATCTTTACGGAAGCAGGCTGCCACGTCTTTCTCCCACAGAGTAGCTGGTGGGTTTGAACCGTCGACCTTTCGGATAGCAGCTGAGGGTTAACCACCAGAATACCAGAGTTCCCTGTAGACTTAACACCCTATACAAATTGTTATTATCACACTGTGATGTGATTCTTGGTTCAAGTGTATCTCCACCGGAGTATCACCCCTCTTTCTGGCTCCGTAGTCACAGTTTCCAACATTGCATCAAGTGCATAGCAAGGTCTCAACAAATGTTTATTGAATGAATGAAAAAAAATAGTTTATCAAATCTTAGTATAGTAAGACTTTTAACTGCTAGTCCTAGAAATCCAATTCAGACTGGTTAACTTTAGTTAAAAACAAAACAAATCTCACGCATTTGAAGTCAAGGGAGTATTTCAGGCATGGCTTGATCCAGGTGCACAAAAAGAAGTGGCCAGGAAATGCGCTTCATTTCTTGCCTCTGCTTTCCTCTGTTTTGGCTTCATTCTCAGGCAAGTTCACCCCTTTTGGGGACAAGATGGTCACCAGAAGGTTCAGGTTTTCTTTTACCAGTTGAGCAACTCCCAGAGACAAAAGTCCTGCTTTACCAACAGTATGAAGCAAAAATGCACGGGTCTCCCCAAATCACATGCGCAACCATGCGGTTGATGAGTAGGACTGGCCACACTGGAGACAGCGAACTGAGAGGATGGCGGTAATCAGCAAGCTTCACCAGAAAGAGGCAAGGTGGGCAGTCAAAACAGCAGCTGTGCGCTAGTGCCCGGGGGTGAGCATGGCCATCTTCCTCCTCTCCTGAGCACTCTTCTGATAAAAGAATGCTCCAAGAATGTAGGTGTGTGTCTCGCTTTGGGGTACACCCAGGATCCCAAACCATCTCTCTTGTTGAATGACCTGTCACTCTCCCCTCCTCTGAATCCTCAACAATTTCTGCGATGATACACCTTGGGGACCGCATTTGTGAGCAACATCCTTGCTTCGCTCCCCACCTCCTGACTGCAAGCTATGTTTCTTGGGGTGCCTAGATGCTGGCTTTGTTCTGCCTTTACCCCAGGGCCATAGCTCAGATCTGTACATGAGACTGTTTGCTTCTTGCTGGAACACCTTATCAGTGTCTCGTCCTCTTACTTCCCCAAGTTCTTCATCTGAGTCTTTTCTCTAAGTGCTTTTCCGCTTTAAAATTAAAAAAAAAAAAATCACTTCTAATTTTGAATTAGAACTCACTTTTCTGAATTAGAATTTTAAATCCCTTTTTAATCCTAATTGCTGAAAGGATTTTGGAGAAGGTCACCATGTTTTTCTGCAGTTATATATATTTTTTCTTTTGTGCTGAGACTATAGAGTTTAAAACACTGTTATTCATGACATTTCACATCTGTTTTGGGCAAATGGTCCAAATGCTATCCTCCCCCTGACACACTATCTCCTTACTGGTAATATCTTCTTATAAACAGAACTAGTCCAGTTTGAAACATTCCTTTCGGAGTCAAGTGTAAACATTATCTAAATGTTGGGTGTAATCCTAGATTGGAAAGGAATCTGTGCGGAATTTGTTTTGAAGTAACTGATGTCTGTATCTGCTCAATTCAGAGGTTGTTGCCTTCGTGCAGCTAGTTGCTAGTATTATTTGCTATAGAAATTTCTTCAGCTGCAATACGAAAATAATATTCGAATTGATCTCAGGATAACAGTAACTCTGGTTTTTAAACATGCTCAGTGATTTAAAGGCTCAAAGATTAAAAAAAATTTTTTTTACTTGTTGCTGAGAATCTACATAGCAAAACATACACCAATTCCAGTTTCTGCATGTACAACTCAGTGACACTGATTACATTCTTTGAGTTGTACAACCACTCTCACCCACCTTTTCTGAGTTGTTCCTCCCCCATTAACATAAACTCATTGCCCCCTAAGGTTCCTATCCAGTCTTTCAAGTTGCTGTTTTCAGTTTGATTCCATATAGATAGTTCTTAAAAGAGCACAATGCTCAAGGCAGACATTTTTTACTAGTTAAGCTACCCTATTGTTTGGTTTTAAGAAGACTTCAGGGAATGTTTTTGATTTGAGGTTTAAAGATTATCTCAGGGCAATAGTTTCAGGGATTCATCTAATAAAGGCTCAAAGATTTAATGATCATAAACATTTTTAGTATCTGGAAAATTTAGATGGATTTACACCACCTGAGCTTTTGTTATGGTTGTATAAAAGCCATTTAACGTGTCTCACAGTCTAGGTGTGTCAGAGACTTCTGTTGTTGTTAGTTGCTGTTCAGTCAATTCTGACTCATGGAGATGCCATGTGTGCAGTGAGGAACTACCTCATAGGGTTTTCAAGGCTGTGACCTTTTGGAAGAAGATTGCCAGGCTTCTCTTCTGAGGTGCCTCTGGATGGGTTTGAACTACCAACCTTTCTGCTAGTAGAGTGCTAGATTCCTATCAATATCCATGTTTTTGTCTTTTCCCTTGACACACTCCTGGACTTCATTTCCAAGTTTCTTTCATCTAGGTGGAGCCATGTGACTGAGTTCTGGGTAGTGGAACATGGCTGCAAGAGCCCGTGAAGGACCGTTAAGGCCCCAGAGAATGGCAGAACTATAGATGGAAGCTTGAGTCCCTGAATGACTGTGTGCAGCAGAGTGTACCTCTCCTCCTTAAAGACATAGGAGAGTAAGGTAAGTGATAAACAGACCTTTACTACTATAAGCCAAGATATTTTGAAGTTTGTTATAATAGAGTTTACACTGATGAAATACCTGTAAAAAAAAAAAAACCCTTTGCCGTTGAGTCGATTCCAACTCACATTGACCGTATAAGACAGAGTAGAACTGCCCCCGTAGAGTTTCCAAGACTGTCATCTTTACAGAAGCAGATTGCCACATCTTTCTCCCACGGAGCAGCTGGTGTGTTTGAACTGCAGACTTATCAATTAGCAGCCAAGCACTTAACCAGTGTGCCATCAGGGCTTCTTCTGACTAATGCAGCAGGTATTAATATTTTACTTCTATTTATGATTTTTTACATCTTCTTTTCTCCAGAGAAAATGAGAACTAAACATTTAGAGAACACTTATTTTGTGCCAGACGGCGGCCTCATCAGTTGCTGACAAGTCAGCTCTGACTCATGGTGCCCCTACGTGTGTCAGACGAGAACCGCGCTCCATAGGGTTTTCAGTGGCTGATTTTTCAGAAGTAGATCGTCAGGCCTTTCTTCCGAGGCACCTTTGGGTGGATTCAAACCTCCCGCCTTTCAGTTAGTAGCCGAGCACATTAACTATTTGTACTACCCAGGGACTCCGGGTGCTGAGATCAAAGAGGAAGAAGGTATCATCGTTGCCCTTAAGGAACTTGAAATTTGCCTAAGAAATTTAGAATGTGCTATGGGAACAAACAATTAGGCAACGAATTCTGAGACAGTGCACTTGGTGGGTGCTTATGAAAGATGCCGATCAAGTCTTGGGAAGGGAGAAACGGGAAAGGGGGTGCCATTTAGGCAAAGAAGGGGTGGGAGTGAGGAGAGGTGAGGCAGTGCAGATAGAAGGGTCACGTGAGCAAAATCTCAGAGAAACTGAAGTGCTTGGTGTGTTCAGAGCACATTGAATGACTATAAAAGATGTCTTGGAGCCCGTGAGGCTGGGAACGCTGGCAGAACACGGTTAGACGGGGCCTTGCTGGCCAAGCTTAGAGGTTTGGACTTCACCCTGACAACCAGTGGGTTTCCAAACTCTTCTGATTTTTACCCCATCAATAAAAACTTTGAAAAACTCTCCCTAATAGCTACGATTTTTTAAAATTTATCAAGTGCCTACCTGCAATACCATATTTATTTATTATTTATATTGCAAACAATGCACAAGCAGTAGAAAATTTTTTAAATTTGGATAAAAGATAAATGAAAACGAAAGCTTCAATAATTTCAGCCCATGCCCCACTGGCTGGGCTTATGCACCCCTTTGATGTCAGCACCCCCCTTGGGAGCCCCTGCAGGAGGCAAGAAATCAGGCAGTGAAGTCTGGTGGGAGGGCTGTTTAGATCTGTGTTGAAAGAGGGTAATTTAGGCTGCCAGATAGAGGCTGAAAGGGAGACTAGAGACTGGAAAATGACTTCTAAGTAAGAGAACACTCTGCCTTTGTATACTCTTTGAAAGTTTATCTCTCCATTTGCTGACTCCTAACTCCAGGCTCCCAGGATAAATCTGTTTCCATATGTGGAATCCTTGAAGGGGTGGAGAGGACCAAGAGGGCAGAGTTAGGAGATAGGGGTGGGGATGAGGTTCCTTCCCTGCTGTGGGCATGCAGCCGAGAGTGCCGCCTGACCCCTGGGTGGGGGGACCCGTAGGAAACAGGAGGGCCCATCTGGGCAGCAGTGGAAAGCTCTTTTCATTGGGGAAGTCTATCCTGGAGACATCTACTCTGCTCCTGACAGCCATGTGTTTCATTAGACCGGCAGCAAGACCGGCTGCTACGGAGGACTAGTTATGGGCAAGACTATGAAGTCGGCAGAGTATCACTCAAGTCCCTAGGTTCCCCTCACCCTGCCTTCATCTTAATTCCTTGGTCATTCCCTGAACCACTCTTTCTGGGTTACTGGCGTGAAAATGCACACTCAGAGAGGGGTCTAATATCAGTTGTTTAAGCCTCATCAGTGGTCCCTGGGTGCAAACAGTTAAGGCGCTCAGCTGCTGACTGAAAGGTTGGAGGTTCAAGTCTCAAGTGCCTTGGAAGAAAGGCCTGGTGATCTATTTCTGAAAAATCAGCTATTGACAATCCTATGGAGCACAGTTCTACTCTGACACACATGGGGTCACCATGATTTGGAATTGACTAGGCAGCAACTTTTTTTTTTTAAGCCTTAATAGGAATTAAATCAACACATTATTGCCCAAGGGGATTTATACTTTAAGCCTTAGACCTGCTTTGCCCCTTATTAGAGGAATAGCAAGGCTCAAATGGCAAGTGTGGGAGAAGTATGGGGTGGAAATTCTCCAGAGACCCCAGAATTGGGGGGTCACCTGTTGAGGCCCAGTTCCCACCCTCCAGAGGTGGCATGCAATTACACAATCACTGTCCCCATCTAGGCTGAGGGGGTGATGCTGACTATTCAGCATTACGGGGCAGAGGTGCTCATGGGACGCTGTGTGAAGCCTTTAGGTGGAGGACCCTGAAAAGCTCTCAAGAAAAAGGAGTTTTTTTGCATTTTCCTTTTCTTTGGCTCTGTTCCACGAATGCACCGCTCAAGGTTGGTCAGAGATAACACTACTTAAGATGACATTGAGGGGGGAATGATATCCTTGCTGTTTAATATTTCCAGGTTTATAAAGTTGAAAGGGAAGTTAATTTGGGTCTCTCCCCAATGTTTTTTCACCACGATGAGTGTTGTCTTTCCTTTCTTCTTCACATTCCACAACAGCACACCCCCGCCCCCTGAATTTTCACACGCCCTTACAAGTATCTCCCTCTGAAGTCTCTGCTCCTGGCGACTTCTATTGGCGAGGCTGGAGTCCCCTGTGTTGCACAGCTGGTTGTGAGAGGCAGGGGACAGAAGCACCACGACTCTGATTGATGGGGGCTCATTTTGGGGAGCTCATTTGCTTTATACGGTGGGATCTAAACTGCTTGGCTTTCTCAGGTGGAAGGAGAAGTTAAAATTTCGTGTCTCTCTAAGTTGGAACTAGGCAAAATTAGCTTCAAGCATGTAGTTGGGGTTTTACAAGGACACAATAAAAACTATGTTATTGTTCACGTTCAATTCACACTGCACGGTGTTGGGCCAGCCACGGAGCCTCCTTGGGTCTCATTTCTCTCCTTTTGGCACAGGGATGATAAGACGTAACACAAAAGGTTACGATAGAGGAAAATAAGATGCCTATGGTAGTAGACACAGTACCATTAGTACTACTCGCTAGTACCCATTGGTACTACTCACTAGTACTTGCACTACTCTTCATGGTGTTGCTCTTGTTAGTTGTCATCACGTGGGCCCTGGATTCATGGTGAGCCCATACACAGCAGGATGAAATCCTGCTCGATTCTGCACCATCCCCACGACTGGTTGTGGATCAGACCATTGTGATCTACTGGGTTTTCACTGATACTACTTTGATTTTTTACTATTTTTCATTATTTTACTAGTTTTATTAGTACTATTCATAAACTCTGATGTTTTGTAATTTCAGAATTATAGAGATTATAGAATTATAGTGATTAGCATGTTGTGTCAGGGCACCCCAAAAGCTACCCCAGGGAAATATAAAGTAACTGGTTCATTAAATGCACTGCTTACCTTGAGAATTTGAATAGAGAGCAGGCTAAGCATCAAACAAAAAGGCCTGTTTGCATCATTTTTCCTGTAAACAATCATAATCAGGCTTATAAATGTCCTTCTGTAAATTCTGGGGAAAGGAAGGTCCTGAAATTATTAACGAACAACTCTGGCACATGGAAATTGATTGTCCAATTCCTGTTTCTTCTAATTTAAATGTGTGTAAGATGTTTAAAGGAAAAGTAGAAACGTGGAACATGATCAGGACACTTTACTTTTGGTCTCTTACCGTGCCTGACGGAGACTGTGATGGCTGTATAATGGCCCCCTCAAGATGTTCACTGCTGCTGTTGAGTCAATTCTGACTCATAGTGAGTCTATGGGACAGAGTAGAACTGCCCCATAGAACTTCCAAGAAGCAGCTGGTGGATTTGAACTGCTGACCTTTTAGTTAGCAGCCGAGCTGTTAACCACAGTGCCACCAGCGCTGGTGGTTCCTTGCATAAGTGGAATTGTTGAGGAAGAAGGGAGGGTAAAGAAGATGCATTCCTGGGGCCTGGGGTGGGAAGAAAAGAGGGATGGAATTGCTGCACGCAGCCTCTTTTCCACCCAGCCTAGGCCTTAGGATGAGCCCAGTGGAGCTGCAGGCAGAGACTGAATGGACTGCTTCAAGAAGAGCCTGAGACGGGGCATAAATAAACAGTCCCTGCCGGGGCGACAAAGCTTTACACAGGGTGGGAACAGGGCACTCTTCGCAGTTCTGCCCTGAGCACAGCACAGCTCTGGTGCAGTAGGAATGGGAGCAGGTAACACTATTTGGCCCCTTCTGTAGAACGGATTGGGGTGCCCCTGAGACTGCTCTCTGGGCAGCAAATCACCAGAGACCCCATGGCAGAGGCAAGGGACAGTAAACATCCAGTGGGAGCCAGGCACAGAAGCACGTGAGAGGGCCATTTGTAAATATAGGTAAGACACACCTGGGGCCTCCACAAATAGTTAGGAGGAGACCCTGCTGGGCAGAGAGGGTGGTTGGGAGGAGGCAAGGACCTGTATCAGGTAGGTGAGAGCATGAACCAGCAAAATACAAGCTATTTGTGTTAATATAACCTAATTTGTACCCACTGAATGGTAAAGCCAGGTTTCAAATGGATTACTGATTTGAGATTAAAGTTACTTAATCTAGAAATGGACTAAAGCGATCAGAAGCTCATAGACTAAGATGACTAAGAACCAATTTTGTGTTTTGAAATCGTTGGCTTAACTGGGTGTTGATTTCACCCACTAATCTACTTATTGGGTGTTGGACTCCTGGTTCTTGGCATGCTGTGTAGGTCATGTTTCTGATGTGACAGAGCCCTGGTCTCCTTATTGTCCACAGTTTCCCCATTCCTAGCACAGTGCCTGACACATAGGTTGTTGTTGTTAAGTGCCATCAAGTCGGTTCTGACTCACAGCAACACTATGTACAACAGAATGAAAAACACGGGCTGGTCCTGGGCCATCCTCACAATCATTGCTTTGTTTGAGAACATCGTTGCAGCCACTGTGTCAATCCGTCTTGTTGTGGTCTTCCTCTTTTTTGCTGACCCCCTACTTTACCAAGCATGAGGTCAAGGAATCAAGCTTGACACACCAAGGCTCTCCATTAACACTGATATTGTCCAAATGAATCCCTGCATTGGCTAAGTCATACATCTTACTGACCTTTGGTACCTCTTTTGCCTTTTACCTCCTGGAATTGTGGACTGTATCATGTTACCAAATCACCAAGCAAGAATCGTCTCCTTCAGCAGGAATTTCATTGCATGGCCTAGCCACGACAGGAGAACCACAGGACATTTTGAGTATGGAAGAGCGGGTGAGAAATTTGAGCGTGCTGTTCTTTGCTTTACCTATGAGTCACCCACAAAAACCATGGATGGATGACATCTGGCAAAGGTTCCAAGAGGTCACGCCAACTTCCTGTCACTTTACCAATGAGCCCAGAGTAGCTTCACAGTTGCCTTGGAACTTTCCTGTAAATCTGATGGGACACGGGGTGACACGCTCACTTACAATGATAGTCTGAGCCCCTGATCACTGTCCTTCCATTTCACGCCACACCCTCCCAGGACCTAAGCAAAACAGAGTTAGTATAGGTTGATCTCACAGATATTTGTGAGCATCACAAAGCCATTGCCCTAACTGAGATTGTAATGAGCCCTGCTGCAAAATTTCTCCATAATTGAACATTTGAGAGTCCAGTCTTGTAAAGCGAACTCAGGGAAAGCTTTGTTCAAATTACTGGGCCTGTCATGTGAACGTGAGCTTGCTGAGAAAATGAGTCAGACACTAACCCTTTTCCTAGGAGATAGGAAACAAAAATGCTGGCAAACCTTTAATATTTTAATTACCTGCTTCCGGAACAATAAAAGGGGATTCAGACCTTCCATTTGCAGTTGTACATTATCACAGTCCCATAAAGTACCTGAAACTATTTCCTCAAGATGTAAGCCTTATGCTCTTTCCTGTCATCTATATTCAAGTTCCAACCTTTAGATTTTAAAAGAGTAAGAACTGAATTTTCCTTTGCTGGTTTTAATTTAAAACTTCAGAGGCAAAGGCTATTGAAGCCCTGTTGCTTTCTTGAAAGTTTTTTTAAAGGTTTTAAAATGCCTTCTGGAAATGACGATTAAATGTAATGTGGTATTCCACGGAAACAGCAGTCAAGAAATCAAACAACATGTTCCATTGGGCAAATCTGCTGCAAAAGAGCCCTTTAAAATTTTTGAAAAGCAAAGATGTCACTTTGATGACTAAGGTGCCTGACCCAAGCCATGGTCTTTTCAATCACCTCAAATGCACGAGAGAGCTGGGCAATGAAAAAAGAAAACAGAGGAAGGATTAAAATATTTGAATTGTGGTGTGGTGTTGACAAAGACTATTGAATATACCATGAACTGCCAGAAGAACGGAAACCCTGGTGGCATAGTGGTTAAGTGCTACGGCTGCTAACCAAAAGGTTAGCAGTTCGAATCCACCAGGCACTCCTTGGAAACTCTACGGGGCAGTTCTACTCTGTCTTATAGGGTCACTGTGAGTTGGAATTGACTCGACAGCAAAAGAACAAATCAGTCTTAGAAAAAATACAAGCAGAATGCTCCTCAGAAACAAGGATGGTAAAACTCCCTCTTGCTTACTTTGGATACATCATCAGGAAAGACCAATCGCTGGAAAAGGACATCATGTTTGGTAAAGTAGAGGGAGGGTCAGTGAAAACCAGGGACACCTCAATGAGATAAACTGACACAATAGCCCCAACTATGGCCTTAAACGTATCAAAGATCATGAAGATGGTACAGGACCAGGCAACTTTTCCTTCTGTTGTACATAAGGTTGCCATGAGCTGGAGCCAACTTGATGGGAACCAACAATGTAAACAACAATGTCACCAACAATGTAGTGAACCATGTAAGCAATGATGTAACCAACCATGTAAGAAGTTAACCACAGGGGAAACTAGTGGGGGAGTATATGGGAACTTTCTGTACTACTGTCACAGTCTTAAATCTAAAATGATTCTAAAATTTTAAAAGTTTATTAAAATAGAATGCCCCCTGATCTTATTGATGACTTCTTGAAGATAATTTTTGTTATAACAACAACGTTCCAGCAGATGATGGGGGCATCACAATTTGGTCAAAACCAAGTGCCCATGAAATGGTATCTAGAGACTGACAGTTCTTCAGACCAACCTGGCCGTGGAGAAGAGCCTGGCTTCCTTCATGACATTGGAGATCCAGCATTTCAGAGAGGCAAATTGGAAATAATCCTTTTATGGGAAACAGATCAAAACTGGGGAGGAAGAGGTGTGAGGGAATACTGTGGGAACAAAGACTAAAGTGGGGGGGGTGTATGGGGTGTCTCTCTTCACTTCCGTTGTATTTTCTAATTCTCAAATCTAGACTCCGTTGTTCCCTTATGCTGCTGTGTTGCTCCGGCATCTGGAGAACTTTTCTTTCTCTCCTCCAGTAAGAAACCACCTTCATCTCGTAATCCATCTACAAATCCCACCCCTTTCATGCAACTACTTGGGTAAGGCAGCTGAGCGATGTTCTTGCCTGCCTCAAACCTGCTTTTCTTATAGGGCCACATCAGTCTACTATAAAAGAAATTAAAAACAAGCTTTTATAAACAAATCTGTAATCACAGAGAGTCAGAGTTTTAAGCCACTCCAATGAGGCTTTTGTTGCCACCACTGACATCAGTGTGAGCTTGCTGAGAAAATGAGTCAGACACTAACCCTTTTGCTAGGAGATAAGAAACAAAAATGCTGGCAAACCTTTAATATTTTAAGTACCTGCTTCCAGAACAATAAAAGGGGATTCAGACCTTCCCTTTGCAGTTGTACATTATCACAGTCCCATAAAGTACCTCGTCATGTATCAGGTCTCCAGTGGCCCCCACCAGCCAACGTGCCAAATCCAAAAGTTAATTTTCTGGCCTTGTTTCACTTGATTCCTCAACAGCATTTGATATGGTTGCCCATTCCCTCCTTGAGGGAAGAGCTTTTTGTTCATCCATGGTACCACGTTCTCTTGCCATTTCAGTGGCCATACCTTCTCAGTCTCTTTGCCTGGCGTCTTCACTTCTCATCCCGCCGTTGTTGCAAGCTTCAGGCTTAGTGCCTGGTGCTCTTCTCCTTGTACATCCAGTCCCTCAGTGATCACAGACTCTTTCATGGATTTAAATACCATCTATATGCTAAGGAGCCCTGGAGGCACAGTAGTTAAGAGCTTGGCCGCCAGCCAAAAGGTCAGCACTGCTCCTCAGAAACCATATGTGGTAGTTCTACTCTGTCCTATAGGGTCGCTATGAGTCAGAATCGACTCGACGGCTGATTGGAGTTCCTGGGTGGTACAAACAGTTAACGTGCTTGGCTGTTAAACAAAAGGTTGGAGGTTCAAGTCTGCCCATAGGTGCCTCGAAAAAAGGACCTGGCAATCTACTTCCAGAAAACCAGCCACTGAAAACCCTGTGAAGCACAGTTCTACTCTGACACACATGGGATCACCACGAGTTGAAGTTCCCTCGATGGTAACTGGATATGCTGATGATTAGCAGAGTTGCATCTCTAGCTCCTAACCTCTCCTCTGAGCTTCATACTCAGGCATCGAACGTCTTACTTGATAGCTCTACTTGATGTATATGGTAGACATCGCAAATGTAACAAGTCAAATATACAACTCTGGACTCCCAACAAAGTTCAGACTCCTGGGTGGAGGAGAGGTATTATTATATCAGTATTTTATTGCATCAACATTTTACTGCCCTTCAGCCCTGTTCCCAAGGCTAAGCTAGCTAAATAGAGAAAATGGTCATTGGTAAGATGCAACCAAAAACCAAACTCACTGCCGTTAAGTCAGTTCCAACTCATAACGACTTTATAGGACAGAGTAGAACAGCCCCATAGAGTTTCCAAGGAGCAGCTGGTAGGTTCAAACTACTGACCTTTTGGTTAGCAGCCATAGCTCTTAACCACTGCGTGACCAGGGCTCTGATAAGGTACAAGGTACATTAAAATTAGAGATGTAAGAGATACATGTATATTGAAACCTCACTGAAATCAGTAACTGTACCTACTTTTTATTCATTAATAAGTGCTACTTCTATGCCAGGCACTGTTCTAAGTACTTTACATGTCTTATGTCACTTAATCCTTACAAAAACCCTAAAGTAGATATTATAGTCCCATAGTCACATCAGAAAATGGAGACAAGAGAGGTTAAATATCTTGTCAAAGGTTCGAGAGCCAGTAAGTAGGGCAACTAAGATTTGAACCCAGATAGCCAAATCTTAAGGAGTCATGGTGGCAATTGTAGTAGTGTTCCCGGCCCCAAGGTCATGTGCCTGCTGGAATGATGTTCCATGACTTCTATTCTATTACTGAACTTCATGGTCTTTAACCTAACATATGTATAAAAACCTCGTTGTGATTGAGTAGGAAACAAAAGGAATTAAGTGGGTTCTATTTTACATAATCATTTCAGAAACACTTTTTAAAAGAGGAATTAAAAATCTTTTATTGCGGTAAATATATACACAACAAATGGTTTGCCATTTCAGCGTTCTTCCAGTGTACAAGTCGGTGACATCACTTATGTTTACCATGCTTTTCAACCATTACCGTTATCCATTTCCATGTTTTCCCATCACCTTTAACAGAAGCTCAGAGTTCCCTAAACAACAGAGTTCCCCTTTCTCCCACCTTCCCACCCGCCCCTGGTAACCACAAATAAACTCTGGTCTCTATATACTTGCCTATTCTAGATATTTCATATACTTGAAATCATACAGCAAACCTGAACCAAAACTGAACCAAACCCATAACCATCCAGTCAATTCTGACTCATGGTGACGCTATAGGACAGAGTAGAACTGCCCCATAGGGTTTACAAGGAGCAGCTGGTGGATTCGAACTGCTGACCTTTTTGTTAGCAGCCAAAGGCTTAACCACTGCGCCACCAGGGCTCCCAAAGGGAACTTTTATACGTTAGATTAAAAAATAAGTTCCAGTTCATAATCAGAATAGAGAACAGCATTAGCTGAGTGCTGCTTCTGTTAATACAGGCTTGGATTATAGGACAAAAAACATCTCAGAGAGAGAGCCACGAGGAAGTTCGGCTAAAATACGTAGCCACTGCTCCCTTCTTCTCCACACAGGTCCTTGTGAGAGCTCATTACAGAATGGCTATCAGGGTTTTTCTTGGATCACTTGCTGTATGCTCACCTCAGCTGGCAGAAGTGCCCCCTAATCACACATCCACGGGGCAGCATGGCCTCCTGCTCTTCCTCCTGCTCCCACAGACACCGAGGAAGGAGCCACTGCTCCCTGAATCTCAAAAGCTCTGAGTATGCCAGCTTTGAGCAAAGAAAAACATTGGTGGGGAAAAGAAAGTTGGGAAATCTTTCAGCTGTTGAAAATCATTCGTTTCCATGAATACTTAATTGAAACTGTTATTTTCAGAACATGCCCAATTCCTGTCAAAAAAAATTTAGTAAAGTATAATAAAAAATTCAGTAAAATTTTTTTTTTTCTTCCAAAAGCATTGCATTATTCAGTCTTAATAGATTTTTAAAAAAAAGTAAAAACTTTCTCAAGGATGACTCCATTCATGAAAAGAAATTTTCAAACAAGTGAGGTCTGAGGTTTTTGGTAGTTTTTAAGGACAGGTTTTTTTTTTTTTTTGAAATAAATATTGTGCGCAATGCATGTGTAACATTTCCTTTCCCTAAGTGGTTAAGCATTCAGGCTGCTAACCAAAAGGTCCGCCAGTTCGAATCCACCAGTTGCTCCTTGGAAACCCTATGGGGCAGTCGGAATCTACTCGACAGCACACAACAGCAACAACATACATCAAGGACTCCCTGGTTAGCACAAACAGTTAAACGCTCAGCTACTAGCTGAAACGTTGGCAGTTCGAACCCACCCAGAGGCACCTGGTGATCCATTTCCAAAAGGTCACAGCCTTGAAAACCCTGTGGAGCACAGTTCTGTTCTGCACATGTGGGTCGCCATGAGTTGGAATCGACTCAATGGTAACTGATAACAACAACATATACCAACACACTTAATACTAAGTACTGTCCAGAAGCATTTACTGAACGATGAAGTATATACTGGACTGTGTAGGGACTACTGGGTCTGACCAAACATCCCCAACACCTATATCATCACTACATTATCATGTTCATTTGTTTTTACTTTTGAATAAAATGGCCAGCTCAAAAAGAGTTCACTATCCTATCCCCAAATGCTAATGCTTGTCTAAATTTAGTTTTCTCCTTTGTATGTTTTTTTCTAGGGGCTAAACTATAAAATGTAGCGTGTAAATGCGTAAATATACTACTATTAAACGATAAAAACAGCAAAGAAACAATATAAGCTGATACTTTGAGACTTCGTAGTTTTCTTTGTTTAGGCTCACAATAAGGAAAGGAACTCTTTTATCTAATTATTATATAGCATCAAAGATGGACAGGAAAGTATAGCCAGATGTTATACAGTGGAAACAAGAAGCCCAGATTCCATAGAGATATCCGTTATACAAGGTTAGCATAAGTGCATTTATCTATTTAGGGACTAAAGGAGAAGGTCATTGCATTGTTTGCTTAATACACTGAAAACGTTTCCTTTTAAAGGCAAGATCTCTGTACAGAGCAATTCGTATCCTGGAAGCCTAAAAAAGTGCTCTGTAGTGAAAACCACCCGTCAGTGTATCTTGTGTTCAGGAAATGCAAATATGACAAGAGGGAGGTGACCGACAGCGGCCCTTAACACCGTCACAGAACTTTCCTGCCATGCAGAAGTTTCAAAGCTATTAAAAACTGTCCGTTAACAGATACACACTTTCCAAAAAAGAAGGGCAGCTAAATTACTTACATCTCCCAGTTCCAGCAAGGCTCGTCTCTCCCTCGGCTCTGCAGCCCCTTGTCTGGCCGCTGATCCTTCGCCCTGGCTTGACAGCTGGTTAATCTGCAGGCACTTGCTGTTCTTTTCCGCTTTCAGAGGGCCAGCAGCCCTCCTTGTTTCCATGGCAACCAGGAGGCTGTGGCTGGCCTACCGCTCCTTTAGCCACAGCAGGAGAGAACCTGCCTAGGCAGCTCCTCGTCGCTCTTTTTGGGCTCTAAGCTGGGAAGTTTCCAGAAGGAGCGAAGGAGGCTGCTCTGGCTGCTGACCCTGAAGTACTGACACCGATGGAAGAAATCTTACGTTAGCAGCGAATCCAGTGAATTAAGTAGAGCACGGAGACGCCGCGATACTTTTGCCTTCGTGATTTGTTCTACTCTCTTAGGTCTGGGGAATGATTTAAAAAAACCTGTTCCGTCAAGTTGATTCTGATTCATGGAGACCTCATGTTTTACAGAGTAGAACTGAGCTCCATAAGGTTTTCTTGGCTGTCGTTTTTATGGAAACAGGTCACCAGGCCTTTCTTCCATGATGCCTTTTGGTTAGCAGTTGACTGCGAATTGTTTGTGCCACCCAAGGACCTGATGAGCCTATGCTAAATGTCTGCCCTACTGTAAAAATTATCCTCTTGGGTTGTTCCAAAGAGGAAATGAACTCATTTCAACTCTATACATGTAGTCCTGTTTTTTTTTTTTTAGTTCATTAAAAAAAAGGCACAAAACAAATATATAAAAAAATATGCAGCATAACAGTAACCAATGCGTCTCCCTAAATGTAACGTGATCAAATGTGTGGGGGTCTCACTAATTAAAAACACAAAGAGACTAGAACACCTGATTTGCAATTACGGGGGTGCAGATTGTCCAGTATTTTTAAAGACGGGAGCACCTCACTGGGAAAATTCATTCACTCATTTATTATTCATCTGGTGAACCATCACACACACCCAGGCACTGTCCTAGGAGTTTTGAGAGACACAGAAATAGATGTACTGGTTCTTGTCTTCTAAGAGCCTATCGTACAAAGGGACGATTGTATAAGTTGATTGTGGGAAATATTTGAAGGGCGGTGCAGAGAAAATATGTGGTGGTTTCAGCAAAGGTGAGATCACGTTTTGGCAGTGAGGCTAGGGAAGTGTTCCTGGAGAGACAGCATTTGGTTTGGGACCTTGAAAATGGCTAGAATGTGGGTGCTCAGGTATGAAGGAAAAGGAAAGTATTACGGATTGAATTGTGTCCCCCAAAAATATGTGTTGTAAATCCTAACCCTTATCTATATCTGTGGTTATAATCCCATCTGGGAATGGGTTCTCTTTGTTATGTTATTGAGGCACTATTAATGTAGGGTTGTCTTCTGACATATAAAAGGAGCAGATTAAGCATGCAGAGATGGGGCAAGATAAATGCCAAGGAGACAAGGATCAGAAGATGTAAAGAGACAAAGACCTTCCCCTAAGCCAACAGAGAGAGAAAGCCTTCCTCCAGCGCTGGCGCCCTGCATTCAGACTTCTAGCCTTTCAAACCATGAGAAAACACGTTTCTGTAGTTAAAGACACCTGCTTGTGATATTTCTGTTATAGCAGCACTAGATGACTAAGACACATAGTAATGCCTCATAGAGTGATTCTTTGACCAGTGGGGGACAAGCTGGTGGATAAATCCTTCCTCCTTTCTCTCCCAGACACATAATCCTGAGATGCATGTTGTATGGCTTCTCAGGGGTCCATGGGATCAAGCATCTCAAGCAATTAAGAAAATTGCCAGAGCAAAGGTTGGGAGATGAGTATCAGGTCTATTCAGTTTTTTTGAAAGCCAGTGAATTGTAGTCAGGAGTAAGGGAATTGCAAAGAGAAGAGGTGAACCCACTGTTGTTGGTGTTTAGTTTCTGCAAAGCAAACACTTGAATTCTACTAAGAATGGTGGAACGTAGACCTTGGTTCAAATCTTGATCCTGCCACCTTCCAGCGAATCATCTGAACGTTGTGAGCCTCAGTCTCCTTATCTATAAAGTATGGATAGCAAGAGTAGTTGAAAGGTTCAGGTGAGGACTAAATGAGATAATATATGCAGGCAAGCTGTCTGAGGATGGGGGAGGGAAAGGCTGGCCGGCCATATGACAGCTGCCCCAGCTTTTCAGAGCAATTGTGGCTAGTACCATAGTTTGGTGTACTCAACATCTGTTCCAACATCTTTCTCTCTTCCCTGCCTCTACTACAGAGACTGGAAAGCAAAAATACTCATCTTACAGCTGGGGTTTCCTTGCAGCTGGGATTCCCTTGCAGCTAGGGTTCCCTTGTAGCTAGGATTCCCTTGCAGCTAGGGTTCCCTTGCAGCTAGGGTTCCCTTGTAGCTAGGATTCCCTTGCAGCTAGGGTTCCAGATAGGATTTAAGTTGTATTCATCGTTTGTATTTGATTTTGGAACTAAGTCACACGGAGAGAGGGCCATGAGACCTTGGGAACTGAGTTAGGTGGGGAGAAAGAGGAGAGTGCGTGACATCTGTTTTGCTGACCTGGGTCTCAGCAGAAGCAGTGTGGTCTGGGAACTAGCCACTATGGTGGTGGATTTCTGATTTAGTTGCTTCCTGGTTCTGACAGATGTGGCATGACTGTGGCACTGGCTTCCTGCTGGAGGATGTGACATCTTAATTCAGCAACTTCCTGATGGTGGAAGAGGCAGCCCCTCCCTTGATGGCTCAATTCTATGATGACTTTCAGTGTTCAGCCTAGAGTAAGCTTCTTCAGCCCTGCCAGTGGTTCAAAAAGAAAACTATCTGTATGTCATTAAAAATAACTCTTTCAAGTTAAACCAGCTAGTGTGGACTCTGTTGTTTGTAACCAAGAATCCCGACATATCAGTAACTTGTAGTTGTTGTTTTTAGGTGTCGTAGTAACCCTATGTACAACAGAACGAAATAGTGCCCAGTCTTGCGCCATCCTCACAGTTGTTGTTTTGTTCGAGCCCATTGTTGCAACCACTGTGTCAGTTCATCTCATTGAGGGTCCTCTTTTGTGCTGACCCTCTACTTTACCAAGCATGATGTCTTTATCCAGGGACTGGTCCCGCCTGATAACATCTCTGAATTCTCACCATCCCCCTTCTAAGGAGCATTCGGGCTGTACTTCTTCTAAGATAAATTTGTTCATTCTTCTGGCAGTCCATGGTATATTCAGTATTCTTCTGTCTGGTCAGTTAAGTGGCAGTTTGCCAGTACTGCCTCGTCTGCTTCTTCCTTCTTCCTGCTGGAATGTAGATACGATGCTGGAAGAGTGGCACCCATAAAAAGGTGGGAAGGGCTGGAAGATGGAAGGAACCTGGTGCCTGAGGGCATTGCTGAATTCCTGTGCTGCCTGGCCTGCAAGATGGAGATAACAGCACGTGCTCACAGCTGTCTTAAGCCACTGACTGAAATAAACTACGTAAAGCATTTTGCACAACCTGGGCAGAATGGAGGCGTTTGATAGTGTAGCTATTCTAATTATTACTCTTTGGCATTTTCTCTGTTTTTGACCTTGATGCCTTTCAGGACCCCTTGGAGAATTGGGAACTGGACTGAAGACAAAGAGAGCGAGAAGGAGTGGAGGTAGGTACCTCCCTGGAAACTTGAAGGCCAGGCAAACAGTAGCTGATGAAATATGGCTGGATCTCTGTGTGTGGTACGTTAAACATTTACCACAGGTTTTTATCTCCTCATCTTTTCAAAACATTTCATTCCACTTGCTCTTTGTATTAATTGGAACACATAGTTTGATAAAAATGAGTTTTGGGAAGAGTAATGAAGTCACACCATAGACTCCTTTTTTTGTTTAGCTGGAGAGTCTTCTGGTGGGTGGAGTTCTATGGGCATCTAGTCTAGCTTTACCCTTGACTAATTTTACTTTATTTCTTTCTTTCATTTTAATTACAAAATCAATACAAGCACCTTATTACAACACTCAAGCAATATCCAGTGTTTTAAATGAAAGTCCACACCCCCCTCTCCAACTAACTCTGCACAAATAACATCTGGTGTTTAGTCTGAACAGAAGCAAACCTTGCTTTGTTTTCAAACATTAGAACTGCCTTGACTGCTAATAAACATGCTTGTTCCCTAAACTTTTTTACCAGAATGCCTGAGATTTCACTGTGTCCAACTCAACAGCAAAGAAAAATGGGCCTACTCCTTGCCCTTTTAGACCTGTGACCCATACCCTACACCCTTCTCCCAAGCATCACCATTTGAAATCTCTACACCTCCAGGCGTGTGTGTGTGTGTGTGTGTGTGCATGTTAGCTGCCGTCCAGTCGACTCTGACTCATGGTGACCCCATGTACAACAGAGCAAAATGTTGCCCAGTTCTGCACCATCTTCTATGTTTGAGTCCATTGTTGCATCTACTGTGTATTTTGAGTTCCTTCCAACCTAGGGGCTCATCATCTTCCAGCGCTATACCAGACAATATTCTGCTTTGATCCATAGGATTTTCATTAACTAATTTTTGGAAGTAGATCACTAGGTGTTTCTTCCTAGTCTGTCTTAATCACAAAGCTGTGCTGACACCTGTCCACCATAAGTGACTCTGTTGGTGCTTGAAACACCAGTGGCATAGCTTCCCACATCACAGCCATACGCAAGCCACCGCAGTTGACAGACTGACAGAGGGTAACAGACAGGTGGTGGCCACCAGAGCTAGCTTCCTCCAGATCATTACCAGTATCTTCTATTACTTCATCAAGAGCTGTTACTTCCGTCCAGGGCAACTTCAATTGCCACCTCAAGTTCTCCCTTTCCATTCAAACTCCTTCTTTGGTAACTTCAACATCTATATCACTCAGCTGGTTGCAGAATACAGACATTCATGTCCTCACCCAGCAGTATTGGTTGTGCTCTAGACCTTGATATCAGCATATGGCTCTGTTCACCTTCCAGAGGAACTTCCTCTTTTATTCTTTCTCCCACGCCCGTGTACACTGCATGTGCTCATGTACCTATATACCATGGTGTTTCTGGTTTTACCTCATTTGTTCCAGCTGCTTCTGGCTCCATGATGAGCCCCGGGCTCCATGATGAGCTTCTCCAAAGCCGCCTCAGCACCACTCAACGACCACTACCCGTTACCTTTGTCATGCACTCCGTACCATCTGCCCCTAGTGTCTAGTCTCCTGGTGCTGCCGTAGCAGAAACACCACACTTGGGTGGCCTTAAAGATCATTAATTTATTTTCTCACAGTTTAGGAGGCTAGAAGTCAAAATTCAGGGCATGGGTCTAGGAGAAAGTTCTGCTTTGTCTATTTCAGCTTTTAGTAGCCAATGATCTTTGGATTCCAGGGTTTGCAGATTCATCTGCCTCCATCATCACCAGATACCATCTTTCTTTCCCCTTTTCGTGCTCTCTTGTCTCTGCTGCTCCCTGTAAGTCAGAAATGATTAGGTTAAGGACACGCCCTATACTGATATGGCCTCCTTCACATAACAAAGAAAACCCTATTCCCCAGTGGGATTGCATCCACAGGTATAACCAAAAACCCATTGCTGTCGAGTTGATTCTGACTCATAGCAACCCTATAGGACAGAGTAGAACTGTGCCATAGAGTTTCCAGGGAGCACCTGGTGGGTTTGAACTGCCAACCTTTATGGTTAACAGCCATAGCACTTAACCACTGTGCCACCAGGGTTTCCATCCACAGGTATAGAGGTTAGGATTCCAACTTATATTTTGGGGGACACAATTCAATCCATAACACCTAGATTACCCCCACAGCCTGTTTTCTCAACTCCTGCTCTTAGAGGGAAAGAATTCATGGAGAAAATGTGAAGAACTAAAAGCTTAAGATGCGTGGCTTCAAGTGAACCCAGCTGCAGTTCCACCATGCTTTCAGTCAGCCCTTGCCCAGCAGCTTTGGTACATTTTTCCACTTGCATCAAATACTCACTCCTCATGCTCATTCTTGTAAGGATCTTGCACATTATTTTTCTGAGGGGAGCCAGGGACCTGGCGAGGGCTTTACTCATCATCCTGCCTACACAGACATTGTAGTGGGAGTTCAGGGCTGAGCAAAGAAAAAGCTCTGACCACAAGGTGGCAGTGTTACACAGCAAGCTAATTATTGGGACTGCTGTTTTGACAGCTGCATGCAGGGGGCCCTCCAGAGACAATGGCGCAGGGAGCCACTAGAAGGGGAAGAGGGCAAAGGAACTGGGGGGACAGGGGAGGGGGAAATAGGGGGGTGCTAGGTGATGCCCTTCAGCAGCAAGATGGGGAATCTCTAGGTCAGAGAGCTCAAGAGGGCAGGGGGAGCTTGGGGTCTTTATAACCACTGGATTTATCTTATCTGTGGTTTGGGCATGGAACCCTGGTGGCGCAGTGGTTAAGAGCTTGGCTGCTAACCAAAAGGTTGGCAGTTTGAATCCACAAGCCACTTCTTGGAAGCCCTACGGGGCAGTTCTACTCTGTCTTATAGGGTCGAGATGAGTAGAAATCGACTAGACGGCAATGGGTTTTTGGTATCATTCGTATCTCCGGCTAGCAGATGTTGGGCACAGTTTCATGGGGTATGCAAAGCAGGCAGCATTTAAATGACTAAAAAATCCCCTCGTTTGGGCTATTTTAAAAACAGTTGGATGTGCACAAATTTCAGTTTGGCAGTAGGCTTTATAGGCTAATGGGCTTCGGCCTATTGTGAAGAAATGAATAACGTAAGGCTATCTGTGGTAGTTAATTTTATGCATCAACTTGGCTAGGCTATGTTTCCCAGTTGTTTGGCCAAACACTAGTTGCTGTTTCATAATGTAATATAATGCAATATAATGTAATCACTTGTCATAATCTAATCCAATGGCATCTATCAATTGAAAAGGGGGTTTACTTGGGGTGTGTTCTGCTTCCAGACTATAAATAGATATTTTGGCAGAACTTGTTCTGTTTCTTCATTCTGCACTTTTCCTGTTGCCTGACCTGCGGATTTTGGGACAGAAGCCTGAAGGAGTCTCCAATCTGACCTATGGATTTTGGACTTGACAGTCCCCCACAATTGTGTGAGCTAATTCTTTGAAGTAAATTTCTCCCTCTTCCTCCCTTCTGCCTCTCTTTCTGTCTCCACATACACACCCCTCCCCCCCACACACACCCCTCATTGATTCTGTTTCTCTAGAGAACCTTGACTAAGACACCATCTTTGTATCATGTATATAACAAACACACTTCACCTCAGATCAAAAAACCAAAACCAAACCCATTGCTGTTGAGTCGATTCCAACTCGTAGTGACCCTATAGGACAGAGTAGAACTGCCCTATAGAGTTTCCAAGGAGCGCCTGGTGGATTCGAACTGCCAAACCCTTTGGTTACCACCCATAGCTGTTTACCACTATGCCACCAGGGTTTCCTCACCGCAGATCAGGCACTTCAGATCCTTTCAGTCAGCTGCACATAGAGACAACCTGCAGGCGCCTCCTGCCTCTCATCCTAAGGCTTTGCTGTTGTCACTGTGGCTTGGGATACTGCACCCACCCTCTTGACATCCTCATAAATGCAACCTACAAGTGCTGGAAGCTACTACCTCCTGAACTGGTTCTCTGACTAATGGAGCATGCCAGCTTTCTTGCCCCAGACAGATAATCCTGAGACGCACGCATTTTGTTTCTCAGGTGGTCCATGGGGTCAAGCAGCTCAATAACATACCTTGTATTGCCTCTCACTTGTATTGCCCTCTGTTTCATTCTCCTCCACTCCTACTTTTTGGGATCACACTCCCCAATAAAGTCCTTGCACATATGTGTTTATGTTCTGCTGTCTGGCTAAATCAGGCTAAGCCACATACTTTGTTCTTCCTTCCAGATTCTAAAAAAAATTCTTCCTCCTTTGAGCCAAAAATCCACCCTTCCCAATTCCTGAGAAGGCTTCATTCTGTACTGATGCCCTCACCTCTCCCAGTAAGCGGGACCTTGATAGCTTTAAGGAATGTATCCTGAGAACTTCAGAAAGCCCCAGTTTTGTGAGTACCTCCTTATACATAATTGCCCCCATAAAGCAAAGAGAACAGTACCTGACACATCAAATCATGTCTTCAGACCTTTTAATGATATCATATAGTGCTAGCGTCATTCGTCATAGCACGTCGTCTTAACAGCAGTATTATCCATGAGCTTACGGGATGATGTTACCTGGATAAAGAAGTAGAACAAAACCAAAAACCAAACCCATTGCTGTCGAGTTGATTTCTGCTCATAGCGACCATATGAGACAGAGTAGAACTCCCCCATAGAGTTTCCAAGGAACACCTGGTAGATTTGAACAGCCGACCTTCTGATTAGCAGCTGTAGCTCTTAACCACTACGCAACAAGAAGTAGAGTCCCTATCAATTCATGACAGTTAGAGCTAGGGATGGATTATCCGACAAGCAAGGTATGCACCGGCTTACTTGTGCTTACTTATTAATCCGTAGTGCACAGTTTCATCTGTTTAGAAACCCTTGTGCAATTGTGCAGTACATATTAATAAATAAACACTATTAAGCCCGTGCATCTGGTGTATTCAAACTGCTGGCTTTTTTGGTTAGCAGCTGTAGCTTTTGACCACTACGCCACCAGGGTTTCCTTTTTTTTTTTTTATATGGGTACCTTGCTTACTGTAAGCCTGTGCATACCTTGCTTACTGGTTGACCTGTCCCTGGTTGCAGCATATACAAAGATTTATAGAGAATAACAAAGGCATGATGTGATACAGACTCTGGGCAGTCGGCTAGGCTACTCTCCAAATAAGTGATTTACTCCTCCATAGCTGTTTCGCAGCAGACCTAATTCCAACATGTGTCTTGGCAAAATTGAAAAGTTAACACCTGTCTTGGATTGTGGGGTCGAAGGCAAGTGGTCAGAACCATGAATATTAAAGTCACGAATGCCAGGGATCTACTGTACTTTCTGTTTCTTAGTATCTCCTGTCCAGATTTTGGGTCCTGGATGTACACAGCCTCCCCATCACTTGATGGTGTAATACCAGTCAGGCACCACTCCACGGTCTCATAGGTCTACTGGAACTACACCCTCCAGTGACTTTGTTTTCCTGTCTAGTGACTCTCACTAGGCCTTAATCTACTTACTCCTCTGTGGTCCTTGACTGTTGGCCAACTTTGCCTTGGTCCTCCTTTATCATACACAATTCTGTTCCTTGATGTTTATGTCACATCATTGGTTGTTGAAGTTATTAGCTCATCGACTTGGGCCCCAGCACGTGGCAACCTCACGCACAATGGAACAAACACTGCCCAGTCCTGCCCCATCCCCATGATTAGTTTCAGTGTGGACTGTTGTGATCCATACAGTTTGTACTGGCTGATTTTCAGAAGCATATTGCTAGGTTTTTCCTTCTAGTCCATCTTAGTCTGGAATATCATCTCTTTCTCTTGTTTGGGCTCTTCTTTCTTCTTCCTCGAGCACTACTGTCTTAGTTATCTAGTGCTGCACAAGTCGATGGCTTTAACAAAGAGAAATTTATTTTCTCATAGTCTAGTAGGCTAGAAGTCCATTCAGGCCATCAGCTCCAGGAGAAAGCTTTCTTTCTTTGTCAGCTCTGGAGGAAGGTCATTGTCATCAATCTTCCCTAGACTAGGAGCTTCTCCACGCAGGAACCCCAGGTCCAAAGGAAGCACTGTGCTCCCTGTGCTGCTTTCTTGGTGATGTGAGGTCCCCCTGTCTCTCTGCTCCTTCCCTCTTTTATATGTCAAAAGAGATTGGTTTAAGGCAAAACTTAATCTTGTAGATCTCATCCATATAACTGCTGCTAATCATCATAATGATAGGATTTACAACACATAGGGAAATCGCATTGGATAACAAAATAGTAGACAATCATACAATACTGGGAATCATGACCTAGCCAAGTTGACAGATATTTTGGGGGGGACACAGGTCAATCCATGACAACTACCTAAAGCTCAGTCCTTGACCATCGATGTTTTTTTACATTTCTTCTTTGTGAATTCCAGCCCCTTGTTTCAATTGTACTAAGGTCACACCCACATAGAGAACCAACTCATCACAGACTATAGAAATAGAAGGGACGTCTTCTTGATACCTAGTAGTCCATCCTGTTTGACTGCCTTCAGGGTAAAGGGCCCACCTTAGCAGGCAGCTTTTTTCATTATTGGAAAGCTCTATCATGTGAAATGGTTTTGTATGTACGAATGAACCCGTCTCCTGGCGATTTTGAGACATTGACTGTTTTTCTGCCCTCCAAAGTAACGTTGAAGAATCTTCCCTCTTCCATTGGGTAGCTCTTAGCAATACTCTGTTGGCTCCTATTATGCTCCTCTCAGTCACAAGAGACCCCAAACCCTGGAAACATTTTTTATTCTTCCTTCTCCTTTATTCCATAGAGCAAACAAATCACCAAGTAATGCAAGTCATGTTTTGGAATTTCTTCTGCAGAAATAGCATGTTTCAAGTAGAAGAATTAAATATTGTAAAATTATTAATTTTTAAAAAATTAATTTATAGAGCTAATGCAATAGTAATAAAAATCCCCATGTATTTTTTTGAAGGCATTGATACAAGTATTCTAAAGTTCAACTGAGATAATAAACAAAGAATATTCCTAACATGAAGAGTGATAAGAGGAGATTAGTTATATGAGTTATTAAAATAAAGCTAGAGTCATTAAAACAGTGTGCTGCTGCCATGGACATAGACAGATCAATGGAATAGCACAAACAACTTGGAATCATAGTTTATTAAATATAAAAAATTTGATATGTGAAAGAAGGCATTCCATGTTCGTGAGGAGCAATGTTTTTGGAATCACTGGCTAGGGATTTGGAGGAAAATTAATTTAGACTGTCATTTCATATGGAATAAAGCCCATATGAGATTAGTGAATTAAAAAAAAGCCATGGGAAAATATGAAGAAAATTAATTGAGTAGTAATTAAATCTCAAGAGCACGGAGAAACTTGTAAGATAAGTAATTGCAGAAGTCAGAAAGGAAACTATCAACATATTATATTCCAAAAATATTAACCTTATCCTAAATCCTTCCTGAAATGAGATAGGGTATATAGTGTTCAAAAGGGCAGAGAGATCAAATAAGATAAAAACTGAAAAGTCTTAATTGGATTTTGTTTTTTACTCTTATTACCTGGGTGTGTATTTTTTTTTTTTTAACTCTTATTAAAAATGTTCTCTAACCAGATTTCACAGGAACTTAATCCAATTCAGTGAATCAGTAGTCTTTACTTTTCTCTCTGAAGTCTTCACCTCAGTATAGTACATAACACTGATCCAGAAGTCATTGCTTACCAGTAACCCTACAGTGAGCCGCCAAGATCAACCACTTCATTTCTGAGGCGAACCCACCAGATAGTAATACTTCATTGTAAGGTAAAAGTTCCCCACTCAAATGTATGGGAAAAGGAATGAAGTCTTTTCAATCAAAGTGCACTTTTGGAGGACCATCAAGTCCTCTAAGAAGGATAAAAGGGAGCATTTTACAGCTAAGCACGTGATTTGGAGGGAAGAATTCCAGTGTTGCTGCTCCGCTGGTCCTGGCTGTTAATACCCTTCTGATTCTTCAGTGGCTCCATTCCTCAGGAATCGTGTCTCATCTGCTGCGTGGAAGATATCCACACTTCCATGCAATACGGGGTAATCTTCCTCATTCTCCTGGCAGGCAGATCAATTCAATGTTCCTTAGCTTTCCAAAGTAGAAATCCTTTGCCTTCTCCAATTCTTGTTGCAATACGTTGACCTGATGCTTTATTTAATTTCGCTGCTCCGTCATCCCCGTTGCCTAAGCCAGAGCCTGTACTGGTAGTTCTGTGTGTCTGAACAAGCGTCAGTGGGGCTGAACTGCTGGCTTATTCAGAGACATAGCAATAAGAGAAAGTGCCAATGAAGTACTTGACCTTGTCTAGCAGCTGCAATGGAGTCAGATTCTTTTCCATCTTTGCATCCAGAAATTAGTCCCCACTGGACAAATTCACAATTGTCTTGAAACTTCCTTCCCATGATTTGTCCACAAGAATTATTTTGTCAATCCTCATTCTCTTAAAACCTGCTTGTAGTGTTTTAAAATTCTGAATACGTTCACCTTTCAGCTTAGCTTGAAATTTCCTTTTCCTTAAGGCAATGGAGCCAGGGAAGAGTATATCCACAGACTGACAATAAACAGCCCCCAAGCACAGTTGTTAGCTGGGATCCACTGAAGGGACTCATCCATCCGCTATGAGTTGGTACTGACTTGATGGCACCTAACAACAATAACAACATAATCCATCTTCATGTACTCATCACCCGACTTCAAAAACCATCAGCATTCTGCCATACTGCTTTCATTTATTTCCCACCCTCCCCCCCCCTTTATTTATTTATTTTTATTTTTGGAGTATTTTGAAGCAAACCTCAGACATCATGTCATTCCGCCTGTAAATACTTCAGATGCATCTACAAAAATAAGAAGACATTTTCTTAAATAGCCATAGTAGCACTGTTACGCCTAACAACAATTCTTTACAACCGAATTAACTGTTCTGTATTCAAATTTTCCGAATTGTCCAAAACAAAATTTTTACATTTGGTTTATTTGACTCTAAACAAGGTCTACTTATACTTGGTTGTTAAACCAAAACCAAAAATCAAACCCATTGCCATCACATCAATTCTGACTCTGCCCATAGGGTGTCCAAGGAGTGGCTGGTGGATTCAAACTGCCAGACTTTTGGTTAGTATTCAAGCTGTTAATCACTGTGCCAGCCAGGGCTCCACAGGTCTCTTTAATTTCTTTTAGAGCTTTCTTAATCTCATAGTCCAGATAACTACCTTGTGGTATCTATTAGGTCCAGGTTTGATTATTTTTTGCAGGAATACTTCATGGGTGCTGCTATGTACGTCCCGTGACATTACATCAGGAAGTATCTAATATCTGCTTGTCTCAGTTTTGTTGATGCTAAATTGATCAGTCTGCTTGGTTGGTAACAGCCTGAAAAAGGATTAAAAAATTTTTTTTCCTGGGCGGGTGGGGGTGGGGGGACATTACTTTTGGCTCTCCTAATATTAATTCCTAACTTTATTGGATAGTGGTCTGAAAATTTAGCCTACATTACTTGAGCATTTGGAAACTTTTTGTGATTTTCTTTGTGGTTTATATGTGGTGAACATTTCTGAAAGTCTTCCGTAGGTTTGAAAAGAATGTTTATTTTTCATTTATTGGCTTCAAATTTACCCAAATATGTGTTAGATCAAACCTATCAATTGTGTTATCCAAATCCTTTATATGTTTACTTAGTATCCATACTCGAAATGTCAGTTCTTGAGAAAGTCTTCCACTGCTGTTATGGGTGATATGGTTTCTCTTGTCATTTTTAACTCTTTGCTCTTTATCTACTGGGAGCTACGTTGTTTGCTGCGTGATTGTTACGTCTTCATCGACATCATACTTTTTATCCAAGTGAATTATTCTTCTTTTCCCCATTTACTTTTCATCTTGAGTTCTATTTTGTCTACCTTGGTTGTTTTTGTTAGATTTTGCCCTTTTACATTCTATAGTGTTTTGTTTTAGATGAGTCTTTCTTAAACATTATATAGTTGGATTTGTTGTTGGCTTTGTCTCATCATAGAGTAATTCAACTGATACGTACCCAGTGCCATCGCACTTAACCACTACGCCACCAGGGTTTCCCAACTGATACATCGGCACTTGTTTTTTGATGTGAGTTATTCATGCTCTCTTGTCTTTTCTTTATTATGATTTGTTGTTGTTTTTACCTTCTCTGCTATACCCCAATATCCAATGTCTTTTTCTTCCTTGTTAATAGAATTACTAAATATTGTTGGACGTATATTTGCCAATAGAGATTACATGTCTAACCTATCTTGGGACTAAGTATAGCTACTTATACTGCTACTACTAGCAACAACAAAAACCTATATAGCACTTAATAAGTTCTAAGCAATGTTTTAAACCCTCGAATATAGTACTCATTTACTTCTCTCCATGACCCTATAAGGTAGGACTATTATCATCCTTAGTTTGCAGATGTGGAAAATGAACCACAGAGTGTAACATGCCGAAGCTCGTACAGCTAGTAAGTCTTTTTGCATCTGATTTTTTCACTCCACAAAGTGGTTATGAGATTCATCCATTCAAATAGTTACAGATGGTTCATTCTTACTGACTAAAAAACCCAGCGCCATCGAGTCGATTCACTGACTATTGTATATTATTCCATCACGTGACTATCCCAAAAAACCAAACCCAGTGCTGTCAAGTCGATTCCGACTCATAGTGACCCTACATAACAGATTAGAACTGCCCCCATAAAGTTTTCAAGGAGCGCCTGGTGGATTTGAACTGCCGACCCTTTTGGTTAGCAGTCGTAGCATTTAACCACTGTACCACCAGGGTTTCCTATGTGACTATAGCAGAATTTATTTATCCATCCTATCGGGGGGCATTTGAGTTTCATCCAATTTTGTTATTACAAATAGTGCTGCCATGAACATGCTTGTAAATGCCTTTAGTGACTATATATAGACATTTCTGTTGTGTACACGCCTAGGAGTGGAATTGCTGGATCATAGACTACATGTATGCTCAGGTTTAGTAGATCCTGCTGAGCAATTTTCTAACGTAATTGGACCATTTTACATTCTCACCAGTAGTGTATGTGGCTGTTCCACATCCCTGCCCATCCTTGGTAGTGTCATTTTCGTTTTAGTCATCTGGTAGGTGTGTAGCGGTATGTTGTTGTCTTAGTTATCTAGTGCTGCTGTAACAGAAATACCACAAGTGGATGGCTTTAACAAGGAGAAATTTATTTCCTCACAGTGAAGTAGGCTAATTGTCCAATTTCAGGGCATCAGCTCCAGGGGAAGGCTTTTTCTCTCTGTTGGCCTTCTCATCAATCTTCCCCCTGGACTGGGAGCCTCCCTGTGAAGGGACCCTGGGCCCAAAGAATGTGCTCTGCTCTCGGCACTGCTTTCTTGGTGATATGAGGTCCCCCACTCTCTGCTTGCTTCCCTTTCTTTTTATCTCTTGTAAGATCAAAGGTGGTACAGGTCACACCCCAGGGAAATTCCTATTACACGTCAGATCAGGGATGTGACCTGAGCAAGGCTGTTACATCCCACCTTAATCCTCTTTAACCACAGGCAGAGATTACGATTTATAATACACAGGAAAATCACAAAATGGAGAACAACCACACAATACTGGGAATCATGGCCTAACAAGCTGACGCATATTTTGGGGGGAGACAATTCAATCCATGACGGTTGTTATTACTGTTAGGGGCTCTTGACTCCTGGCAACCTCACAGACAAGGGAATGAAACAGTGTTGCTAGTCCTGCTCCACCCCCACAATGGGTTGCAGATCAGACTGTTGTGACCCATAGGCTACTCAGTGGCTGATTTTTTGGAGTAGATCACGAGATGTTTCTTCCTGGGCTGTCTCAGTCGAGAAGCTTCCTGAAACCTGTTCAGCATCACAGCAACACCAAGCCTTCACTAACAGATGGTGCGTTGGCTGGGGACCAAGCCTGAGCCTCCTTCATGGAAGGTGAGGATTCTACCACTAAGCCACCAATGCCTTGTATAGTGGTGTGTTGTTGTTGTTGTTAGGTGCCATTGAGTCGGTTCTGACTCATACTGATCCTACAGGACAGAGTGGAACTTCCCCATAGAGTTTCCAAGGAGTGCCTGGTGGATTTGAACTGCCGACCTTTTGGTTAGCAGCCAAGCTCTTAACCACTGTGCCACCAGGGCTCCTTATAGTGGTACAGGTTTGTCAGAATTGGCATTTTCTTGATGATAATTTGATAGATATCTGCATGTAAAATGACATAATTGCCCATAACTTTGCCCATTTTTCTACTGGACTATCTGATTTAAAAAATCACTTTATAAGAGTTCTTCATATAATCCAGATATCAGCCCTTTGTTGAATACGTGTATTAAAAATCTGTACTCCCACTCTGTGGCTTACCTCTTCACTGTCTAAATGGTGTCTTTTGATGAACAGTTCTTAATTTTAATGTATTCTAACTCACTAATTTTCTCCTTCATGATTATCAAATTTTGTGTGTCTATTTAAGAAATCGTTGCCCTTCTTCAGTGTCATAAAAATGTTCTCCTGTGTTTTCTTCCAGGAACTTTACTGTTTTATTAGATGGGGCCATATGAAATTACCAGTATTTGACCTTAAAAAAAACAGCAGCTTCTTATGGTTCAGCCTAACACTTTCAGCCTACAACATATCTGGAATTGGTTTTCATGTTTTGTATGAGGTAGAGGTCCAGATTTTTTTATTCAGTTGTCTCAGAAAATACATATTGAAAAGCCATCCTTTCCCCCACTGTTCTGCAGTGCCAGCTTTTTCATAAATCAGATAGCTGGTTACCTGAGTCTGTTTTTGGATTCATTATTCTATCCTTCTGGTTTATCTGCCTATTCTTGTGCCAGTGCCATACTGTCTTAGTTACCACAGTCTTATAATAGGTTCTGATATCTGATGATGTAAATCCTTTTGGTTTGTTCTTTTTCAGGATTGCCTCGGCTATTCTTAGCCTTTAGCATTTCCATTTAATTTTAGAATGCCCTGTTTTGCAATTATTGCTTTATATTTTATGTGATGCCTTCTAACTGTTGCAGGGTAAAAAACATCACAAAGTTTAGTAAAGCAAAAAGAAAGCTTTATTTGATGTATATTCAAAAAAGCAAAAGTGGGAAGTGGACAAGCTGCTAGAGCCATGTCTACCTAAGTCTAAGAACATTACAGAATAGACAGAAGTGAGAAAACGGACAAGCACGCTGCCACAGCCACATCTGCCTGAGTCCAAGGAAATGTTATAGAATAAGCGAGAATGGGAAAACGGACAAGCACGCTGCCACAGCTATGTCTTCCCGAGTCCAAGAAACATTACAGAATAGTCAGTATATATTAATATTACAAATGGGCAAAACCATTGAAAACTTTACCGTGTCACAGATTGTCTAGAAATTGTGATCCTACATTTTGAATTGTCTTTCTTAACAATCATTGGTGAGGTTTCAGTAACCACAGTCAGGAGGGTCTTCGTTGGTCCAACAAATTTCCCCTTCACTAAATGCTAATAGAACAAGGTAAGAATGGAAAATCTGTTGTGTTCTGTTTGATTGGCTTTATGTGAAGAGTTCCGTAAAAGATAATTTCCAAGATTGTGTCATCTATTGTCTTTATCTCAGGCCCCAGTTGATGTGTCCTTGTGAGTCCTTGTGGGCCCAGCTCCAGCTGGTTCACATTCTCTATGCTCGAGGATATGATTCCAATATTATTTTCCAAATCAAAATTTACAATCATTTTATTTTCTTGGTCAGTTGAATTTTATATCAGAATGTTGATTGCCCTCTTTATCGTTATTTTGTCTGAGATTAATATGGCTATCCCAGATTTTGGGGGGGGATGTTCATATTGGCCTGTTTTTAGTGCTGCTATAACAGAAATACCACACGTGGGTGATGTCTCAGTTATCTAGTGCTGCTGTAACAGAAATACCACACGTGGTGATGTCTTAACTACCTAGTGCTGCTGTAACAGAAACACCACATGTAGGTGATATGTTAGTTACCTAGCGCTGCTATAACAGAAATACCACACGTGGGTGTTGTCTCAGTTATCTAGTGCTGCTATAACAGATATACCACACGCAGATGATGTCTTAGTTATCTAGTGCTGCTGTAACAGAAATACCACACGTGAGTGATATCTCAGTTACCTAATGCTGCTGTAACAGAAATACCACACATGGGTAATGTCTTAGTTACCTAGTGCTGCTATAACAGAAATACTACACATGGGTGATGTCTCAGTTATCTAGTGCTGCTATAACAGATATACCACACGCAGATGATGTCTTAGTTATCTAGTGCTGCTGTAACAGAAATACCACACGTGAGTGATATCTCAGTTACCTAATGCTGCTGTAACAGAAATACCACACATGGGTAATGTCTTAGTTACCTAGTGCTGCTATAACAGAAATACTACACATGGGTGATGTCTCAGTTATCTAGTGCTGCTATAACAGATATACCACACGCAGATGATGTCTTAGTTACCTAGTGCTGCTGTAACAGAAATACCACACGTGGGTGATATCTCAGTTACCTAATGCTGCTGTAACAGAAATACCACACATGGGTAATGTCTTAGTTACCTAGTGCTGCTATAACAGAAATACTACACATGGGTGATGTCTCAGTTATCTAGTGCTGCTATAACAGATATACCACACGCAGATGATATCTTAGCTACCTAGTGGTGCTGTAACAGAAATACCATAGGTGGGTGATGTCTTAGTTACCTAGTTATTCTGTAACAGAAATACCACATGTGGGTGATGTCTCAGTTACCTAGTGCTGCTATAACGGAAATAACACACATGGATGGCTTTAACAAACATAAATTTATTTTCTTGTAATTTAGGAGGCTAGAAGCCTGAATTCAGGGCACTGGCTTAGGGGAAAGCTTTCTCTCTGCGTTGGCTCTAGGGGAAGGTCCTTGTCTCTTTTCCGCTGCTCTTCCTTGGTTCCTTGGTGATCTGATCTTCTGTGGCATACCATCTATCTGCTGCCATCTGTGCTTGCTTTCTTCTGTGCCTGATCTGCTCTTTTACATCCCAAAAGTGGTTGGCTAAGACACACCCGACACTGATATGGTCTCATTAACATAACAACGAAGCCCCTATTCCCAAATGGAATCACATCCATAGGCACAGGGTGAGGATTTACAACACGACTCTATAGGACAGAGTAGAACTACCGCATAGGATTGCCAAGGAGCCACTGATGGATTTGAACTGCCAGCCTTTGGGTTAGCAGCCGAGCTCTTAACCATTGCACCACCAGGGCTTCACATAATTTTTAGGGGGACACAGTTCAATCCATAACACCTGCTGTATCTTTATTCATCGTTTTACTTTGAATATTTCCTTGCCCATATTTTGGATTTATCTTCTGTAAATAAAATATCACTGATTTATAATGCAATCTGCTATTTTATGTGAGAATTTGATCCATTAATATTAATGTGATTATTGGTGCATTTAGATTTGTTTCTACCATCTTACTCCATAATGGATGTATTTATTTTTATCTCAGTCATCTTTTTTTCTTTACTCTAAACTTTCTGAGGTTCACTTTGCCAAGATCCTAGAGGACATGCCTGACGTTGCCCCTCATTTCCACTCTGACTGTCATAAATCTTAACACTTCACTCTGGATCTTGGGTCATCATCTCATGTCTATTTTGACAGAAATTTCTTGATAGCATTGCTTTCAAAACAAGGTCATGAAACCAGGATGCTACCCCAGGGAAGTTTGCTACCATAACTTCGGGTCTTCACCTGTGTAACCTGAGTCGCTGAGGCCAATGAGGTGAAGCTTTGAGTAAGGAGGCATAATACGCATATAAACAAGTGGAAAGTACCAGTGACAAGGAGGGGAACAGTAGATCCATCATGAATTAAGTACACCTTTATTCTCTCCCTCATTCCCCTCCTGTCTAGGTCAACTTTCTGGTACTTCCCGTAGGTGAGCAGCGCCCAGCTGGAGTCCCTGGGCGGCACAAATGGTCAAATGCTTAACTGCTAACCAGTGGAGCCCTGATGGTGCAGTGGTTAAGAGCTCTGCCGCTAACCAAAAGTCGCCAGTTTGAATCCGCCAGCCGCTCTTGGAAACCCCATGGGGCAGTTCTACTCTGTCCTGTAGGGCTGCTCTGAATTGGAATTGACTCGATGGCAATGGGCTCACCCAGAGGCTCCTTGGAAGACAGGCCTGACAACCTGCTCCGGGAAACTCACAGCCTCAAAACCTTAGGGAATACAGTTCTACTCTGCACACATGGGGCCCAATTACTTTGCCCCATTTTGCTGAGGTATAATTTTAAGGTAGAGAGTAGATGATGAAAAAACTTTTCCCAGGAAAGCTTAAATGCGGTTGAGCTTAAAAACGAAATGGCTTTGTAGGTCTCCAATCTATAATTAGCTCAAGAAATCCCAGGTGGCACAACCAGTTAAGCACTTGACTACTAGTCAAAAGGTTGGTGTTTCGAACCCATCCAGAGGCTTCAGAAGAAAGGCCTGGCAATCTGCTTCCGAAAGGTCACAGCCTTGGAAACGCTGTGCATCAGTTCTGCTCTGCAAACCTGGGGTTGCCATGAATCAGACCACAGCAACTAACAGCAGCTCAGGTAAAAAAATGGGGGCATCGCTCTCTCTTCCACTAGATGGCAGTGTTTCTCCGCAAGCCAAGCTGGCATGGACAGCGCTCTGACTCATTTTTGTTTTGACTAGCATTGGGTTTTGGGGACCAGCTAGTTGTCCTCCGCTAAGAGGTGCCTAAGCCCTCCACTCCCACCCACTGCCCCTCCACTCCCACCCACTGCCCCTCCACTAGCTACCCCCAATCTGAGAAGCCAAATTAGAAGTGCAGAAGCTTCTGTTTACCTAGAAGGAGGAAGGATGATTCCTTTAGCCTTGTAACCAACTTAGAACCTGGGGAGAGATGAAAGTGAGAGGGTGAAAGAGAAAGGCAAAACCCAAAACCAAGCCTGGTGTGGGTTGATTCTGACTCATAGTGATCCTCTAGGACAGAGTAGAACTGCCCCATAGGGTTTCCAAGGAGCGGCTGGTGGATTCAAACAGCCAAACTCTTGGTCAGCAGCCGAGCTCTTAAGCACTGTACCACCAGGCTCCAAGAGAAGGGAGGGTACACTTGGTTACAGCCAACCCTCCAGTGAAGACACCGGGAAGCAAATGTCCTTTGAAGGGCCTACCTTTGGATTTAACTCTGGATTTGAGAATCCGCCTTTTTTCCTTCTCTCTGAATTTCTGCGTTCTCAGGCTTTCTTCATGTGGTGCCTGGGAGAGAATCTGAATAACAGAATCTGAATAATACTGCTTTAGGGTTTAGCCATGACTCAAAAACTAGGGGTCAATTCTCTTCACAGGAAGCTTATGCGGTTAAGTGATTTTTCCAGTCATTGTGCTTCCTCATGAAAGCAGAAAAACTTTCAGAACATTTCTCTTAATATTGCCGCTTTTCATTAATAGATACGTACAGAGAAAACTCCACGTTCAAAATGGTATGAGCAGCTTGGTAGGGCAGCCCCCTCTCTACGAAGGGGTTGTGTTTTCAAAATTTTTTTGGAACTAAAAATACATTTTCTAATTAGAATTATATATGGCAGCTTTCGAAGTTAACATGTAATATGACTTGTCTTGTTGCTGTCTTAATGTTTATCATTTTCCTTTATCATTAGGATAAAATCTATGGTTATAAAAAATATATAAAGAGGAAAATCGTAATCTCAAATTCCATGTCCAGAGAGAACCACTGTTAACATTTTGGTGCCAGTACTTTTCTCTGTGCATTAAAAAAAAAAAAATTGTCTTGACACACTCTGCCTGTTTTTATACCTTAATTTTTAATTATCAGGAGTATTTTTCTTCTTTAATAAAAATCTTTCCAACATGTAAACTCTGGAGTTAGACTATCTGATCTGATTTCTGGAACTAACACTTAGCTCGGTTTCCTTATCTACGAAGCAGAAGACCTGAGCGTCTGCATGATAAGGCTGTTGTGGGTGTTGAATGAGACAGTACATGCAGTGTGTTTGTCACAGTCCGGGCACTTAAGGAACCAAACCAAAAACCAAACCCTGTGCCATCGAGTCGATTTGGACCCATAGCAAGTGTATAGAACAGAGTAGAACTGCCCCATAGCACTTCCACGGAGTGGCTGGTAGATTCCAACTGCCCACGTTTTAGTTGGCAGGCAAGCTCTTGACCACTGCGCCAGCGGGGCTCTGGGCCAGGTAATGTTAGCTTTTATGTTGTTATTAACATTATTACACAATCTTTTCCTCTGTTATAAAAGTTTGGAAAATATGAAGTATAAATAAGAACACATGTAATCCCACTACCCAGAGATGGCCATTGTTAAGTTTTTTCAATTTTTTAAAAATCCAAATGGGGATCATACTGTATGGTTTTGTTTGCTGCTTTTTGACTTATAAACCACCGATTTTTATTGGCTGCAAATATTCCAGTGTATGGATGTATCAAAACTACCTGTTTCCCTAACTCTGGGTATTTGAGTTCCTCCCATTTTTTCACCATTATAAATGGTGATGTGATGAAAATCCTGGATATATAAAGCTTTGTTTGCTTTGGTTTATTTCTCTAGATTAGTGTCAAAGAAGTGGAATCATTGAGTCAAAGTATATGAACTATTTTAAAATTGTGGACATACACTGTCCATATCGTTTTTAGGAAGTTTGAACTGCTTTATGTTTCCATGAGCTTCTTAAGAAAGTGTCTGTCACTTTGAGAACACTCTTATTTTGCATTTTGGCTAATATGAAAAGTAAAAAAATGCAATCCCATTTCACTTTGCATTACTTTGATAAACAGTGAGGTAAGACTTTTTTAAAAAAAATATTGTTTTCTGTAAAATATCTTTTTTCTTTGTCTATTTTTCTCTTGGAGATCTTTTTTTTGTCATGCTGTGTCAGTGTTTCTTATAATACATAGAATAACTCAATTGCCATGTTCATACATTAAAGCTTACAGTTAGTTTTCTTGTAGCAAAGAAAATTTGAATTTGTGTGCAGTCAGGTCTGTGTGTGTGTGCGCGTGTGTGTATGATTTCTTCTTTTGCTTTTATGCTTGAAAACATTCTTCCTTACCCAGAGATTGGAGCCCTGGTGGGGCAGTGGTTAAGAGCTCAGCTGCTAACCAAAAGGTCAGCAGTTCAAATCAACCAGCTGCTCCTTCAAACCCTATGGGGTAGTTCTACTCTGTCGCACGATGTTGCTATGAGTCGGGTAGTGTGTGTGGTGCCTTGAAGGTGCCTGGACAAGTGAAATAATTAGAGAACTGTTATAGTCTAGCCTCGGAGGAACTGGTCATAAGTGCAATTTAATGTTGTTATTAGTTGCCGTTGAGTCAGCTCTGACTCGTGGCGGTCTTACATATAACGGAACGTTGCCCAGTCCTGCGCCATCTTTTGTGATCTTTGATATATTTGAGTCCATCGTTGTGGATATTGTGTTAATTCATTTCATTGAGGGTTCCCCTCATTTTCACTGACCTTTTGCTTTACCAAATATGATGTCCATTTTTAGTGTTTGGTCTTTGCTGGTGATCTGTCCAGAGAAAGGGAGTCAAAGTCTCACCATCCTTGCTTCTAAGAAGGCTTCTGATTGTACTTCTTCTAAGACTGATTCGTTTGTTCTTCTGGCAGTCCATGGTATAGACAATATTTTTTGCTAACACCGCAGTTCAAATACATCAATGCTTCCACTGTCTTCCTTTTTCATTGTCCAGCCTTCACATGCATATGAGGCAATTGAAATGACCAGGGCTTGGGTCAGATGCTGCTCAGTCATCAGAGTGATATCTTTGCTTTTTAACACTTCAAAGAGATCTTTTGCAGCAGATTTGTCCAATGCAGGACGTCGTTTGATTTCTTGACTGCTGCTTCCATGGACAATGATTGTTGACCCAAGCAGAATGAAGTCATTGACAACTTCAATTTCTTCCCCAGTTTTAGAAGTGCTGGTTTACCAGCTGTGATTATTAATGTTATGTGTCATTTTGGCTAGGCCGTGATTCTCAGTATCATATAATTATCCTCCATTTTGTGATTTGATGTAAGGGGAGTGTCCTTGGAGGTGTGGCCTGCATCCAGTATATATGGATGTTCTGGTAAAGCTCTCTCTTGATCCTACATCTGACTCATCATCATCTGACCTCTGGTTCTTGGGATGTGAGCCAGCAGACTGCCACCTGACCTGCTGACTTTGGGATTCGACAGCCCCTGCAACCACGTGAGTCAGAAGAAGCCTCCAGCCTGACACCTGACCCACAGATTTGGGACTTTCCAGCCTCCAAAACTGTGTGAGCCATTTCTTTAAAATCCCTCTCTCTTTCTCTATGTATATATATATACACTTCACTGGTTTTACTCCTCCAGAGAACCCAGCCTAAGACACTAGCACACCTCTGGGCATGACGCCTTGTCATTACCAATACCTGCAAGTTATCACTCATCCCCATCTCCAACTGCCACCTCCTATCTTTGGGACACCCAACCCTAAGATTATTTGATTCAACTTGGGCCTCCAGTACATTGTTGCTACCAACTTTTTAGTACTTCTCACCACTGTCATATCCTCGCTTCTCTCCTTGCCCAACTTAAGTATTTCCATCATGATATTCAGAGAAAGGAAAGGACAGGGTGGACAGAGTAGCCAGGAAATGTAGTATTCACACTAAGCCCTCAGTGAATGCGTGACACTTGGAAAGGTGTGGGGAAGGAGCATGTCCCAGGAAGGGAGCTGAGGAGGGCAGGAAGAGGTTCACGTGGCCCTGCATGGTGGGGAGGATGGTGTGCTGTGGAGCAGGTCATTGACCTGTTGGAAATGACATTTAGGCAGCTTAATTTGGCCTCATGCCAATGAATATACCATGGACTGCCAGAAGAACCAACAAGTCTGTCTTGGAAGAAGCACAACAAGAATGCTCCTTAGAAGCCAGGATGGTGAGACTTCGTCTTACATACTTTGAACACGTTATCAGGAGGGACCAGTCCCTGGAGAAGGACACCATGCTTGGTAAAGTCATCGAAAAAGAGGAAGACCCTCCTGATCTTATTCTCTATTTACAAGTGATCTGTATGTCAGTGAAAACCCTGTGGATCACAAGGGCCCCATCTCCAGCCAATCATGGGAATGGCGCAGGACCAGGCTGCATTTCATTCCACGTGAGTCAGGTGCCAACTCCAGGGCAGCTAACAATGACATCAGCGACAACAGCCCTTCACTATAACATCCTGTTTCCCAGAACCACAGAATCGGAGAGTTGAGAAAAACCTGAGAAATCATTTAATCGACTCTCCTCCTTTTACCCACATGGGACCAGGCCTGTTTTATTCCTGCTTGTAGACTCTAGTGGTGTAGTGGCTAAGTGCTACAGCTGCTATCCAAAGGGCTGGCAGTTCAGATCCGCCAGGTGCTCCTTGGAAACTCTATGGGGCAGTTCTACTATGTCCTATAGGGTTGCTATGAGTCAGAATCGACTCGACAGCAACAGGTTTGGTTATTTTTTTTTTTTCTTTTTTTGGTTGTCACTTCGTGTTTTACTGTTTCCTCTCAATGTGTGTGTGTCTGTGTGTGTGGGGGGGGGGTTCTAAACATCACAAAACCCAGAGAAAGTGGTGGCTATTTCATACACTGCAGGGGGCAACCACCTCACCAGGAGATAGCACCCTGGGCCTGGCGCCCCCAACAGATAGTGCCATTGATTTGATTCTGACTCATGGACACCCCATGTGGGTTGGAGTAGAACTGGGCTCCATAGGGTTTTCAGTGGCTGCTTTTTTTGGAAGTAGATCACCAGGCCTTTCTTCTGAGGTGCCTCTGGGTAGACTCGAATCTCTAGTCTTTAGAAGCTGAGTGTATTAAATGTTTATGCCGCCCAGGGACTTAAAATGATGGGAAAATATAAACATGTCTATGAGACCTTTTTCTGAGAGCTGGAAATAACGGGGAGGGGGGCATAGGATGAAAAAGGGGAGGCCACAGGCACACAAGACAAACGGGCTAGTTCCTAGCAGGGCCTGAGGCTGTCTTAAAATGGACAGTAACCATCGTGGTTTCCTTGCCTGTCACACCTGGTCTTTTAGTTCTTCTACCCCAACTCTGAAGCTGAACTGGGAAAGGTGGGCACAGCAGAGTCACCCCTTGGCAGACGGGTGGAAAGGGCTCTGAGCCAGGTGGCCTAATGAACCTGCCAAGGCTGGTGCCGGCTCAGAGAGGTCGCTGTTCTCCGGCTCTGATTTCTCCTGAGAGGGCTGCTTGGCTGACTTGCATTTTATTTTTGTCACCAGTATTCTGCTCTAGTGCTGCCACTGTGGTGACAGGTAGTACACACTCACAGATAATTACTCCCTTCCACTTTTTCCTGCAAAATCTTAGTAACCGGCCACATACTCCCACTAGCAACTGGGATCCAAACCAATCAAACTCAACTGTAAAGTTTTAAGAGGAGTCTGTACAAATCCACACGTCTTTTCAGAATATTATTGTTTTCTGTGCCATTCTATGGCTGTTGAAATCTGGGAAAATTTTTTTCTGAAACTCAGGACATCAGTTGTTTCAATTATTTAAGACATTTCTGTGCTTGTTGAGTGGATACACTGAAAATGGTAAGTTAAATAAACTCAAAAAGGGTCCCAGGCCACGCCAGGCTCGTCCCCCTCTGCCAGTGTGCATTCTCTCCTGCTCGCAGTTGGAAATGCAGAAAATCCACTTTCAAGTTCGGCCGCAGGGTGTTCTTCCAGGGCAAACGAGCTTCTGTAAGTCGTTCCACCACGCTCAAGTGATGCCGGCCGCCCACAGGTCAATACCAAAGTGTGTCTTATGACTCGTTCTGTTAATGAACAATTAACGAAGCAAATTATTATTTCAAAATCAGAAGTAGACACTGACAATAACAGACCTTTTTTTTTGCATAAGATTCTGCTAATAACAGACATGAAGAAATAGTATAACTTAAAAAAGCCACCAAATTATAAGTAAAATAAAACCTGATAATATATTTCAAATTAATATGGTATAACTTCTACATCCTTTTGTAACTAAAAATAACATTGTAATAATATCTATTTGAATATGAGGAGCCCTGGTGGTACAGTGGTTAAAAGCTCGCCTGTAACCAAATGTTGGCAGTTTGAGTCCACCAGCCGCTGCTTGGAAACCCTATGGGGCAGTCCTGCTCTGTCCTAGAGGGTCGCTATGAGTCGGAATCCACTCAACAGAAACGGGTTTGGTTTTTTTCTTTGTGTTTGAATATGTGGAGGGGACTAGCAATTTAATGGAGTCCCTGAGTGGTGTAAACAGTTAATGTATTCAGCTGCTAAACCAAAAGGTAGGAGGTTCGAGTCCACTCAGAGGCACCTCAGAAGAAAGGCCTGGCAATCTATTTCTGAAAAATTAGCCATTGAAAAACCCTATGGAGCACAGTTCTACTTGACACACAAGGGGTCACCATGAGTGGGAATCAACTCAATGGCAACTGGTTAGCAATTTAATAATAATAAACCTTATGAAAAAGTTCTGAGTTTTTAAAATGTTAAATGTTTGCCTAGAGTCATTTACCATGTCATAACACAACATCACCTTTCTAAAACTATACTAGTTGCTAAGAAATGAAACAAAAATCACTTAACAAAGCACATATGTAGTTCAGCTGATGCACGCAATCCTGTAACACCGTGTATCTCCTGAGAAAGGAAGGAATACAGACTAGTATGGAATTACATGAGGTTGCAAACATCCTTTGTAATAAGCCATATGTTCTTTAAAGCCGAATTGACAACGTAAAGAATAACATTTCCTTGTTTAATTAAGGTGGGAGGAACATTTTTATTTGAAATCTTTTTCTTGATTGATTTTTAACTTTGCTTTGTCTTAGAGTTTCACAAAGTTCAGAATAATCAGAAGGTAAAAACAAAGAAACAGAAACTTGTGCTAAAACTATGTATCAGCAAGTTAATACCTGATAGTGAATCGTGTGTATATTTTAAGGTTTAGAAAAAGCAACAGATTTATTGCATCAAGAAAACAATCTATGTTCATTGATTAGCTCACATGGCAAGGAATTTTCAGGTTGAGTTCCATCTTCACTGCCTGCTGCAAGTGAAGTAACAAACAGCAGGATTTTGGCTGATTTTCTGCTGAAGTGCAGTGTCTCTGGGAGCATGCATTTCAGAAACGAACAACCGTACAGTTTCAGAATAGTAGTTCACAGTAGTTTGTAGTTGCCTTGGATTCAATGACTCCCGAATGCTGTTGGCCTTTGCAGTCTCCAGCCACCCAATCTCTCTGCAGATAGGCAGAGCCCCTCCTTCAGGTATGTCCAGTCACCTGTGGGCTCTCACTCCCAGGAGGGGCCGCAGGTTGACTTCGCCCAACCAAGACGTCAGCCCATCATTTCCTGGGGAGGTAGGTTGTGTCCTGGAATGAACTCAGGCTTTAGATTCAGACAGACCTGAGCTCATCCAGCCCTACCGTGAATTAGCTGGGTGACTACATCATCCGAGCCTCGGAACCATCTTTGCAAACCTGGGCAGAGGCATCCTGACTTCACAGCAAGGAGGCTGGTGGCCGCGTGCCGTAAAGCAAGTAAAACCTCCGGCACAAGCTTCACGTGTGTAATAGAAGCTCAGTGCTCCCTGAGGAAAGGTTCCCCCCCGCCCCAAGTTAACCACTAATAAACTAAAAAAATGCCATTTTATATAGATGCCCAAGGTTCAAGTGGGTTTGCCCTGGTTTATATGACCTTGGGCAAGTCATGTGATTTCCCTCAGCCTCAGTGTTTACGTCTGTAAAATGAGCCCAGTAAGGCTCAAACAAAATGGGGGCCGTGGAAGTGCTTTGCAGACGGTGAAGCATTAAATAAATGTTACAAACATATCTTTAAACAGACATTATCCTTATGTCAGCCTGGTGAGAGAGGAGTTACTATACTCCTACCGATGAGGAAACTGACGCTCAAGTATGGTAAAGTGAAGTCATACAGCTGGAGTAAAGCTAAAAAATTTATGATGTTATCCTAAAATATTATACTACAATACTAATCCTCAAATGTTGTAATTTTAATACCATATTCAAATATTACACCGATAGTATTCACACATAACACCATACTCAAATATTGTACTAAAATACTGATACTCAAGATCTCATCATATCATACTCAAATATTATGCTACAATACAAATATGAAAAAACCAAGCGAGAGCTGCCATGGAGCTGATTCTGACTTGCGATGACTCTCTGTGTTTCAGAGTAGAGCTGCACGTAGGGTTTTTAGATTCTGACTTGTGATGACCCTCTGCTTTTCAGAGTAGAGCTGCACTTAGGGTTTTTAGATTCTGACTTACGATGACCCTGCGTTTCAGAATAGAACTGCAAGTAGGGTTTTTAGATTCTGACTTGCGATGACCCTCTGCGTTTCAGAGCAGAGCTGCACGTAGGGTTTTTAGATTCTGAATTGCGATGACCCTCTGCGTTTCACAGTAGAGCTGCACGTAGGGTTTTTAGATTCTGACTTGTGATGACCCTCTGCGTTTCAGAGTAGAACTGCACGTAGGGTTTTTAGATTCTGACTTGCGATGACCCTCTGCGTTTCAGAGTAGAACTGCACGTAGGGTTTTTAGATTCTGACTTGCGATGACCCTCGCGTTTCAGAGCAGAGCTGCACGTAGGGTTCTTAGATTCTGACTTGCGATGACCCTCTGCGTTTCAGAGTAGAGCTGCACGTAGGGTTTTTAGATTCTGACTTGCGATGACCCTCTGCGTTTCAGAGTAGAGCTGCACGTAGGGTTTTTAGATTCTGACTTGCGATGACCCTCTGCGTTTCAGAGTAGAGCTGCACGTAGGGTTTTTAGATTCTGACTTGCGATGACCCTCTGCGTTTCAGAGCAGAGCTGCACGTAGGGTTTTTAGATTCTGACTTGCGATGACCCTGTGCATTTCAGAGTAGAGCTCACATAGGGTTTTTAGATTCTGACTTTGGATGACCCTCTGCGTTTCAGAGCAGAGCTGCATGTAGGGTTTTTAGATTCTGACTTGCGATGACCCTCTGCGTTTCAGAGCAGAGCTGCACGTAGGGTTTTTAGATTCTGACTTTGGATGACCCTCTGCGTTTCAGAGCAGAGCTGCACGTAGGGTTTTTAGATTCTGACTTGCGATGACCCTCTGCGTTTCAGAGCAGAGCTGCATGTAGGGTTTTTAGATTCTGACTTGCGATGACCCTCTGCGTTTCAGAGTAGAGCTGCACGTAGGGTTTTTAGATTCTGATTTGTGATGACCCTCTGGGTTTCCGAGTAGAGCTGCATGTAGGGTTTTTAGATTCTGACTTGCGATGACCCTCTGCATTTCAGAGCAGAGCTGCACGTAGGGTTTTTAGATTCTGACTTTGGATGACCCTCTGCGTTTCAGAGCAGAGCTGCACGTAGGGTTTTTAGATTCTGACTTGCGATGACCCTCTGCGTTTCAGAGTAGAACTGCACGTCGGGATTTTAGATTCTGACTTGCGATGACCCTCTGCGTTTCAGAGCAGAGCTGCACGTAGGGTTTTTAGATTCTGACTTGCGATGACCCTCTGGGTTTCAGAGTAGAGCTGCATGTAGGGTTTTTAGATTCTGACTTGCGATGACCCTCTGCATTTCAGAGCAGAGCTGCACGTAGGGTTTTTAGATTTTGACTTTGGATGACCCTCTGCGTTTCAGAGCAGAGCTGCACGTAGGGTTTTTAGATTCTGACTTGCGATGACCCTCTGCGTTTCAGAGTAGAGCTGCACGTAGGGATTTTAGATTCTGACTTGCGATGACCCTCTGCGTTTCAGAGCAGAGCTGCACGTAGGGATTTTAGATTCTGACTTACGATGACCCTCTGCGTTTCAGAGTAGAGCTGCACGTAGGGTTTTTAGATTCTGACTTTGGATGACCCTCTGCGTTTCAGAGCAGAGCTGCACGTAGGGTTTTTAGATTCTGACTTGCGATGACCCTCTGCGTTTCAGAGCAGAGCTGCACGTAGGGTTTTTAGATTCTGACTTGCAATGACCCTCTGCGTTTCAGAGTAGAACTGCACGTCGGGATTTTAGATTCTGACTTTGGATGACCCTCTGCGTTTCAGAGCAGAGCTGCACGTAGGGTTTTTAGATTCTGACTTGCGATGACCCTCTGCGTTTCAGAGTAGAGCTGCACGTAGGGTTTTTAGATTCTGACTTGCGATGACCCTCTGCGTTTCAGAGTAGAGCTGCACGTAGGGTTTTTAGATTCTGACTTGCGATGACCCTCTGGGTTTCAGAGTAGAGCTGCACGTAGGGATTTTAGATTCTGACCTACGATGACTGTGCGTTTCAGAGTAGAGCTGCACCTAGGGTTTTTAGATTCTGACTTGCGATGACCCTGCATTTCTGCGCAGAGCTGCACGTAGGGTTTTTAGATTCTGAATTGCGATGACCCTGCGTTTCTGAGCAGAGCTTCACGTAGGGTTGTTAGCGGCTGGCCTTTGGGAAGTAGATCACCAGGACTTTCTTCCAAGGCACTTCTGCGTGGATTAAAACGGCCTACCGTCCAGTTAGTAGCTGAGTTTGTAACCTTTTGTACCATGCAAGGACTCCAATACTCACGTACTGTAGCTATAATACTATCTTCAGAGCTGTCTTGTAATTTTCTGTTTATTTTGTGCTTTCACCTTTTGTTTCCAGGTCTTGTTTTTGCGAACACCCGTCTCCTGCCATCTAGACCTAAGAGCCTCATAGACAAGGGCTGTGCTGCCTTCGTGGCTCCTCCAGGTCGGCTGTGCGTGGTGACTGCACTAGATGTGTTAGGTGGACCAGCTCCTTCTGTGTTCCGCTGCCGTTGCTCTAAGGCAAGGCGACTTTTGCCTCCTCCCTGAAGACTTTCCTGCTCGCTCCAGGTTACATGTCCTCTCCCTTTCCTGATCTACAGGTGGGCTTAGAGGTGGCACCACTAGGTTTCCAAGTATGTTCAGTGTTCTATGATGGTTACCTATTGTCAGTTCCTTCTGGTTATTGTTTTCCTTTGACAGTAGGAACCATGTTTTCTGTTGTTTTTAAATTAGGGTAAAAATACATGTAACAAAACATTTGGCAATTCAATAATTTCTACATGGACAATTCAGTGACATTGATTACAGTCATCATGTTGTATAACCATTTCTGCCGTCTGTTTCCAAGTTATTCCACCACCATTAACAGAACTAAGTGCCCCCTAGTAAAGACTCCCTTCGTCCTTCCCTCCCACACTTGCTAAGTACTATAAACTTTGGTCTCTAGACATTTGTTTATTTCTTATAAGTGGAGTCATACAGTACTTGTCCTTTTGTAACTGACTTACTTCACTCAGAATAATGTTTTCAAGGCTTATCCACATTGTAGCACGTACCACGATTTCATTTCTCTTTGTGGCTGTGCGATATTTCATTACGTGTATGCGCCCCATTTTGTTTATCCATTCATCTGTTGGTGGACATTTAGTTCTTTCCACCTTTTGGCTATTGTGGAAAGTGTTGCGACGAATATTGGTGTGCAAGTCTCTGTTTGCATTCCTGCTTTAAAACTTCTTCTTTTAAAAAAAAATTTTTTTCTTGTTGAAAATATGCACAGCAAAACATACACCAATTCAACAATTTCTACATGTACAATTCAGTGACATTGATTACATTCTTCAAGTTGTGCAACCATTGTCATCCTCCTTTTCTAGATTGTTTCTCCCCTGTTAACATAAACTCACTGCCCCCTAAGTTTCCTACCGAGACTTTTGAGTTGCTGTTGTCAATTTGATCCCATATAGATAGTTCTTTAAAAGAGCACAGTGCTCAAGGCAGACATTCTTTACTACTTGAGCTAAACTATTGTTTGGTTTAAAGAAGACTTCAGGGGATATTTTTGGTTTAAGGCTTAATTATCTCAGGACAATAGTTTTGAGGGTTCATCCAGCCTTGATGGCTCCAGAAAGCCTAGATTCCATGAGAATTTGAAATTCTGTTCCATATTTTCCCCTCTTTTGATCAGGATTCGTCTATAGACTCTTCGATCAAAATATTAAGTCATGATCCCTGCTTTCAACTTTTTTAGGCACATACCTAGGATTGGGATTGCTGAGAGGAACCATGTTTTATTAAGTGCTTAATAACACCTAATAAATACTTGTTGATACATCTGTTAATTGAAGTGCAGCACCCAGGCCTCAGTTTCTCACAGGTAAAATGTCAGTCCCCAAATATGTCACTTTCATCACCGGGTAATAGCTGCACTATAGAAAAGGACCAAAGTTGCAGTGCTTGTCACAAGATCCAGAGAAACCACATGGATAGATGTATTTTAGGAAAAAGCAGGAGAAATTTTTGAACGTTAAATTCTTGATTTTTGAGAACCCATTTTTTTTTTTTTTTATTGACTACAAAATCCTGCAAACATTTTGACATGTAAGGGTTGTTTTAAAGCTCAAGTCAGTTTCCCTGTATGATCCAGCCTTAAGAAGTTTGCATTCTTTTAGAAATGCCTTAACCAAAAAACCAAAAACCAAACCCAGTACCGTCGAGTTGATTCCGACTCATAGCGACCCTATAGCACAGAGTAGTACTGCCCCATAGAGTTTCCAAAGAGCACCTGGCAGATTCGAACTGCTGACCCTTTGGTTAGCAGCCGTAGCACTTAGCCACTACGCCACCAGGGTTTCCAAAAATGCCTAATGCTGTATAAAAGCTCACATTGATAAATGGTTAAGCTGTCACACAAGAGGAATTATTTTCATAAGTGAACACGTGGAAAATGTTCAGACTTCACCAGTAGTTGAGCAATGCAAATAGGAACAACTTACATAATTAGCCTACATGTTTCAAAATGAACATGTGCTGTGAAGGCCAGGCCTTGACAAATGCTGCATCCAGACATCACTGGTTACAATATAAATTGGCTCAACCCTTTTGAAAATCAGACAGCAATTCAGATGCAAGAACCATACAAATGTTTATATTCTTTGATCTAGTAATTCTAGTTCTTGGATTCTGTCCTAGGCAAAGAATCCAAAAGAAGTTGAACAGTGTGTGTTTGAAAGTGCTCACTATAATCTTTTTTTTTTTGGTATTGGAAACTTGGAGACAAGCTAATAATGACCACTGGCTGTACTGGGCTCAGCAGTACGGAAACAGCTTTCACACACATCATCCCTTTGATTTTACTGCAGCCCTGAGAGGTGGGTGCTGGTGGGACCTTCACTTGATAGATGAAGAGATTCATGTTCAGAGTGGCCGAGGTGCACAGATTACAATGTTGGGAGAAGACGGAACCAGCCCGAGGCTTTATGATTCTGCTACACCCCTACTGTGACATACATTTGTCTAGCAGTTGGGTAAAGGTTAGCTTCAAGAACATGATAAAATAAAGATCTTGCCATTAAAACGATCACCGCAAAGGCAATATTAAAAATATATAGAGTTGATTCCGACTCAGGCAATCCCATGTGTGTCAGAGTAGAACCGTGCTCCACAGGGTTTTCAGTGGCTGATTTTTCAGAAGTAGGTCACCAGACCTTTCTTCTGAGGTGCCTCTGGGTGGACTCCAACCAATCTTTTAGTTAGCACCTGAGTGTATTAACTTTTTGCACCACCCGGGGTCTCCAAAGGCAATATAGCAATATCAAAACAAACAAACAAAAAAACTTGACTGAAAAACACCAAAATATCAAAGTCAGATCTTTGTTGTGATTAACCAAAACCAAACCAAACCCAATGCCATCGAGTCGATTTCGACTCATAGTGACCCTACAGGACAGAGTAGAACTGCCCCATAGAGTTTCCAAGGAGTGCCTGGCGGATTCGAACTGCCGACCCTTTGGTTAGAAGTCATAGCATTTAACCACTACTCCACCATGGTTTCCTTTGTTGTGATTATGATATATAAAATTAGGTGGCCATAGTCATTAAGGACTGGAAGGGAAGGGGGGGCCAGAAAGAAAGAAAGAAAGAGATTTCCTTTTATTTTAGTACCATTACGTTTATAATTTCATATTGCTGCGAACCACCTTTAACTCTTTAGCAGAATCATAATTTTCTCTGGAAAAATAAGAATATATAGAGAGAAGAGTTCCATTTGGTTGCACTCACTTTGAGAACTCTAACTATGAAAGTACCTAGAAATCAAATAAGGCTTTTCATGGGATTATAGATCAGAGAGTAACAAAGGCCTACGCTGAATGGGCCAGTGCTGGTGGCAGAGGCTGGGGCCAGCGTCACAAGTCCCATGGACTGGCTGCTTCATCTCAATGACACTTGTGAAGTGAGTCTTGTGTGGAGTACGGGGAGGTGGGACCTTCTTGTGAGGCTGACAAAAGAGGGCTGGGTTTGCCAAGTGGAATCAGGCTCTGGGAGGCTGGAGGAGCTCCTATTGTCCCAGGCTCTAGTGATTAAATGCCGGATTAAAGAGGAAACGTTCCTTCCACCCTCCCTGCCCCCCAGCCTCGGTTCATCAGGCCCATTCACAGCGCTCCTTCCAAAAAATATTGACAAGGGTGCCTTCCATTCATTGGCCTCCCAGCTGACACTGCCACCCAGACAAAGGCGCTTCAGGGGGTTAATTACAACCAGGTAACCGAAGGAATCAAGGACCAACACTTCAAAAATGCCACAGGGGCTCTGGGGCAGAGACAAGACATATGGTGGGAAAGGCACCTCCTGGACTCCGCTCACACGTACCGGCTGTGGCTGCGCTTGGTGATTTTCTTGGGCTGATAGACACGAGGAACTAGCTTCTCCCCACTTTTTACCCTTCTACAGACCAAGCACGCTGGGTCTAGCTGCCCGTGCTAGTCTAGCTAGTTTTCTGTCCTTTCCAGACAAGACGGGCATCTGCCAGTGTCATCTGCAGCATCTTCATCAATCTGACGTGGATATTTGGTTCTCTTTGTCACAGAGGGCATGCCTTTTCAGCAGTACTCTCACAGAATGTGGAAGGATGCCGGGAGATGAGGCTGGTGTCCCGGGCTGAACTTAGTGTTACTGCAGTCTGACATACTGGATCGCAGCAGGTTGACAGAAAGGATAGAAAGATTGGGGAGAAAGCTTTAAAAAATAGTGCCTGGAATAAAGAGAGACATAATTTTTAGACCCCAAATGTTCACCAAATTTTCATTTTTTAAAAAAAGGAAAGTGTTTTGCATTAAAAAAAAAAAAAAAAAACCAATTGCCATTGAGTCAATTTCGGCTCATAGCGACCCTATAGGACAGAGTAGAACTGTCCGATTGGGTTTCCAAGGAGCAGGTGGTGGATTCAAACTGCCAACCTTTTGGTTAGCAGCCAAGCTCTTAATCACTGTGCCACATTTTGTGTAGTGTCTTTAAATAGGAGGCATTCAATAAATGCATGTTGCAGGTGAATAAAATGAGTGATTTAGGAAGTAGGACATAATAAGAACCATGCCAGATTGCCTGGGCTTTGGCACCTACCACCTGTGTGACCTTAGACAAGTTAAGAGCTTTGGCACCTACCACCTGTGTGACCTTAGACAACTTAAGCTCAGTTTCCTCATCTGAAAAATGAGGATAATAACAATAATAGTGTTTGCCTCATGCATACTGTTATGGGGATTGAAAGTATTAACATATGCAAAGCAGTTAGATTAGCATCTGTCAGATAAAACAGGCTATGTGTCAGCTGTTGTTAGGACTTACATCCAGACGTGTATTAATAGCATCCGCCTTCCTATGGTGCTGAAGGGAACGGAAACGTCAGTATCAAGAGGGACAGCTCTGGTGACTTCTTTAGATTGTATATCCTTAAGTACAGTTCTAAATGTGCACATTAGCATATGGAGTTCAGAAGTTTCTTGGAATGCAAGAATCATGGGAATACAAGGAATGTTTGATGTTATGAAGTCTGTTATCATAATTGAGTATATTAATAAGTCAGAGAAGAAAAACTCCATAATTATCTTTTTGGTTGCCCAAAGAGCTTTTTATCAAAACCCAACAGCCACTTTTGATATGAAAAGCTTTAATTAGGAATAGAGGGATACACACTGGACATGATAGAGGCACATGTAAACACAGACACACGTGTCAATTGAGAAAACTACCAGGGTGCTTAACAGTAAAATGCAAGAAGTGTTTTCCATTATCAAAGATAGGACAATATCGACTGCTACGGGCACACTGTTATTTAATATTATTCTGGAAGTACTAGCCAATGCGATTAGACAAGAGGAAAAAAGGCTATAAATATGGGAGGGAATTATTTGCAGATGATATTATTGTATATCTCCAAAACCCATAAATAATCAATTGAAAACCTGTTAGAAATAACGATATAAGTCAGTTAAGTGCCTGGTTAGAAAGTCATATAAAAATTCGTAGTTTTTCTGTATGGGAATACAGTGAGATGGAATTGACTAGTCTAAGTCTGGTAGGCTGGATGAATTTCCTGCCTCTACCAAGCAGGTGTCGTTCCGCCCCTGAGCAGTGGGCTGTGACTGGATACATTTCTGCTGGATAAACTGAAGTGGTGATTTGGACAGCAAGGCAAGTCTTCATCAAGGCGCACCTTTTTGTTGCTTCTGGTTACCTGCTGGCAGGAATTAGCTGAGGAGTTTGTTGTATGTGCCATGTGTGTCAAACTGGAATCTTTGAAGTTGTTCAAATAAAGAGGATTAGTCATAGTTCTAGGGAGATGTAAAGACTAAGGCAAAAGAAGTAGAGTTTATACGGTTTTATGCCTCTGTTGACCTGACATAGACACATCTCCTTGTACTATATGGGTATTTTCTGCACTGTTTGCATCGAGAAGGTCACGATTTAATCAATTCTGTATGGTACTAGACCTCCTGTATCCATGAAGAAAGAAGATGTTCCGCCATTATCTTAACAGTACATCTAATACAAAACGGCAGTGCAATTCTGTCAGAAAGTTACTTCTCAGAATGTTAAATTTGCGTATAAGTTCCAAACAGCGTATATTGCTTTTAAGCTGACTTTCTGATCTCTTGCCACTAAGCCTGACACGCTCTTTATTCTCATTCGCTGTATCTAAGAATTTATTTATTTTTTCTCTAAAATGTATTTTAAGGACTGAAGCTATATTTAACAACATTTTTGAAATTACATGATTTTTTTTCTTATTTATTCTCCATGGTCAAATACACGTAATTAAAAAACGTGTTACCTTTTTCAAGTGCTGACTAGTTAGGCAACACAGAACTTGGTAAGTGACATAAAGCTTCACCCATAAGCCCTAAACCTTGAATTCTGCATACTCACGTATTTCACCCAGAGTACCAGAGGGATGCCATTTGATAACATCAAAAAACCAAAAACCAAATCCTCTGTCGTTGAGTCAATTCTGACTCAGATGCCGACAAGACAGAGGTGCCTGTAGGTGTTTGCAGAAACTTTTAATTTTTAAAAAGCCATTCATTTAGAAAAGACCCAAATATATATTTTACAAAGAAGCTTGAAGAAGTCTGGGGCTGTATAATACTGTTTTGACAACAAGATGCTTGTAAATATGTACGTGTGAAAAATAATTATAAAGTAGAAAACCATTCCATTTGGTGCCCCCTACACGTAAGTCGGAAGCCCTGGTGGTGTAGTGGTTAAGAACTATAGCTGTTAACTAAAAGGTTGGCAGCTTGAATTCTCCAGGCACTCCTTGAAAACTCTATGAGGCAGTTCTATTCTGTCCTATAGGTTCGCTATAGGGTCGCTAGGAGTCGGAATCGACTCAATGGCGGTGGGTTTGGGTTTTTTTTTTTTTTTTTGGTTTACATGTAAGTGACTACATAAACAAAGGGAAGCGAGGCTTAACTTGAACATAACAGATCCTTCACTGGAAGCAAGTCCAACAGAAACCCTCATGCATTCTAGAAATGTAAATTTATGGTCTTTATTCTCTTCCAAAGGATTCTTTGTTTTGCTAGAGAATCTGCAAAAATGATTACTTTAAATAGCAATCTCTATTAGTGTAACATCTTCTCAAGAGCCCATTCAGTAATTTTCTTGGTTAAAAGATTTTTTTGGCAGATACAGCTTTGCTTCTCTTATTTCTATTTTCCCCTCACTTGGGTTTGTGATTAACTTTTAAATAAAATTTAACATAAAAATAAGTAATAAAATTACTTAGCATTTCTACTTTTAATTTCGAATTTCATTCATTCACTCGTTCATTTATTCAAAAAATATGCATTGAAAACCTGCTATGTTCCAGGCACTGTTCTAGACCCTGAGACATAGCAAGAAACAAAATTCCTATCCTCATGGAGTTTGTATTCTGATTCTGATGAAGATAAGACACTGGAGACTTGGACGATTTACAGTCTATCAGATGCTGAGCTTGTCATTAAAAAGAAAGAGAAAAGCAAACTCAGGTCAATACACACATGTCGCTGGTCTAAATCCTCGGAAGTAGGCCAGTTATTAATCCCTCAACGATCAGTCAACTGGGCATCCCGTAATGATCGCATCACCTCCCTAACTGCATTGCACAAACCGAAAAACATCCTTTTCCAATCAACATTCCCATCTGATGGGAGTAATCAGCTGTTGGAATTTGCGGGCTGCTCCATACTAGTGTGAAGTGCCATAGTTGGGAAAATGCGGACATTGGTGTCAGAGGAACCTGCTTTCAAATTTTGTCTCTTGCTCTGATGTTGGTCATTTTATCAACATGTTGAGACAGTGGGTATATGCATCGTTTATTAAAAAGATATTCTGCCCTCTGCTGTGCTGACTCATTGATCCCTCTGGACCCCAGTTTCCTCTGGTGTAAATTGAGAGAGTTGGGCAAGATAGTCTCTAGGGTCTTTTTTTAACCCCAGGCACTTCTCTGACTCCAGGGCGGGTGACCAGTTGTCCAGGTTTGTCTGGGCCTGACATGTTTTCAGGTCATGAAACTTTCAGTGCCAAAACCAAGAGAGCCCTGGCAAGCCGGGCTGTTTGTTCATCCTAACACCAGGCGTCCGTAGTGCTGGGCTGGTGGCGTGAACAACAGTACATGCCCCTCATCACCTTCCCTGGTATCCCACTGAATACTTAAGATTAATCTCACCTTCCAGAAGAATCCAAGCATAAAGTTAGCAAAGAAACAAAGCCACAGCCACATGGTGCGACCAGTTTTCTTCATTCATCTTTTGCCTCCCTTAATAGTTTTCTGTCTTTAAACTGTTTCGCAAACCTGTTTTAATCATCTGTGGCCACGGTTTTAGTTTAGGTAACTAGCTGTAACGCAGCAGGCCGGCAGTTTGGGCAGACTAAGAAACAGTCACGAACTTTCTCAGGAAGACTCGAGGCTCCTGTTTCCTTTGGTGGGAAGACACCTGCCCCAGCCTTGACAGAAGCATCCTCTAGTGAACTTTAAGGCAAGTTTCTTCCCCTGCTCCTCCTCCACTTCCTCTTTATTTTTATTCTCCATCTCATTATTATTACCATTGCATTACTATTATTATTATTGTTACTATCAAAATTATGATGTCGGTGAAGAATATTGAATATACTGTGGACTGCCAAAAGAATGAACAAATCTGTCTTGGAAGAAGTACATCCAGAATGCTCCCTAGAAGCAAGGATGGTGAGACTATGTCTCACATACTTTGGACAAGTTATCAGGATGGATCATGCCCTGGAGAAGAACATCATGCTTGGTAAAGTAGAGGGTCATCGAAAAAAAGGAAGACCCAGGGCTAGATGGATTGACACAGTGGCTGCAACAATGGGCTCAAGTGTAACAACGACAGTGAGGGTGGCGCAGGATCAGGCAGTGTTTCATTCTGTTGTACACAGGGTCGCTGTGAGTTGGAACCAACTCTACGGCACCTAACAACAACGACCAAAAGACAGTCACTTCTGTGGGAACAGCAACGACCCAAGAGGGCCCGGAGCTCTGGTAGCCTGATGTTTTGATTCTGAGTGGAGGCTGTGTACCTTGTGGAGATCCCGGGTGGGAAGGCCAGCTCTGCCAGCCCCAGCTGAGATATCACTTAACAGCACAGGCCCTGCAGGGGCAGGACCTGCTCAACATGTTTACAAGATGTGTAGCTATTAGCAACACCTTAAACAACACCTTACCACGCGTTAATTAACTGGGAGCACGGCCGATGCACCCAGCTCTAAAGCTGGCCAAATTGCATCAGTGTTTGGGCTCTCAATTGATACCAAAAAATAACTCACCACAGGTGTGTTGTGAGCAGTGCCTTTCCCCAGCAGGTTGCTTGTTTGCTACACTTCAGCTACAGTAGATCCCAAAGTGACAAAAACGCCAGGGTTACGAGTTTATTAAGGCCACTTAAATTGGTTAAGCGCGTCCATTATTTCAGCTGAGTGGCAGACACTGTATGCACGCACTAACAACAACAAAAAATCCAAACCAGTTGCTGTCAAGTCGATTCCGACTCATGGAGACCCCATGTATGTCAGAGTAGAACTGTCCTCCACAGGGTTTTCATGACTGTGACATTTTGGAAGTAGACCACCAGTGTTTGGGCCACTCAGGGTCCCCACGCCTGCACTAACCCCCCCTCCATGAATTTTACGCCAGGAGCAACCTGGGCATCAGGTCTTGCCCCACCAGTTACCGAGGTGGAGGTGTGCTATTTTCTAAGTCTTGTCGTGGATGAACCCACCGTCTGCTGTAAGACACTCATGTTTTACTGTAAAATACCCCTTAATCGAGCAGGAGAGAAAATGAAATCTTTCCATACCGAATTTCCTTAGTCAGATCAGTAGATGAGTTCCATTTCTTATAAAATCATCCCTTTACTTAACTGGCAGTTCAAAACCACCAGTAGCTCTGAGGGAGAAAGATGTGCAGTCTGCTTCCATAGAGGCTTACAGCCTTGGATATGGGGTCCCTATGAGTTGGAATCGACTTGATGGCACACAATGACAACAAGATAATTTAATGTGGGTATACGAGATGTCTTGGTATTTGAGGTCACTGACATTGCTGCTTTCATGGATTTCGTTGACCTAAATACCTATTTATTTATTGCTTTTTGCTCCCCCCAACCTTGCCCTCTATAGGAAGATGGCAAGTTTTCCCGTTACATAAGTGAACATTTTATGAATGGTAAAATATCACCTCTGTGCAACTATATGGAGTCCCTGGGTGGTGCAAGCTAACTGTTAATTGAAAGGTTGGAGAATTGAGTCCACCCACAAGCATCCTGGAAGAAAGACCTGGCAATCTAATTTCCAAAACTCAGCCATTGAAAACCCCATGGAGTACAGTTTTACTCTGTAATACATGGGCTCTCCTGAGTCAGAGTCAAAGTGATGGTAACTGGTTTATACAACTATAATCCTACCAGAGTTTTAAAAAAAAAAGTCAGGATAAAATCCAGAATCTCCCAACCTTCAAGGAAAAAGGCTGCTATTTGTGAGGTCTTCTCACCAGGTGAGGTTACTGGGGGAATTGGCTCGTTCTCTGCATTGCAGAAGAGATTTCAATATCCATTGGGAAGTTGGTTGGATGCCATTTCAGATCCCTTTCAGAATACACAGCATACCAGGTGTGGTTAAGGGCTGGGGGTGGAGAAGGTAGGAGAGAAGGATATCAGAGGGGAACAGCAGACAGGATTTTCACTTTTTATCTTATCCCCTTCAGTATTTTTTAAAAAATTAAAACAATGCGTCATGCTTTTGAATAATAATAAAAATTAAAAATTTTTAAGATCCCTTTACAGACTGTGATTCAATGACTCCCTGCTGGCTTGGTTGTTTGAGGAGAGATCTAAAGGGGTACAGGCTCAGCGCTGTTCTCTAGGGGTGGTGGTGACTGTGTCGTCAGACCAACCAAGTGCCACATACAAGCCAGAAGGTGGGATGTGCCTCGGGGGGATTTCCACCCCTGAATCAAGGTTGGTCAAACCCCGGGGGCGTAGTGGTTAAGAGCTACAGCTGCTGACTAAAAGGTTGGCAGTTCGAATCCACCAGGTGCTCCTTAGAAACACTGTAGGGCAATTCTACTCTGTCCTATAGAGTCACTATGAGTTGGAATCAACTTGATGGCACTGGGTTGGGTTTGGTTTGGGTCCAAGGGAGTAAGGAGCCCTGGTGGCACAGTGGTTAAAGTATCTGACTGCTAACCAAAAGATCGGCGGTTCGAAACCACCAGCGGCTCCTCAGGAGAAAGACGTGGCAGTCTGCTTCTGGAGAGATTTACAACCTTGAAAACCTATGGGGTTGCTCTGAGTCAGAATCAACTCGACAGCAGTGGGTTTTCAAGGGAGTAGGAAGAGGAGAGAAAATGGCTAAAGTGACTTGGTGCCTTTGACACCTCTCCAGGCCGAGCTCACAGGGGGCTGTGAGGATTGCTGCTTGCTAATTACACGTTGGTGAACACGTGTGCTCCTTGGAGGAAAGGCCAGCCACTTAGTGCAAAATAACAACCAAACAGTGCTCCTAATATCATCTAATAGCTTTCTCTTGAAATTCAGTCTTGGGCTGGGCTCACCTTCCAAAGCCTCATACACCATGCCTCGTAAGCTGTGAGATGCAGCGGTGGCTCAACGGTAGAATTCTTGCCCTTCACGCGGGAGATCAGAGTTCAATTCCTGGCCGATGCACCTCACGTGCAGCCATCACCCATCTGTCATTGGAGGCTTGCGCGTTGCTGTGATCCTGAGTAGGTTTCAGCGGAGCTTCCAGGCTAAGAAGGACTGGGAAGAAAGGCCTACGGATCACAACGGTCCACTCCACAACCAATCCTAGGAATGGCACAGGACTGTGCAGTGTTGCGTTCTGTGGTACACGGGGTCACCATGAGTTGGGCATCAACCAGACGACAGCTAACAGCAACAACAACTGGGCAAGCCACCGGAAGCCGAGGACAGTGGCTGTTTAGCAGCCCCTTCCACAATGTGCTTTCTCTCTGATCTCTCCCGATCATTAGATAATCTCCCTTTCAGCAGATCTTTCGGCCACATGCAACTAACTATCCCCACTTTGACTCCAAAGCCCACTCCCAGCCTGCTTTACCAAATAGCAAACCCAAAGAGTTGCTGTCCAGTCAATTTTGAGTCATGGCGACCTGATGCGTGCAGAGTAGTACTGTGCCTCATAGGGCTTTTGAGGCCATGACCTTTGGAAGGAGATCACCAGGCCTTTCTTCTGACGCACCTCAGGGTGGGTTTGAACCACCAATATTTCAGTCAGTTGTTCAGTGCTTAACTGTTTGCACCACCCAGAAATTCTTCTTTTCCAAACAGAGAGGAGAAAAAAAAAAAAAAAATTTCTGAGTGCTCAGCACCCATCTAGTTGGTAGGAGCAGGAACAGGTATCTCCCTCGCCATCTTTTCTCCAGGGGTTGCTGCCCCGGGATGGAGAGCAGGAAAAGACAGTTGATCCCCACCCCCCCCAACATCATCCATCTACTCTTCCCTTCGTCATGTGGTTTGGCTTCCAGCAATGGCAAGCCTGCAATTAAAAGCAGCCACTTTTATGAGACATTGCTTTGCCCAAGCAAATACCCTCCATGCATTGATTGGGAAGGTTTCTGGGGGTCACAATGAGGCCGCCAAGCTGACTGCTTCTGAAAGCAGACCGTATGCTGCCTTTACAACGTCCCTTTGGTGTTTAATTTGATGAAACAATGAGCCATAATCAGCCGTGAGGACATCAGCTGTGATTGATGGGCGGAGACTCACGTGGTACAACTCTGATTTCAGTATCATCACGCTAATCCCATTAGTCGCTTGAGTTGACTTGTTTTGGGCTACCTTAAAAAAAGTTATTTCTTTAATGGTCAAATTGCCGTGAGGTCTGGAAGATCTAATGTATCATAAAACCTGTTAAATAACCCGCCTGGCAACCCTCCCTGCTGGGCAGTGCGCTAGCATATGGGGGACCCGGAACGAAGACACCAGCCTACATGCATACACCACCCAGTCGAGGCCTCGAGGAAGTCTCAGTGTGCAGAAAGAAAGATGTGTGCTCTAAGCCAGGACTCCTCAAGCTGCAGTGTGTGGATGGCTCCCTGAGAGTCTCCTTAAAACACAGATTCTGATTTAGGGGGTGTGGGGTGGGACCTGAAATTCTGCATTTCTGACAAGGTGACGCTGACGCTGCTGGTCCAAGGACCACACACTGAATAGGGAGGTGCAGAGGATCTTGAGAATATTCATAACAGCAGCTGATTGCTTCGACAGACTCCTTCTAACATTCACATGTTATCAGCACCTCAGCTTGGGAGAGACAATCTTTTAGAGAAAGGGAAACTAAAACCCCCAGGATGAATTTCTTCAGTTTTGCCCAGTACCAGCCTCTGGAGGCTCTGGATAACGTGAAAAGCACTATAGCTTAGGGGTCAAAAAAAATACTATGTGTTATATCATCACCTGTCTGTCAATTTGTCGCACTGTGGTGCCTGCAGGGACGGATTACCCAATAAGCAAGGTATGCCGGGCTTACTGGTGCTTACTTACTAATCTCTACTGCACAATTTCACATGGGTTTCAACACAGATATGGAATTGTACACTACAGATTAGTTAGTAAACACAATGAAGCCCACGCGTACCTTGCTGACTGGTTAATCCACTGCTGGGTGCCTGGCATGTTGCTATGATGCTGGAAGCTATGCCACTGGTATTTCAAGTACCAGCAGGGTTACCCATGGTGGACAAGTTTCAGCAGAGCTTCTAGACTAAGGCTAGGAAGAAAGACCTGGAGATCTGTTTTCAAAAAATTGTCGATGAAAACCTTATGGATCACAAGAGAATATTATCTGGTAGAGTTCTGAAAGATGAGCCCCCTAGCCTAGAAGGCACTACACAAGAGCTGCAGTAACGGACTCAAACATGGCAACCATCATGAAGATGGCACAGGACTGGGCAGCATTTTATTCTGTTATATAAGGTCACCGTGAGTTGGAGCCAACTGGACAGTGCCTAATAACAACATGTGTTATGAATATTTTTTGTGTGTGTTATGTGTATTCATTTAATCTTTACTTTCAACCCCATGCAGTAGGTACTATTATCACCATCCCCGTTTTACAGATGAAGAAACCGATGAGTAAACCAGTTAAATAACTGAAGTCAGAGCTAGTAAGTAGCAGAAATAAAATTCAAATCCTCATTTTATGACTGCACAGTCTCTCTATATATTTTGACCCCTAAGCTATAGTGCTTTTCATATAGGATTTAATATGTTGGCTCTCTCCATCTTTGGTGAAAGCACGTTATCCACAGCCTCCACGGGCTGGTACTGGGCAAAATTAAGAAACTCACCTTGGGGGTTTTAGTTTCCTTTTCTCTAAAAGATTGTCTCGGCCAAACTGGGGTGCTGATAATATTTGAATTTTAGAAGCAGTCTCTCGAAGCAAGACAATACATAGCCTAAGCAATGGGTGGCTTATGCCCTAACTGAAGACCTGAATGGTGGCATTTACCCTTGTTGTCCCTTCACACTGAATTGGGGCTCACTCCTTGCAAACAATGAAGCTGGCCTGGCAGCCTTCCCAGAAGGAAAATGACAAAGGAGAAAACAAATACCTTTTGGAGGTTTTCAGAGGGCCCTAGATCACCTTGGAAAACCTGTGTACAGTGTGGTCTAGTTGACATTCCTGCTCTCCAGTCAGTTTACCATTGAGTCACGGCTTAAGTACAGTTTTCTTGAGTCCATAGATGCTTTAAATGAAAAAAACGTATTTTTTAGGCTAAATTTTTCGAACATTTCAAAAGACAAGTAGATATTTTTTGCTTGATTTCACAAGTAAAACAACAGCCGCCACCTCAGCATTTAACTAGGAAAAAAAGTAGACATGGTTATTAAAAACCCACTGCCATCGAGTCGATTCCAACTCATAGTGACCCCATAGGACAGAGTAGAACTGCCCTGTAGAGTTTCCAAGAAGCACCTAGTGGATTTGAACTGCCGACCTTTTGGTCAGCAGCCATAGTACTTAAACACTATGCCACCAGGGTTTCCACATGGTTATTAGCTTCTAAAAATAGCTCTTATAGATCATGTTGTTGTCAGTTGCTGTTGAGTCATGGCAACCCTACGTACACCAGAAGGAAACGCTGCCCTATAAGTCTTGGCATCCTTGTGCCCAAGGAGCATTCTGATTGTGTTTCTTCTAAGACAGATTCATGAACATACCTAAAAGGCAAGAAGTGACCAATCAATATCAATGCAGATAACTCACTGAACTCACCCAAATGTCCATTTTATAGAAAGTAAAAATTATGGATCAAAAAGATAGAGCAGGTTACATTTCCTTTAAAACTAACGTGCTGCCGAGAAAGAGCATTATCAGGCCGGGAATCAGGAGGCCCCACATGAATTTGAACCTTGATTTTTCTCATCTGTAAAACCAGGGAGGTAGACTTCCAGGACAACCCTCCCAGGTCTGACATTTGATGAATTAAACCTTAACCGTTGATCCCGAGCAGAGTGAGGTTCACTGATGGGGTAGGCTTATTAAGCTACAGCCATCACCTTCTCCTTTCCACTGGGCCCTCTGGATGCCTCGTAAAGCACAGGTGCTCAGTGTTTCTGTGCTTCAGCCAGTGGAGAGTTCAGAAATCTCACAAAACATAGATGTATGTGTATATATATCAGAAAACCAACCAAACCAAACCCAGTGCCATCGAGTTGATTCCAACTCATAGCCACCCTATAGGACAGAGTAGAACTGCCCCATAGAGTTTCGAAGGAGCACCTGGCGGATTCGAACTGCTAGCCCTTTGGTTAGCAGCTGTAGCACTTAACCACTACGCCACCAGGGTTTCCATATATCAGAAATCTCATAAAAACATACACAGATGTGTGTGTATATATATCAGAAATCTCATAAAACATATACATATGTATGTGTATATATATCAGAAATTTCATAAAAGCATATACATATATGTGTGTATATATATATCAGAAATCTCATAAAAATATATGCATGTGTGTGTGTGCATATATATATATATATATATATAGTGTTGTTAGTTGCCATTGAGTCAATTTTGACTCACGGTGACCCCAAGTGTTGCAGAGTAGAACTGTGTCTCATAGGATTTTCAAGACTGTGAGCTTTCAGAAGCAGACCATCTTCTGAGGCTCCTCTGGGTGTTGAATTTGCCAACCTTTTGGCTCGTAGTCAAGTGCTTAGCCGTTTGGGGACTCCTATCATGTATACATAGTTGTGAGTTACCTTGGAGTCAACCCTGACTCATGGTGATCTTGTGCACAACAGAACAAAACACTGCCTGGTCCTGTGCCATCCTTGGGTGGTGGTTGTGATTCATAGGGTTTTCACTGGTTGATTTTTGGGAGGAGATAGTCAGGCCTTTCTTCCTACTCCATCTTAGACTGGAAGTTCCATTAAAACCTGTTTAGCATCACATAAGCCTTCACTGTGGTGGCTGCACATGAGAAGAACTGGCTGAGAATCAAACCCAGGTCTTCCTTCCACACGGAAGGCAAGAAGTCTATCACTGAACCACCAATGCCTCATACACACACACACACAAACACACTTAACTGCTGGGTCAGGTGACCAGGCGCTGTGCTGCACAATTATTCGTCATAATAAGAGTATGAGGTTTATTCTCCCCATTTTACAGATGCGGCGGGTAAGATCTCAGAAAGGGTAGGAGATCCACCCAAGGTCACTGGAAGGCTGAGGCTTGACTACCATGAAGACTATAAATAGAGGTCAATAGCACTTCCTTCCAGCACAGCCTACACCTATGACCAGCCCCTCCTGCTAGTGATGCAGCTTTTTCTCAGGCACAGGTCTCCCTTCCAGAGCAAGATCGCTTTCCATGTTAGCCTACAGCTTGCTGTTGAAAACTGCTTTCTGTCAGCGGCTTTTGTTTTTCATAGGATTAAGACAATAAAGAGCCCTAAGCATTTATTTCCCTAAAACAATGGGTCAGCTTTCATCCTACTCACTCCTGGGTACTTTGCCATCTTAGCAGATTGTAAGAGAAGCCTGCCCCAAACAGGTGACCTGATTATGGAAACCCCTGAGTTTTCCAATGACTTTCCACTGTAAGGTAGTTATTTGCATTACAAGCTTCACAGGGAAATGCCCTCTCTCTGAAAACAAACAAAAAAACTTCTCTGAAAATATTTTACTAAAACTATGCATCTTCCTAGTCCAAAGTTCTCCACGAGTCATGGCCTCTGTCTTCGAAAAGCTCTCACGTGTCTTGAAGTAGGAAAGAATCTCAGATTTGAAGGAAAAGGAATGGTTGTCACCAGAGAATGTTTGCAAAGTTCTGGGGCCGTGCAGAGAGGTGGAGGATGGACAGAGGCCACTTGGGTCCATTCTGTGTCCTCCGTAGAGTCCAGTTGGTTGTTGTTCAGTCGTTTGTGACTTTCTTTCCCACTCCCTGTCCCCAGATTCAAGTGACCAGTTTTGCCATGAGGGCTTACAGGTGCAGTGCATTCTATAGACTTGGACAACTTCCTAAAAATGACCCAGCCTTACCTGGGATACAGGCTGACCCGTTTATTCTCTCTACCAGCCTAATGCATGTGCTTTATTCGGGTTTCCAATAGCCAACCATCACTGTCTTTGCATTTAGGAGTCAAGGGTATGCTTATTGTCTGGGACTCCGTAAAACATCGGCACAGAATTTAGACGCTGATAAGGGAGCCGGTTTTAAGGCACAATTAGATGAGCTCGTAACTGCTGCTTACAAAGCTCCTAAAGGTCTGATTTTTAAAAAATTGTCCTTAGAGCATGTGCTCAGAAAGATGTGAGACTGAACCTACTGCAAAAGGAAAGAGCAACTCCTAGCGTTATGACGGGTTTGGCCAGCCTGCGGCTGCATCTGACCAAGAAGGCGAGTTCTTAGTTCACGAAATTAGATCAGACTTGAATTTTAAAATATTCTTAGTTTTTTACCTTTTGCTTGTTTTCCCATCAAATGATATAATTAGATGATGTTACTCATGTCTGCAATTCTGCAGCAGTTGTAATATGCCAGAGAGTTATTTAAACTCATTCGGACTCAAATGTGAGAAACCACAGGGTAAACATTTCACCTACAAAGCCTTCTCGGCAATCATTTCTCCTTAGTTTAATGTATTCACCAAACAATTCAAACAGGCAGAGAAAAATCAAACGGGTTTTTATCTAATTTACACACAATGGTCTATGAAAAATTCCACGAAAAATCTAAATTACCCGTTTGAATGCCCAGTGCAGTTAAAAGCGGGGAGGTCTTATAACCGGTTTAAGCAACAGGTACTAAAATGAATAGAAACCAAAGTTTTTGATCTTCCGCTCTCTCTCTCTGCTCTCTAGCTTTCAAAATCACAATCTTAAATTAATTCCATTAGATTTTCAGCTGCTTTCCAGGGAGCAGGGTGCCTGTGCGGAACAAAATGTTTTCTGCCCACAATGGTCCTCTTTAGTTTGATGCCTTAAGCAAAGCAAAAAAACAAACAAAAAAACCCCAAAACCCAATATTCCACAGGACCACGACACACACAATTGTATCCTTTCCTTTTTTAATGTTTCACTCTCGGGAGCAGGGAGGGGAGGGGGAAAAAGGCTAAAACAAACTAATTTTTGGTCATTTTATTCCTTCCGCAAACAGTTTGAAGACTAACCAATTTGTACTTACAAATCTGGGGCATTAGCTGCCGGGAACCCTAAATCCGCCTGCAGACAAGCAGTAGCTGTTTGTAGGCCAAGCTGTTTGTAAGCCTGATTTGACAGGAGAAAGCTATTCATTCCTTTGTCAACTGTCAGTCTAACACCGTTCACCCGCCCGGGTCCCGGCTATGGGAGCGCACTCTTCCGTCCTACAACTGTGTAATGAACAGACTGTTTCATTAGTGGGACAATTCACCCGACAGATCCAGCCCAAACAACTTATTTCACAATTTGTGAGCAGAATTAAATTTCGGGGGAGTCGCTCGAAGGGGCGGGGGGCAGGCGGGGGGGTAGGTGCGCTTGGTACAATGTCCCAGGGATCAGCGTACGGGGACAAGTGTCCCTGGCAATTTTGCCGGCAGTCGTGGGCTGCGGCCCGTGAGACCACCGCATGCAGATCAGCGGATTAGGGGGGGCCCAGCATCAGGTCAAGTGTCTGGAGGGGAGCTGATAAACACCCCAAACCTGGCAACAGCTTTTCCTTTCTTCTTGCCCCACTTGTGAGTGTCAGAGCAAATCTTCTGAATGGCAGTCCAGTTTACTTAGAGACCCTTTCTTCAAGAGACACTTTCCATTTTCTGAAGCCCATTCCAGGCCGCCTCGGGAATAAATTTGCCCTGCGTCTTACACACAAAAAAACGTCTTTTTGCTCCACATCTTGACTAGGAGCCTTTGTCTCAAGGTGTGTGAACCAGAACAAAAATCCACAGTGAGAGTCCCGAAGGTTTCAGAGCCCCCAGATTTAGCTTTAATACAAATTAAACACTTTGAAGATTACACAATCAAATCCTTTTGTGGGGGGTGGTCACAGAAAACTCATTTGAACATCAGCAATGTATGGATTTGGCTCAACGGGCAAATTTTAAGCAGCAAACGGTCATAGAATAACTTGGTCTTAATAATATCCTCTACATCCATTGCCACGCATCCAAAGCAAGCAAACAGGCAGCCTGTTAGGTTTTCCTATGTTTTAAGAATCCCATGGAGAAGCCATGCTTATTGTATTACTTTGTATCTCTGTGTTAACTCAAAGGGCTTGATAGCAAGTCTGTGTGGTGACATCAAACATTTCCTAAGGAGGTCTGAGCAGAGATGCTTGATTTTCACTCCGAGATGCTCTAAAATGTTTTAATAGACTAAAGTGTTTGAGGGGCCTTTGTTGCAGCTTGGCTTAGCTTTATGGTTTCGCTTTTTTGGGGGGGGGCAGTTTAATTTTTAATTTGGTATGGCTTGTAAAGCTATCAGAAGTTTTTAAATGAACATCATTAAAAATGGTCAAGTGGGAAAGTCCTCTGAAAATTAGGCTGTCACTTCCTCCAGACGTCTTAAATTGAGACGTTTTGGAACTCTTTTTGCCGGTAATTTTGAAAATATTCTCCTTTTAATATTTTGGCTGCATTCTCATGATAGCTTTTTAAAATTTAGGTAATGGAAGATACGTTATCAGACTTAGCAACAAAACTTCTGTTCTAGACCAATGCAATGAAAATTCATTAAAATGTGGAAACTTTTTATTTCTATTGTTAGCTACATTCATTCTGTAGAGAATATTCAATCTGGTAAACTACTAAATTAAGCCCAGAATACTTCTCGGTTGTTGCTGGTTGCCATCAGGTAGATCCTAACTCATGACAATCCCATGGGTGCAGAGTAGAACTCTTCCACTGCGTTTTCAAGACTATGACTTTTCTGAAGCAGATGGCCAGCCCTGTTTTTTGAGGCAACTCTGGGTGGGTTTGAACTGTCAACCTTTTGGCTAGTAGTCAAGCACTTACCCGTTTGCACATCCCAGGCAGTCAATTTTCAGTTATTCACTCAGAAAATTTACTAGCATTACAGCTATTATATTTTCTAGTAGAAAACTACCCACAACTTTGGTTTATGAAGATTTCAAAGCTAAACTATAATAGTCACAGGGATATTCTCCGGTCACTCTGTACTGCTGGATCTGTTATAGTAAGACATAGATCATCTCACCCTCTTTTCACCTTTCTTTGTAGGAAAGATGATGGCTCAGTGCCAGAATTCTCTCCTTCCACCAGGGAGACCCAGTTCGATTCCCAGCCAATGCCCCTCATGCGCAACTACCACCCATCTGTCAGTGGAGACCTTCAGGTTGCTATGATGCTGAACATGTTTCAGCAGAGCTTCCAGACTAAGACAGATTAGGAAGAAAAGCCTGGTGATCAACTTCCAAAAATCAGCCAATAAAAACCCTATGGATCCCAGTGGTCCAATATACAACCATGGGGACCGGGCAGAATTCATGAGTCGGGGTCGACTCCACGGCACCTAAGAACAACAACAATAGTGCTATATGTACCTGCAGATCAAGTTAATTTACAGCCTACCAGTGGACGCTGACGGTTTACTATGTTCTACGGAACAATTTCTCCTCCATCACCAAAGACGAGGGCATTTCTTGAAATGATGAGCTTGGTATTTCCCTTCCTCGTACAGGCATCCAAGCTAAATGAAAAACCTGGGTTACAGAGGTCGTTCAATGGCCCTCTGGCTTCCATGATGGCAGGATTCCCTGAATAATCATGTGGACGTTCACTCCTCTGCAGCCTTGCAAAGAAATCAGTCTAATCACCTGAAAATTCTGCTTCTTTGTGGTCCTTTCTCTTTTTGTCAGACTACTTTGGCTCCCTCTTTGCTTCCACGTCATTTAAACCTTTCAGCTCACCCTTCAAGCCTCACCATGGAGTCTCCACTTATGGTCGTCCTGGGATTTTCCAGGACTTCCCAAGAAGCTCCATCTCCTTCCTGTACCAGAAAATAAAGTCGACATCTACTCTTGCAGAATGTTCAAGCCATTCAGGAAAGATAAGGAGCAAAGTGAAAGTCATTCTAGACCCTCCACCTAGAGACATCCACTGCCAATAGATTGGAGGCCATACTTCAGTGTCTTTCTAGGCATTTATTAAAAACAAAACAAACCCAGTTACCATAGAGTCAACTCCGACTCATGGCGGCTCCACGTGCGTCTGAGTAGAATTGTGCTCTACAGAGTTTTCAAGGACTGATTTTTCAGAAGTAGATCACCAAGCCTTTCTTCTGAGGCACCTCTGGGTAGACTTGAACTTCCAACCTTTCAGTTAGCACCTGAGCACATTAGCTGTTGGCACCACCCAGAAACTCCATGCATTTATGTGTTTTGTTAAATAAAAATAGCAGCATACCATGCTTGCCACTTTATAAACTGCTTGTTTTTGTCCAGCAATATGTCCTGGAGACTTTTTAAATATGTCCTGGAGACTTTTTAAATATGTCATTATCTCTATATCTGCATATTCCTTTTTAAAGGAAGCATGAGAGTCCATGGAATGGATATACCATTAATGATCTAATGAATCCCTTTTTGTTGTCCATGTAGTGTGTATCCATTTTGCACATTATAAAGAACGCTGATATGAGCGTCTCTGTACAAACACCTTCGTGTACTTCTCTGTTAGCTCTTTAAGATGAAGACCTGAAAGAGGGATTGTTGGTCAAAGGATATGCATGTATATATATGTTGTCGTTAGGTGCTGTCAAATCCGTTCTGACTCAGCGACCCTGTGTACAACAGAACAAAACACTGCCCGGTCCTGCTCCATCCTCATAATTGTTCGTATCCTTGAGCCCATTGTTGCAGCCATTGTGTCAATCCATCTTGTTGAGGGTCTTCCTCTTTTTCGATGACCCTCTACTTTACCAAGCATAATGTCCTTCTCCAGGGACTGATCCCTCCTGGTAACATGTCAAAGTACGTGAAACGAAGTCTCACTGTCTTCGATTCTAATGAGCATTCTGGTTGTACTTTCTTCCAAGACAGATGTGTTCATTCTTCTGGCAACCCATGGTATATTCAATATTATTTGTCAAAACCATAATTCAAGTTCTTCGGCCTTCCTTATTTATTGTCCAGTTTTGCATGCATATGAAGCAATTGAAAATACCATGGCTTGAGTCAGAAGCACCTTAGTCCTCAAAGTGACTTTTTTTTTTTTTTTTAACACTTTAAAGAGGTCTTTTGCAATGAATTTGCTCGTTGCAGTACATCTTTTGATTTCTTGACTGCTGCTTCCATGGATGTTGATTGTGGATCCAAGTAAAATGAAATCCTGTAAAACTAATATGGTCAAATTACATAAAGGTTGAAAAAAAGAAAAAGATAACATATCACATAAAATTTCTCCAGGTTGTTACATAATCTTCACACCTTTCATTCGGGCATTGTGTTGTCCCCACCTCCCCGCTGTGGCTGGAATGTGCTGTGTCTACTTAACCCAGAGAAGTACAGGGATTTTTGAGCTTTCTCAACAGCCACCTTAAGAAATTAGCTTCTCAAAATAAACAACATTTTTGCCTTATAAAATAGGATTAGTTTTGGGCTTTTAAGAAGTAACAGTTTCTGCTGGTACAGTGGCATCCCTGGGAATGCAAACTAGGTTGGTGGTTGGAGTCCACCCAGCGGTATCTTAGAAGAAAGACACCATTGAAAACCGTATGGAGCGCAGTTCAACTCTGACACACGTGCAGTTACATGAGCTGGAGTCAACTCAATGGCAACTGGTTGCTGGTGCAGTAAATACGATTTTTTTTTTTTTTTTAGAAAAAGAGAAAGCAAAAGAAAAAATGGAGCCCTACCTAAGTTTTCATGATTTCATCATTGGATAAACAAGAACCAGTGTGCAGAATGAAGTAACAGCAACAGGTTTTGCATCCTGTGAAAACGAATTTCTCAGTTCCTCTGGTAATTTTCCCTGATGGTACCTGAGGTTGGAGCGGGCCTGCGGACCCAGTGGTGCCTGAGGCTGGAGCGGGCCTGCGGACCCAGTGGTGCCTGAGGCTGGAGCGGGCCTGCGGACCCAGTGGTGCCTGAGGCTGGAGCGGGCCTGCGGACCCAGTGGTGCCTGAGGCTGGAGCGGGCCTGCGGACCCAGTGGTGCCTGAGGCTGGAGCGGGCCTGCGGACCCAGTGGTGCCTGAGGCTGGAGCGGGCCTGCGGACCCAGTGGTGCCTGAGGCTGGAGCGGGCCTGCGGACCCAGTGGTGCCTGAGGCTGGAGCGGGCCTGCGGACCCAGTGGTGCCTGAGGCTGGAGCGGGCCTGCGGACCCAGTGGTGCCTGAGGCTGGAGCGGGCCTGCGGACCCAGTGGTGCCTGAGGCTGGAGCGGGCCTGTGGACCTAGTGGTATGTGACGCTGGAGTGGGTCTGTGGATGCAGTGGTCTGTGGCCATGGCATCAAGGGCCACGTGGCCTTCTGCTCAGTCCTGGACCTCCCTTTTCTGCCTTTTCTCTAGGTCTTCAGTGAAACTCTGGTGGCATAGTGGTTAAGAGCTACGGCTGCTAGCCAAGAGGTCAGCAGTTTGAATCTACCAGGTGCTCCTTGGGAACCTCATGAGGCAGTTCTGCTCTGTCCTATAGAGTTGTTCTGAGTGGGAATTGACTCGCTGGCAATGGGTTTGGTTTTTTTTTTCGGTGATAGCCCTCATACAATTGGGTCTCCCCTGGAGCTTTGCTTCTTTGAAGCGTGCATGGATTCTAACAGTTGAGTATTTTGACATTCTTCATTTCCAACAGCTGTGAGCTAAACGGTTGCAGCCACTGAGTGCTTTCATTCTGCAAGCTTGCCAAAACACTTGCCAAAAGTTTACTGTTTCCTATTCTGTATGTAAAGCCTTCAAAAAATTCTTTCACTTTTCTTTTGTCTTATTTCTAAGTCTTCCACTGTTTTAAATGATGTGGCTGCTGAGTCTCAGTGTTATGTTGGAACATTGTTTCTTCATGGGATTTAATTTCTCTCTCTTAAAAAATTGAATGGATGGCACTTCCACTTTTCTTTATAATTAATAAAGTCGACTAATATTTATAATTCCCATACTCATCAGATTATGTTGGTAGAGCAAATTTACAATGGCTCAACATCACAGATTTGTAAAAATACACTTTATTTTCTAAAGAGTATTAAAAATGTATTAAAGCAGTTTTAGGTGTACAGAACAATTGTGCAGAGAGTTGAGAGCATTCCCATATGCCCCTTCTCCTCCTTGCCTAGGGTTTCTCCATTGCTAAGATCTTGCATTCAGGTGGTTCATTTGTTACAATGGATGAACCAATATTGAGACTTTATAATTAGTTACAGTCCACAGTTCACATTAGGGTTCACGCTCTGTGTTGTATAGGCCATGGGTTTTGGCAAATGCATAATATCACGTACCCACTATTGTGGAATCATGCAGAATAGTTTCACTGCCCTGAATAAATAAAATGCCCTGTGCTCCACCAATTCATCCCTCCCCCAAGCCCCCAACCCCTGACAACAACTGATCTTTTTCCTGACTCTATAGTTTTGTCTATTCCAGAATGTCCAACTATAAAGCATATTGGGATAACATACTGTATATAATAAGTATATAAACTTGTTGCCAACGAGTTGATTCCAACTCATAGCAACCTCAGAGGATGAAGTAGAACAGCCCCATAGGGTTTCCAAGGAGCAGCTAGTGGACTTGAACTGCTGACCTTTTGGATAGCAGCCGAGTCCTTAACCACTGAACCGCCAGGGCTCCTGTAATATGTACACACATATTGTATGATATATATATATAATTGTGTATAATACTGTATATGCGATAATATTGAATATACAAGGAATCTTGGTGGCACAGTGCTTAAAACACTTGGCTGCTAATCTAAAGGTCAGCAGTTGGAACCTACCAATGGCAGTCTGCTTCTATAAAGATTTACAGCCTTAGAAGCTATGGGGCTGTTCTACTCTGTCCTGTAGAGTCCCTCTGAGTTGGAATTATTGGACGCCAGTGGGTTATGCATTTTTCAGACTGACTTCTTTCAGTAAGCAATATGTATTTAAGTTTCCTCTATGGCTTTTCATAGCTTGAGAGCTCATTTCTTTTTATCACTGAATAATACTCCATTGCATGGAGGGACCACAGCCTTTTTATCCATTCACCTATTGAAGGACATCGTGGTTGCTTCCAATTTTTTTGCAGTTATGAATAAGCTGCTATAAACTTTCGGGTGCAGATTTGTGTGGGCCATACCTCTGCGTCTCACTTAGGTTAATACCTAGGAGAGGAGTTGCTGGATCACATGTAACCTATGTTTAGCTGTGCAAGACAGTTTTGATTTTAATCAGGTGGTTCCCAAGAATTGTTGAAATAGCAACCTCGATGGAAAAATAGAATCAGTAATTTAAATGATATCGAATCCCTGGAAAATGAGCTCTATAAAGGTGGGGGTTTGTGTCTCTTTTGTTCTCTGCTGTGTGCTTGGCAGGGCCTGGCACACTCTGGGCATTCAGTAAATACATGTGGAATGAATGAGTGAGTGAATCCAATAAAAAAAAAAAAAGTACTTTGGATAATTCAGTGTGGCATAGGCATTTAAATCACTTTTCTCACTCCCTTGTTGATCTTTAAGTGAATAAAAGCTCTGTGACTTTGTCAAGTCTCTTAAATTACGTGAGTCTCAAAATCTCGGTTTTTCCATCCATAAAATGAGCACTGGAAAACCTGTAAGTCTCTTTTGCCCAAAGCTTTATCATGGGATGCGACGCTCACGTAAGCAATGATCTAACTGGTACATCTGCTGCCAGGCAGGCCCACTGTACAAAAAGGAATTCCAAACAGAAGCTTCCCCAAAGTATTTGGGGAATGGAGGTGCTTAGGAATAAATGTATAATCTCAAGGTAACACTGTTGTTACTTGCTGTTGAGTCGGCTCCGACTCATGGAGACCCTGTGTACAATGGGACAAAATGTTGCCTGGTCCTGTGCCATCTCTATGGTCCTTGGTATGTTTGAGTACATTTTGGTCGCCACTATGTCCATCCTTCTCATTGAGGGTTTCCCTCATTTTCACTGACACTCTACTTTACCCCAACATGATGTCCTTTTCTAGTGACTGGTCTTTCCTGATGACAATTCTATCTCAGTCATCTAGTGCTGCTATAACAGAAATACCACACGTGGGTGGATTTAACAAACAGTAGTTTATTTTCTTACAGCTTAGGGGGCTAGAAGTTCAAATTTAGGGTGCTAGCTCCAGGGGAAAGCTTTCTCTGTTGGCTCTGGAGGAAGTTCCTTGTCTCTTCAGCTTCCGCTTCCTGGTTCCTTGGAGATTTCCAAGTATCTTGGCATCTCTCTTCCCCCATCTCTGCTTGCCTAATGTGGAGAGCAGGCTGGCTGAAGGTAAATGAAGAAGTAAACAAAATGTGAAGAAAGAAGATAAAGAAGACGATGTAACCTAGAGGAGAAAAACAACTTTATCAACAGAAGAACCGGGACCAACTAAGTCACAAACAAGGACTTATGAATATCAACCAAACAGACTCAAAGAGCTCCAGCTAAGTTGTAAACAAGTACTAATCAACACCAACCTAAAGGGCTCAGAGAGCCCCAACATGTATAAAAGAAGAGACACTAAGACTCAACTTTGCTTGGAGCATATCAGAGCTACCCCCTTTTGGACAATAGAGAGGTGGTGTGAGACCTCTCACCTGCCAGAGGACTCCCTATGCAAGAGGTTGATCGACCACAGTCCCAGAGCCAGCTGAGTTTGGAAGTAAGGGCGATTGGCCTTCTAGCCACCCCGATCTCTACTCAGTCTGAAGGAAAGTAGATCCCTCTGCAACCCTAGCTTGACGAAAGTCTTGCTGAGGTAGAGGCCTGATATAGTGCTCCTGAGCTCAAAGAGACAACGTAGTCAAAAGTGACAGAAGTGTCTGGACTTTGGACTTTGGACCTTAGACTTTGGACTTTGGAGTTTGTTTGCCATAAGCTTGCTTGCTCTTTCTCCCTCTCTGTTACCCTTTCGGTGACTGAGGCCTCTGGCGTCTGGGGTAGCCAAGAACCTGTGTGCTTAATAATTAATGAAGACATAGTGGAAAGACACAAATCGTTTGGAGTAGTCAATAGCGACCCCCTCCTCATGACACCTAACCTGCTCTTTTTTTTTTTTAATTTTTATTGTGCTTTAAGTGAGTTTACAAATCAAGTCAGTCTCTCACACAAAAACTTATACGCACCTTGCTACATGCTCTCAATTGCTCTCCCCCTAATGAGACAGCCCGCTCCCTCCCGCCACTCTCTCTTTTTGTGTCCCTTTCGCCAGCCTCTAACCCCCTCCACCCTCTCATCTCCCCTCCAGGCAGGAGATGCCAACATAGTCTCAAGTGTCCACCTGATCCAAGAAGCTCACTCCTCACCGGCATCCCTCTTTGTCCAGTCCAATCCATGTCTGAAGAGTTGGCTTCAGGAATGGTTCCTGTCCTGGGCCTAACCTGCTTTTTTTAACTCTTGTAAGAGATTAACTCAAGACACACCCTAAACTAACACAGCCTCATTAACATAACAGAATGAGTTATTAACGTAACTCATTCCCAAATGGGATTATAACCACAGGCATAGAGGTTAGGATTTACAACACATATTTCTGGGGACGCAATTCAATCCATAACAGTGTCCAAAGTAAGTGAGTTGAAGTCTCGCTATCCTCACTTCTCAGGAGAATTCTGGTTATGTTTCTTCTAAAACTGATTTGCTTGTTCTTTTGGCAGACCACAGTATGAGGTAACATTACTGATAACATTACTGTTATTTTGAATGCATAGGTTCCCTCTCTTCATCTCTCCTTCCTTTCCTTCTTTTATCAGCCTCATTGTCACATCAGGTAATGAATTTGAAAGCTAGTCAAACAAAGAAGTAACAAGGCATTTTGTAGTTTTTCCATATTTAAAGTTTAACACTTCCTCAGTGCCCTTAAACATGGGGGAATTTAAGATATGGGTTAAGTTATATATCTAGATATTGTTTGTCAGTACTATCTTAGTTGAAGTTGTTAATGCAATGCTCTGCGAAATAAATTTTGAGACAATTTTCAGGTTATAATCACATTTCCGAAGTAGCTGGACATGCTCTGGGAAGAAATTATTTTGTCCATTTTAAAATGACTCAAAGTTTTGAATATTCCATTGCTTTTCAGAGATTATTCTATATTTTAATGATTCTCACCTTTAAGTGTTTTCTGGTTGAGTATACTTCCATGTGACTATACATTTTCTCATTAGTTCTTTCTTACTTAATTTAAAGCAAAATGTTTAGCCACTAAATTTCTTGACCCCATGAATGATTTCTTTGTTGTTGTTGCTAGTTGTGAATCGGACAAATTGTGATCCATAGGGTTTTCATTGGCTGATTTTCAGAAGTAGAACACCAGGCCTTTCTTCCTGGCCCATCTTAGTGTGGAAGCATTATAGCAACATGCAAACCTCTATTGACAGATGGGCGATGGCTGTGCGTGAGGTACCTTTGCTGGGAATCAAACCTGGGTCTCCCACCTGGAAGGCAACAGTGTTACCGCTGAACCACCAATATCCTCTCTAGGAGAAGTACCAAAACCAAACCCGTTGCCATCAAGTCAATTCTGGTTCATGGTGACCCTCTAGGACAGAGTAGGACTGCCTCATAGGTTTCCAAGGAGCGGCTGGTGGATTCGAACTGCTAACCTTTTGGTTGGCAGCCGAGCTCTTAACCACTGTGCAGGGCCCCCTAGGAAAAGTAGCCCATGGTAAATCCTTCCATACAAAAAAAAAACAAACAAAATCACCTTGTTGTTTTTCTGGTTTGAAAACAGCTTTCCACTTATGAGGTTGCTTAGCACAGGGAACAGCATCAGCTGCCTGAGGAGTCCTCTAAGTGCTGTGAACCAGCCCGACTTTAGTTCTTCCTACTTTAGTTCAATCCTGAAAACTTCAGGAATTGTCTCCTATCTGTAAGGTATTGGTATCAGTTAAGGTGGGTTTGGGCTGCAAGAAACAGAAAACTGGTACTCCGCCAACTTAAGCCATGCCGCCTGAGGGACTTCAGCATCTAACCCAGAGAAACCCACAGGCAGGGTGCCCGGGGCTCAGGCTCAGGCTCCGCCTCTCTGGATTCCTTTGGTTGTAGCCTCCTCTCTCTCTGTTCCTCTTTTTCCAGTTGTCGTGGAGTTGATCTGACTCATGGCAATGACCCCATGTGTGTCAGAGCAGAACTGTGCTCCACAGGGTTTTCAGTGGCTGCTTTGTCAGAACTAGGTCACCAGGCCTTTCTTCTGAGGCATCTTTGAGGGGACTTGAACCTCCACTCTTTCGGTTAGCATTTGAGGACATTAACTCTTTGTAATACTGAGGGACTCCCTGTTCTTCTCGGTTGCTGGCTTAATCCTGGAGCTGGGGGCAAGACAGCTGCTTTCCTCTATGGGTCTTAGCCAGACACAACATCCTTTGGAAGCAGAAGAATGGTCTCTTTCTTGTGTCTCTTTTTAAGGGTGGAGAAATCTTTCCCAGAAGCCCTCAGCAGAACTCCATCTTGTCTTATTGGCTACAAAATTGACCCACGACTCTGCTGGAACCAATCATGGCCAAAAGATTGGCGCCATTCTTGTTGCCTTGGACACCTCATGGCCTGTGCACACCCTAGGGTCCTGCCTCTTCCAGAGCACATGGTCGAGTGGAGAAGGGGGGACACCTGAACAAGACCAGGGTTGTGACGGAAAGGAGGAAAGAAGACGTGCTTCGGGGTTAGGTCAGCAGCAGCACCTACTACAGCTCCCTGGGCATCCAGCCATTGTCCCCTAAACCTTACACTCTGGGGAGAAAGACTGAGATACACACAAATCGTTTGAGCACTGATCAGGATCTAATAATTATTGCAATAGACTTTTTTTTTTTAATAACTTTTATTAAGCTTCAAGTGAACATTTACAAATCCAATCAGTCTGTCACATATAAGTTTACATACATCTCACTCCCTACTCCCACTTGCTCTCCCCCTCTTGAGTCAGCCCTTTCAGTCTCTCCTTTCTTGACAATTTTGCCGGCTTCCCTCTCTCTCTATCCTCCCATCCCCCCTCCAGACAAGAGTTGCCAACACAATCTCAAGTGTCCACCTGATATAATTAGCTCACTCTTCATCAGCGTCTCTCTCCCACCCGCTGACCAGTCCCTTTCATGTCTGATGAGTTGTCTTCGGGGATGGTTCCTGTCCTGTGCCAGCAGAAGGTCTGGGGAGCATGGCCACCGGGATTCCTCTAGTCTCAGTCAGACCATTAAGTTTGGTCTTTTTATGAGAATTTGGGGTCTGTATCCCACTGATCTCCTGCTCCCTCAGGGGTCCTCTGCTGTGCTCCCTGTCAGGGCAGTCATCGATTGTGGCCGGGCACCAACTAGTTCTTCTGGTCTCAGGATGATGTAGGTCTCTGGTTCATGTGGCCCTTTCTGTCTCTTGGGCTCTTAGTTGTCATGTGACCTTGGTGTTCTTCATTTTCCTTTGCTCCAGATGGGTTGAGACCAATTGATGCATCTTAGATGGCCGCTTGTTAGCATTTAAGACCCCAGACGCCACATTTCAAAGTGGGATGCAGAATGATTTCATAATAGAATTATTTTGCCAATTGACTTAGAAGTCCCCACAAACCATGTTCCCCAGACCCCCGCGCTTGCTCCGCTGACCTTTGAAGCATTCATTTTATCCTGGAAACTTCTTTGCTTTTGGTCCAGTCCAATTGAGCTGACCTTCCATGTATTGAGTGTTGTCTTTCCCTTCACCTAAAGCAGTTCTTATCTACTGATTAATCAATAAAAAAACCCTCTCCCACCCTTCCTCCTTCCCCTCCTCGTAACCACAAAAGTATGTGTTCTTCTCAGGTTTACTATTTCTCAAGATCTTATAATAGTGGTCTTATACAATATTTGTCCTTTTGCATCTGACTAATTTCGCTCAGCATAATGCCTTCCAGGTTCCTCCATGTTATGAAATGATTCAGAGATTCGTCACTGTTCTTTATCGATGCGTAGTATTCCATTGTGTGAATATACCACAATTTATTTACCCATTCATCCGTTGGTGGACACCTTGGTTGCTTCCAACTTTTTGCTATTGTAAACAGTGCTGCAATAAACATGGGTGTGCATATATCTGTTTGTATGAAGGCTCTTGTATCTCTAGGGTATATTCTGAGGAGTGGGATTTCTGGGTTGTATGGTAGTTCTATTTCTAACTGTTTAAGATAACGCCAGATAGATTTCCAAAGTGGTTGTACCATTTTACATTCCCACCAGCAGTGTATGAGCGTTCCAATCTCTCCGCAGCCTCTCCAACATTTATTATTTTGTGTTTTTTGGATTAATGCCAGCCTTGCTGGTGTGAGATGGAATCTCATCGTAGTTTTAATTTGCATTTCTCTAATGGCTAATGATCGAGAGCATTTTCTCATGTATCTGTTGCCTGCCTGAATATCTTCTTTAGTGAAATGTGTGTTCATATCCTTTGCCCACTTCTTGATTGGGTTGTTTGTCTTTTTGTGGTTGAGTTTTGACAGAATCATGTAGATTTTAGAGATCAGGCGCTGGTCGGAGATGTCATAGCTGAAAATTCTTTCCCAGTCTGTAGGTGGTCTTTTTACTCTTTTGGAGAAGTCTTTAAATGAGCATAGATGTTTGATTTTTAGGAGCTCCCAGTTATTGGGTTTCTCTTCATCATTTTTGGTAATGTTTTATATTCTGTTTATACCTTGTATTAGGGCTCCTAGGGTTGTCCCAATTTTTTCTTCCATGATCTTTATCGTTTTAGTCTTTATGTTTAGGTCTTTGATCCACTTGGAGTTAGTTTTTGTGCTTGGTGTGAGGTATGGGTCCTGTTTCATTTTTTTGCAAATGGATATCCAGTTATGCCAGCACCATTTGTTAAAAAGGCTATCTTTTCCCCAATTAATTGACACTGGTCCTTTGTCAAATATCAGCTGCTTATACGTGGATGGATCTATGTCTGGGTTCTCAATTCTGTTCCATTGGTCTATGTGCCTGTTGTTGTACCAGTACCAGGCTGTTTTGACTACTGTGGCTGTATAATAGGTTCTGAAGTCGGGTAAAGTTAGGTCTCCCACTTTCTTCTTCTTTTTCAGTAGTGCTTTGCTTATCTGGGGCTTCTTTCCCTTCCATATGAAATTGGTGATTTGTTTCTCTATCCCCTTAAAATATGACATTGGAATTTGAATCGGAAGTGCGTTAAATGTATAGATGGCTTTTGGTAGAATAGACATTTTTGCTATGTTAAGTCTTCCTATCCATGAGCAGGGTATGTTTTTCCACTTAAGTATGTCCTTTTGAATTTCTTGTAGTAGAGCTTTGTAGTTTTCTCTGTATAGGTCTTTTACATCCTTGGTAAGATTTATTCCTAAGTATCTGATCTTCTTGGGGGCTACTGTGAATGGTATTGATTTGGTGATTTCCTCTTCGGTGTTCTTTTTGTTGTTGTAGAGGAATCCAAGTGATTTTTGTATGTTTATTTTATAACCTGAGACTGCCAAACTCTTCTATTAGTTTCAGTAGTTTTCTGGAGGATTCCTTAGGGTTTTCTGTGTATATAATCATGTCATCTGCAAATAGTGATAACTTTACTTCTTCCTTGCCAATCCGGATACCTTTTATTTCTTTGTCTAGCCTAATTGCCCTGGCTAGGACTTCTAGCACGATGTTGAATAAGAGTGGTGATAAAGGGCATCCTTGTCTGGTTCCCGTTCTCAAGGGAAATGCTTTCAGGTTCTCTCCATTTAGAGTGATATTGGCTGTTGGCTTTGCATAGATGCCCTTTATTATGTTGAGGAATTTTCCTACCATGCCTATTTTGGTAAGAGTTTTTATCATAAATCGGTGTTGGACTTTGTCAAATGCCTTTTCTGCATCAATTGATAAGATCATGTGGTTTTTGTCTTTTGTTTTATTTATGTGATGGATTACATTAATGGTTTTTCTGATATTAAACCAGCCTTGCATACCTGGTATAAATCCCACTTGATCAGGGTGAATTATTTTTTTGATGTGTTGTTGGATTCTATTGGCTAGAATTTTGTTGAGGATTTTTGCATCAATGTTCATGAGGGATATAGGTCTATAATTTTCTTTTTTTGTAATGTCTTTACCTGGTTTTGGTATCAGGGAGATGGTGGCTTCATAGAATGAGTTGGGTAGTATTCCGTCATTTTCTATGCTTTGGAATACCTTCAGAAGTAGTGGTGTTAACTCTTCTCTGAAAGTTTGGTAGAACTCTGCAGTGAAGCCGTCCGGGCCAGGGCTTTTTTTTGTTGGGAGTTTTTTGATTACCGTTTCAATCTCTTTTTTTGTTATGGGTCTATTTAGTTGTTCTACTTCTGAATGTGTTAGTTTAGGTAGGTAGTGTTTTTCCAGGAATACATCCATTTCTTCTAGGTTTTCAAATTTGTTAGAGTACAATTTTTCATAATAATCTGAAATGATTCTTTTAATTTCATTTGGTTCTGTTGTGATGTGGTCCTTCTCGTTTCTTATTCGGGTTATTTGTTTCCTTTCCTGTATTTCTTTAGTCAGTCTAGCCAATGGTTTATCAATTTTGTTAATTTTTTCAAAGAACCAGCTTTTGGCTTTGTTAATTCTTTCAATTGTTTTTCTGTTCTCTAATTCATTTAGTTCAGCTCTAATTTTTATTATTTGTTTTCTTCTGGTGCCTGATGGATTCTTTTGTTGCTCGCTTTCTATTTGTTCAAGTTGTAGGGACAGATCTCTGATTTTGGCTCTTTCTTCTTTTTGTATGTGTGCATTTATCGATATAAATTGGCCTCTGAGCACTGCTTTTGCTGTGTCCCAGAGGTTTTGATAGGAAGTATTTTCATTCTCGTTGCTTTCTATGAATTTCCTTATTCCCTCCTTGATGTCTTCTATAACCCAGTCTTTTTTCAGGAGGGTATTGTTCATTTTCCAAGTATTTGATTTCTTTTCCCTAGTTTTTCTGTTATTGATCTCTAGTTTTATTGCCTTGTGGTCTGAGAAGATGCTTTGTAATATTTCGATGTTTTGGACTCTGCAAAGGTTTGTTTTATGACCTAATATGTGGTCTATTCTAGAGAATGTTCCATGTGCACTAGAAAAAAAAGTATACTTTGCAGCAGTTGGGTGGAGAGTTCTGTATAAGTCAATGAGGTCAAGTTGTTTGTTGTAATTAGATCTTCCGTGTCTCTATTGAGCTTCTTACTGGATGTCCTGTCCTTCTCCGAAAGTGGTGTGTTGAAGTCTCCTACTGTAATTGTGGAGGTATCTATCTCACTTTTCAATTCTGTTAAAATTTGATTTATGTATCTTGCAGCCCTGTCATTGGGTGCATAAATATTTAATATGGTTATGTCTTCCTGATCAATTGTCCCTTTTATCATTATATAGTGTCCTTCTTTATCCTTTGTGATGGATTTAAGTCTAAAGTCTATTTTGTCAGAAATTAATATTGCTACTCCTCTTCTTTTTTGCTTATTGTTTGCTTGATATACTTTTTTCCATCCTTTGAGTTTTAGTTTGTTTGTGTCTCTAAGTCTAAGGTGTGTCTCTTGTAGGCAGCATATAGATGGATCGTGTTTCTTTATCCAGTCTGTGACTCTCTGTCTCTTTATTGGTGCATTTAGTCCATTTACATTCAGGGTAATTATAGATAAATAAGTTTTTAGTGCTGTCATTTTGATGCCTTTTTATGTGTGTTGTTGACAATTTCATTTTTCCGCATACTTTTTTGTGCTGAGGCGTTTTTCTTAGTAAATTGTGAGATCCTCATTTTCATAGTGTTTGACTTTATGTTAGTTGAGTCGTTACGTTTTTCTTGGCTGTTATCTTGAGTTATAGAGTTGTTATACCTTTTTGTGGTTACCTTATTATTTACCCCTATTTTTCTAAGTAAAAACCTAACTTGTATTGTTCTATATCGCCTTGTATCACTCTCCATATGGCAGTTCAATGCCTCCTGTATTTAGTCCCTCTTTTTGATTATTGTAATCTTTTACCTATTGACTTCCATGATTCCCTGTTATGTGTATTTTTTTTTAATTAATCTTAATTTGTTTGTTTTTGTGATTTCCCTATTTGAGTTGATATCAGGACGTTCTGTTTTGTGACCTTGTGTTGTGCTGATATCTGATATTATTGGTTCTCTGACCAAACAATATCCTTTAGTATTTCTTGTAGCTTTGGTTTGGTTTTTGCAAATTCTCTAAACTTGTGTTTGTCTGTAAATATCTTAATTTCGCCTTCATATTTCAGAGAGAGTTTTGCTGGATATATGATCCTTGGCTGGCAGTTTTTCTCCTTGAGTGTTCTGTATATGTCGTCCCATTCCCTTCTTGCCTGCATGGTTTCTGCTGAGTAGTCTGAACTTATTCTTATTGATTCTCCCTTGAAGGAAACCTTTCTTTTCTCCCTGGCTGCTTTTAAAATTTTCTGTTTATCTTTGGTTTTGGTGAGTTTGATGATAATATGTCTTGGTGTTTTTCTTTTTGGATCAATCTTAAATGGGGTTCGATGAGCATCTTGGATAGATATCCTTTCGTCTTTCATGATGTCAGGGAAGTTTTCTGTCAGGAGTTCTTCAACTATTTTCTCTGTGTTTTCTGTCCCCTCTCCCTGTTCTGGGACTCCAATCACCCGCAGGTTATCCTTCTTGATAGAGTCCCACATAATTCTTAGGGTTTCTTCATTTTTTTTAATTCTTTTATCTGATTTTTTTTCAGCTATGTTGGTGTTGATCCCCTGGTCCTCCAGATGTCCCAGTCTGCATTCTAATTGCTCGAGTCTGCTCCTCTGACTTCCTATTGCGTTGTCTAATTCTGTAATTTTATTGTTAATCTTTTGGATTTCTACATGTTGTCTCTCTATGGATTCTTGCAACTTATTAATTTTTGCACTATGTTCTTGAATAATCTTTTTGAGTTCTTCAACAGTTTTATCAGTGTGTTCCTTGGCTTTTTCTGCAGTTATCCTAATTTCATTTGTGATATCTTTAAGCATTCTATAAATTAGTTTTTTATATTCTGTATCTGATAATTCCAGGATTGTATCTTCATTTGGGAAAGATTTTGATTCTTTTGTTTGGGGGGTTGGAGAAGCTGTCATGGTCTGCTTCTTTAAGTGGTTTGATATGGATTGTTGTCTCCGAGCCATCACTGGGAAACTAGTTTTTCCAGAAAATCCCCTGCGTCCAGTCCAAATCCTGGCGAGACGGTTCCCCAGCTGGGACGCTGCTCTTCCTGCTCCAAGACCAGTCACTGCCTCCCAGAGACTTCTCCTACCGGCTGCGTCCCACGCCGCCCGCGGAACCGGCTGGTCTCCCTCCCGGGGTTAGTTCAGGGGGGTGGAGCAGCTCTCTGTGCTTGTGCCGTACCTGACTGGTACGCTGGCTCCAGGCTCTGGAAACAATCGCTGCTTCCCGGTATTAGTTCGTTCTTCGTCTCTAAATCTGTGTTTGTTGTTCAGGGTTCGTAGATTGTTATGTATGTGATCGATTCACTTGTTTTTACGTGTCTTTGTTGTAAGAGGGATCCGAGGTAGCGTCTGCCTAGTCCGCCATCTTGGCTCCGTCCCCCCCTTTGCAATAGACTTTTGATCAAAGGGTGTGTTATGAATTGAACTGTGTCTCCTAATAATATGCATTGTATATCCTAACCTCTATGCCTGTGGTCGGAGCCCTGGTGGTGCGGTGGTTAAGAGCTCGGCTGCTAACCAAAAGGTTGGCAGTTTGAATCCACCAGTCACTCCTTGGAAACCGTTTGGGGCAGTTCTACTCTGTCCTATAGGGTTGCTATGAGTCTAAATCAACTCCATGGCAAAAGGCTTGTTTATTTATTTATTTTTTTAGGTATGCCTGTGGTTATAATCCCATTTGGGAATGGGTTGTCTTTGTTATGTGAATGAGGCAGGATTAGTGTAGGGTGTGTCCTGAGTCAGTCTCTGTTTTATTTATTTATTTTTTAGCCCATATATTTCTTCTTTCCTTTTTTAATTGTGCTTTTAGATGAAGGTTTACGGAACAAACTAGTTTCTCATTAAACAGTTCATACACATATTGTTTTATGACATTGGTTAACAACTCCACGGCATGTCAACACTCTCCCTTCTCGACCTTGGGTTCCCTATTACCAGCTTTCCTGTCCCTTTTTGCCTTCTAGTGTTTGCCCCCGGGATGGTGTGCTCCTTTAGCCTTGTTTTGTTTTATGGGCCTGTCTGATCTTTGACTGGAAACCCTGGTGGCATAGTGGCTAAGGGCTGTGGCTGCTAACCAAAAGCCTGCAGTTCAAATCTGCCAGGCACTCCTTGGAAAACTATGGGGCATTTCTACTCTGCCCTATAGGGTTGCTATGAGTCAGAATTGACTCGACAGCAATGGGTCTTTAATCTTTGCCCGAAGGGTAAACCTCGGCAGTGACTTCATTATTGAGCTAAAGTGGTGTCTAGGGGCCATACTCTCCAGGTTTCTCCAGTCTCTGTCAGGCCAGTAAGTCTGGTCTTTTTTGTGAGTTAGAATTTTGTTCTACATTTTCTTCCAGCTCTGTCTGGGACCCTCTATTGTGATCCCTGTCAGAGCAGTCGGTGATGGTAGCCAGGCACCATCTAGTTTTACTGGGCTAAGTCTGGTAGAGGCCATGGTAGATGTGGTCTATTAGTCCTTTGGACTAATCTTTCCCTTGTATCTTTAGTTTTCTTCATTCTCCCTTGCTCCCATAGGAGTGAGACCAGTGGAGTATTTTAGATGGATGCTCACAGGTTTTAAGACCCCAGACGCTACTGAGTCAGTCTCCTGAGATATACAGGAGACTAAACAAGAAAGCAAGGAAGCAGAGATGGGGGAAGAGAGATGCCAAGCCGCTTGAAGATCACCCAGGAGCAGAATCTCAAAAGAGACAAAGACCTTCCCCAGAGCCAACAGAGAGAAAAAGCCTTCCCCTAGAGCCAGCGCCCTGAATTCAGACTTATAAGCTCCTAAACTGTGAGAAAATGAATTTCTATTTGTTAAAGCCACCCACTCATGGTATTTCTGTTACAGCAGCACCAGAGAACTAAGCCAGGATGTCAGAGTACAGGAGAAAAACTTGATGAATTCTTCCCTGGATAATGTCAGGGCTGGTGATGTCTGACCTGCTCTTGAAGAATTGAGTAGAAATGCAGCTTTCTGGGTAGAATCAGCTGAAGTGTAGTTTTTTTTTTTTTTTAAGTAGAAAAAAATTTATAATATCTCTTAAATCTCCTGGTGAGAATTGTGTCCTTGTTGTAAAAATCATGGCTGAAGGCGGATGTATTATGTGTGTTTTAGAGCCTCACTGTTCAACACGGTCCCTGGACTAGCAGTAGCAGCAGCGTCTGGGACAGCCTTTCCTTCCTTCTTCCTTTCTTCCTCCCATCCTTCATTTCTTCATTCTTCTCTCCCTCACTCCTTGCCTTCTTTGCCATCAAGTTGATTGACACCTGGTGACTTTATATGTGTAAGAGTAGAACTGTGCTGCATAGGGTTTTCAATGGCTGACTTTTTTGGAAGTCAGTTGTCAGGCCTTTCTTCCAAGTCACCTCTGGGTGGACTCAAAACTCCAACCTTTCTGTTAGCAGCTGAGCATGGTAACCTGTTTGTGCCACCCAGGGTCTCAGGGAGATGGTTAGAAATATAGTACTTCAGCCATCACTCTCCTCCGCTCAACAAATCACCAGTGGTAAGGCCTACAGACCCCCAGGCGATTCAGATGCATGTTAAGGTCTGAGAAGCCCTGCTCTCTGGCCCAGGTTGTTTTCCTTCCAGGAGTTTCCAGGTTTTACCTTCATTCAAAAATGTTCTCTTCCCTGCCCCCGCCCCCCTTTTGCTACATACAAGTCTTGTTTTCAGAAACGTGGTTAGGAGTGGATACATAACATGGCAGCTGCAGATTGTTTCGTTTCTTTATTTCTCTCATTTATAGAAAAGGAGACCCGTGTAGAGGTGACTGCTAATTAAGTCCCTTCTTGAAGATTATGAGTTTAATACAGCAAAAAAACAAACAAACAAAAAGAGCAGATTTTAGTTTTGGTTGAGAAGGGTAGGAACTGGGTGGGGGGATGTGAAAAGAATTGCTAAGTGACTGATAAATAGGCTTAAGTTACTTAAACTGGCACCAAGCGCAACTTCACAGCCTGCTCTGCGTCATTCATTTCTAAATACCTGGAGGATATTTGTAAACATGGCAATCTAACACCTTATTGAACAGCACATTCATATTCAAATGAGCAGAAATGAGGATTTAACAGCTGATCGCACAGTGTGAATGACAGTGACTAATTGTCACATGGAAAGTGGCACAGATAAGAGCACTAATGTCATCAGCACCCACAGTGTGACTTACAGTAGCAAATCCGTGGATTTTAAACTTTCCCTGGATGGAAAGGAATGATCCTATATTAGGACAACCTGGGCAAAACAAGCCATCAGGAGGGAAAGAAGGGTGAGAAGGGAGGGTCCAAGCTGGGTTGAAGGTGGGGGGGGTGAAACTTGTCTGCCCCCCAGGCTGGCCTTCACCTCTTTTAAAACAGTTATCAATGGGGCTCCCAGCCATTCAGGCTGCCCCTCTTTTAGGAAGCCATTGTTCAGAGGTGTGGCTCATTCCAGGCATTTAATCTCTGCTGAATGGTGGCTGTGTTACCCATTTTGTCTTTGCCTGGAGCCTGCAGGCAGCTGGCCAGTGGAAAGTAACAATGACCACAGGAGGAGAGTGAGCAGAGGCTTTGCTGCAGATGCCGTGTCCCCAACATTGACCTTGGTCATTTCCCTCCCAGGGTGGTGTGGCCCTCGCTGCGGGAGCCCTGCTTTCCGTCGGCTGCCACTGTAGGCGAGGTGGAAGCTAATAACATGGAGACCCAACAGGCCAGCTCACTGAAGGGGGAGATGGAGGCCAGTGCAGGCAAGGCTGCTTGATGTCAGAGCACAAAACCAAACCCCTCATTTTCAGGGAAGGGCTCTTTCAGCAGTGATTAGTGGCTACATTCCCGGCAGGTCCAGCCGGGGGACCTGAACCCTGGGTGGTGGGTATAGTTGATGGAAGGAGCTGCTCTTGCAGCCCAATAGGGGCCTCCTGCATTTCCTCTGTCCTCGGCACTGGCCTGCCCGGTCAGCAGCAAGCACTGGAGACACTTGGGCCTAAGACCTTTGCAAGCCATTGAGAGAAGGAGAAATGTAACTGAAACGATTCTGGCCTCTGCACCCCACCCCCTCAGTCCCTTCTAAACCTCTGACCTCCCCAGACCAAAACCAAAAACCAAGTGTGTTGCTGTTGAGTCAATTCTGACTCATACTGACCCTGTAGGACAGAGTAGAACTGCCCTATAAGGGTTCCAAGGAGCATCTGGTGGATTCGAACTGCTGACCTTTTGGTTAACAGCTGAGTTCTTAACCACTGTGCCACCAGGGTCCCTAACCCCCCAGGGGAAAACAATCTGCATCCATGTATCTATTTCTATCTCTGGTTGTTGTTGTTATGTGCTGTTGAGTTGATTCCAACTCACAGCAACCCTATAGGACAGAGTAGAACTCCCCCATAGAGTTTCCTAGGCTATAATCTTTAGGGGAGCAGACTGCCAGGTCTTTTCTCCCATGGAGCACCTGGTGAGTTTGAACTGCCGACCTTCTGGTTAGCAGCCGTAGCTCTTAACCACTGCACTACCAGGGCTCCTGGAGTCGCTCCAAAATATGTGTTGTGCAATGGTTAAGTCCTCAGTTGCTAACCGAAAAGTTAGTGGTTCAAATCACCAGCCATCCTAAATAAATGGAGAGATACAGCATGTCTGTGTATTGGAAGACTCAGTATTTTAAGATGCCACCTTTCCACAAATTTATCTATAGGTTCAATGCAAACCTAATCAAAATCCTCAGTAGGGATTTTTGTAGAAATTGATAAGCTATCTCTAAAATTTGTGTGCAAGAGACCTAAAACAGCCAAAACAACTGCAAGAAAGAAACTAAGTTGGATGATTAGCTGATTTCAAGACTTACTATCAAGCTACAGTAATTGAGACAATGTGGTATTGGTACGAAGATATACAAACAGATCAGGAGGGCAGAATAGGGAGTTCAGGAACAGACCCACAGTGGTGACTGGGGAAGTGGTAGACCTGTGTCTATTGGTTTTTGACAAAGATGCAAAAGCAATTCAGTGGGGGAAAGAAAACACCATTTCAGTCAATGGTGGGAGAAAATGGTGGGAAAGCTAGATATTGGCATAGAGGGAAAAGTACCTGGACTCCTCTCTCCTTCTATACATTACTTACAAATGAATTTGAGAAGGAATACATAGGAGAATATCTTCACTATTTGGGATAGGCAAAGATTTCTTAAAATGTCACAAAAGGCAATAACCATAAAAGCAAAACATTCACACATTAAATGTTATAAAGTTAAAAATTTTTCATCAAAGGAAACACCGTTAAGAAAGTGAAAAGACTGGAAGGAAATTAAAAAAATATATATATATATACACACATACATATATGACAAGAGGCTTTATCCAGAATATGTAAAAAAAAAAAAAAACTCCTCCAAATCAATAATAAAAAGACAAACAATACATTAAAAACAGACCAAAACTTGAACAAGTACTTCGCAAAGGAAGATACCTAAAATAGTCAACAAGGACATGGAAAGGTGTTCAACATCATTAGTCAATAACGTTTTAGGTGCCATTGAGTCAGTTCCGACTCATAGTGACCCCATGTACAACAGAACAAAACACTGCCCGGTCCTGTACCATCCTCACCATCATTGTTATGCTTGATCCCATCGTTGCAGCCACTGTGTCAGTCTATCCTGTCGAGGGTCTTCTTCTTTTTTGCTGACTCTCTGCCAAGTATGATGTCCTTCTCCAGGGACTGGTCCCTCCTGATAACATGTCCAAAGTATGTGAGATGAAGTCTCACCATCCTTGCTTCTAAGGAGCATTCTGGCTGTACTTCCTCCAAGACAGATTTGTTCATTCTTCTTGCAGTCTATGATATATTCAATATTCTTCACCAACACCATAATTAAAGGCATGGTTTCTTCTTTGGTCTTCCTTATTAACTGTCCAGCTCGTGCATGCATATGAAGTGATTGAACATACCATGGCTTGGGTCAGGCACACCTTAGTCCTCAAAGTGACATCTTTGCTTTTTAACACTTTAAAGAGGTGTTTTGCAACAAATTTGCCCAATGCAATACGTCACTTGATTTCTTGACTGCTGCTTCCGTGGGTGTTAATGGTGGATCCAAGTAAAATGAAATTCTTAACAACTTCAATCTTTTCCCTATTTATTATGATGTTGCTTATTGGTCCAGTTGTGAAGATTTTTGTTTTCTTTTTGTTGAGGCATAATCCATACTGAAGGCTGTGGTCTTTGATCTTCATCAGCAAGTGCTTCAAGTCCTCTTTACTTTCAGCAATCAAGGTTGTGTTGTCTGCACACCACGGGTTGTTAATGAGTCTTCCTCCAGTCCTGATGCTATGTTGTTCTTCATATAGTCCAGCTTATCAAATTATTGGCTGAACATACAGATGGAATAAGTATGGTGAAAAGATATACCCCTGATGCACAATTTTTCTGATTTTAAACCATGCTGTATCCCCTTTTTAGTATCTCCTTGTTCTGTTTGAATGACTGTCTCTTGGTTTGTGTACAGGTTCCTCATGAACACACTTAAGTGTTCTGGGATTCCCATTCTTCACAATATTATCCATAGTTTGTTATGATTCACACAGTCGAATGCCGTTGCATACTCAATAAAACATAGACAAACATCTTACCTGATACTCTCTTTCAGCCAAGATCTGTCTGATGTCAGCAGTATAATCTCTCAGTCCACACCCTCTTTTGAATCCGGCTTGAATTTCTGGCAGTTTCGTATCCAAGTACTGCTGCAACCACTTTTGAATGATCTGCAGCAAAATTTCACTTACAGGCAATGTTAATAATACCAAAAACCAAACCGTTTGCTGTTGAATCAGCTCTGACTCTTAGTGACCCTATAGGACAGAGTAGAACTGCTCCATAGGGTTTCCAAGGAGCAGCTGGTGGATTCAAACTGCCCATCTTTTGGTTAGCAGCCAAGCCCTTAACCACTGCATCAGCAGGGCTCCCGTTCAATAATTTCCACATTCCATTGGATCACCTTTCTTTGCCATGGGCACAAATATGGATCTCTTCCAGTCATTTGGCCAGGTGACTGTCTTCCAAATTTCTTGGCATAGATGAGTGCTTTCAGCATTGTATCTGTTTGTTTAAACATCTTAACTGGTATTCCGTCAATTCCTGGAACCTTTTTTTTGCCTATGTCTTCTGTGCAGCTTGGACTTCTTCCATCAGTATCATTGGTTCTTAATCATATGCTACCTCCCGAAATGGTTGAAAGTCAACCAATTCTTTTCGGTAAAGTGACTCTGTGTATCCCTTCCATCTTCTTTTGATGTTTCCTGCATCGTTCAATTTTTTGCCCGTAGAATCCCTTAATATTGCAACTCAAGGCTTGAATTTTTTCTTCAGTTCTTTCAACTTGAGAAATGCCGAGCGCGTTCTTCCCTTTCGGTTTTCTAACTGCAGGTCTTTGCACATTTCATTATAATGCTTTATTTTATCTTCTCAAGCCACCCTTTGAAATCTTCTGCTTAGCTCTTTTACTTCATCATTTCTTCCATTGCTTTAGCTAGTACCATATATATTCATGGAAACCCCAGCGGCATAGTGGTTAAGAGCCTACGGGCTGCCAACCACAATGTTGGCAGTTCAAATCCACCAGGTGCTCCTTGGAAACCCTATGGGGCAGTTCTACTCTGTCCTATAGGGTTGCTATGAGTAGGATTTGACTCAAGGGCAACGGGTTTGGGGTTTTTTTGGTGTATATATTCATATATGTGTGTGTGTTTATATATAAACATGTATATAATACATCCAGTTGTCATTGAGTTGATTCCAACTCATGAAGACCCCATGTGTTGCAGAGTAGAACTGTACTCCATAGGATTTTCATGGCTGTGACTTTTGGGATCAGATCACCAGACCTTTCTTCTGAGGTGCCTCTGGGTGGGTTTGAACCTCCAACATTTTGGTTAATAGTCAAGCACTTAACTGTTTGCATCACCCAGTGACTCCTAAGTAAAACATATACATATGATATTTTCATGTTCTTACAGGACCCAAGTTTTGTAGGCCATACACTCAGATGTGAATAGATGAAATTTAGTTTACTTTTCTGTAGTGGAAATAAACTTGATCTTGAGTCCCTATTCCAACTTGAGAGTGGAAAACAATTAAACTTACTATTTAAATTGTCATGTCTGGTTTAAAATAGTTTCTTTCAATTATTCGGTCTCTCTCTCTCCTTTTTTACAGAGCAAATTAGTTTTTCATTAAACAATTAACCACAAATTGTTTTGCGACAATGGTTGCCAACTCTGTGATGTGTCAACACTCTTCCCTTCTCCAACTCCGGTTCCCCACTCCCCTTCATCCAGTTTTCCTGTCCCTTCCTGCCTTCTTTTCTTTGTTTTTGGCCTGATATGCCCAATTAGTCTTGTATACATGGTTCAACTACATGTGTTATTGTTCGTTTTACTGGCCTGTCTAATCTTTGGCTGAAGGGTGAACTTCAGGAGTGACTTCAGTACTGAGTTAAAAGGGTGTCTGGGGGCCATACTCTTGGGGTTTCTCTAGTCTCTTTCAGACCGGTCAGTAAGTCTGGTCTTTTTTTGTGAGTTTGAGTTTTGTTTTACATTTTTCTCCCACTCTGTCTGGAACCCTCTATTGTGATCCTTGTCAGAGCAGTTGGTGGTGGCAACTTGGCACCATCTAGTTGTGCTAGACTCGGTCTGGTGGAGGCGGTGGTCATTGTGCCCCATTATACTCAGTCTCTTTTAAATAATCAGCTTTTCAGGGTTTCTCCGACTTCCCTCTTCTTCCTTTTCCCACAGGGATAACCGCTGGTCAGTAGTGGCTTCCTGTCTCATAACATTGAGGTTGGAGCTTTGCTCTTCCTCCATTTTCTGTCCTCTTGGCTTCTCTGTGTCCTAGACCATCCCTCCTGCTCCTGGGCATCTGTACTGTGTCTGCAGAGCTGTGTCTACTACATCCTGGGCTCTGTGCTGGCTGGTTTTTGCGCCAGGGGTTATGGTACCTGGGATGACCCCTGGTTCTAAGATTCCCACAATCTGTAGCCTTCCCATCCTGGTTCCAAGGCTCCTCCACACATGAACACTCTAAGCACTTCTGCAGGCCCATAGGAACATGGGGGATTCTGCATCTCCTGACATACCATGCTCAGGCACAGTCTCTGATGGCATTGTCTCAGTTGCATACTTCTGCCCCCCCCTTCCTCAGACCCTGACCACTCTTGTCTGGGCACCATGTTGCCCCAGCACCATCCTTGCCACCTTCTCAAGCTGTCCCTGGGCTCCACTGAATCAGTCCACATCCTCCTGCCACCTCACCTGAACCTTGCCCCAAACCCCTGAGACTCAGCAAGTTATGGGGTACCAAGTGCCTTCTTAAGGATCCTCTCTCATCCCCTTGGAATTCTTTCCAGTCTCCTCCCCAGAGCCTTGGAAGGGCCTTTCTTCTTTCTGTGGGCTGGGAGCTTCCTTATGTCATATCCTGCATTCTGTGACCTGCTCTGTGGCCAGTCCTCAAAGCTTTAGTTCTTGACGTATAAAATGCAGCTTCAGGAAGTCTAAGAAATCCTATTTTTTAAAAATGTTTTGAAAACTTGACTTTCAAGACAGTTGCCTGTCCTTTTCCCCAACTACTCACCATGGAACTTCAAAAGCTTCATTTGAATCCTGAGGTTCACCCTTCAGCCAAAGATCAGACAGGCCCATAAAACAAAATGAGACTAAAGGGACACACCAGCCCAGGGGCAAGGATGAGAAGGCAGGAGGGAACAGGAAGGCTGGTAATAGGGAACCCAAGGTTGAGAAGGGGAGAGTGTTGACGTGTCGTGGGGTTGGTAAACCAATGTCACAAAACAATATGTGTACTAATTGTTTAATGAGAAGCTAGTTTCTTCTGTAAACCTTCATCTAAAGTATAATTAAAAAAAAAGTTTCATTTGAAGCATCCAGCGAATTAACAGGGATTTCTGGATATGCACTGCTATAATCCAAAACACTGACTCTGGTAGAGAACCTGAAGTATCTAAAATGTGACAAAAGTCCACACCACGCTGCCACCAACATGATGGACGTGTAGCCTCGGTCCCCTCTTATGGGGAGCGGTTTACTCTATGTATCACAAGGTTCGGTTGAGACTCAGTGACTCACATTCCCTGGCTGTGCAGGAACCTCATGGAATGGTGCTTAATGATGGTTTTGAAGGAAGTCTTTAAGCAGGTCTAGTATATCCAGAGGATTCCTGGTGGCAGAACGGTTATGCACTCAGCTGCTAACTGAACGGTCGGTGGTTTGAACCCGCCAGGTGGTTTTGTACGAAGAAGACCTGGCTATCTGCTCCCATAAAGATTCAGCCAAGAAAACCCTACGGAACAGTTCTACTGTCACATGGGGTCTGTATGAGTCAGAACCACCTCAGTGGCACCTAACAACGACAGTATATCCAGAGGGTCCCTGGGTGGCACAAACGGTTTACGCTCAACTGCTAACCTAAATGTTGGTGATTCAAACCCATCTAGTATCACCCACCATGGAAGAAAGGCCTCGTGATCTGCTTCCATAAAGCTTACAGCCAAGAAAACCCTCTGGGACTGTCCTACTCTGTAACTCAGAGGGTAGCCAAGAGTCAGAATCAACTTGACAGCAGCGGGTTTGCTTTTGGTTTAGTACATCAAGGGGAAAGGTTGTAGACCTGAAACTAGTAGGCGATGACTATTTTTTTCAACCAGAGAAAAGGCTGAAAGATATCAACAACATGGAGAATGTTCCAGAAACCAGGCCAGCAAAACCTACGCAGGAGTGTCCTGTACAGCTTCTTATATGTGCATCTTGTTGTTAATCCCAGTTTTAATTTCTAGCCTTATTAAAGACTTAAGGCTTTAGCTCCATGTCTTCTCCCTGGTAAACCAGATGCACACAACACTCTTGATTTCTGTAATTTTCCCAGTGGCACAGTTTCTGGGCTGCTTAATCTTTTTTATTTCCAGGTGGATTAATGAGGGCTACTTGGCTGTCTTTGTCCTGCTGATGTTTCACAGGACAAGCATCTGTGGGATTCAGTGTCGTTTCTCAGAGCTCGATTTTGGTCCTGTGAACAGACATCACAGCTTGTCTGTCAGGCGTGGATACGGCACTGGGTTTGCTGAAATGAGTTGGAACAGAGTCCAGTGTCACACGTTAATGCCACCCCATGACTGGGTTTACATTCTACCTGTGAAACTTGTCCTGACGCCTGACGCAAGCATAAGCCCCACAAGCCACACAGAGTCACAGGGGAAGAACAAGAATGATAGAAGTAGAGTCAAAAATGACCTCAAACATCATGTAATCCAGCCTGCTTTAAACAAAACAAAATGCCAGAGAGGTTATGTGATTTGGCAAAGGACATCAGGTAATCCAGTTGACATCCAGTCAATTCTGACTCATGCTACATGGTGTGTGCCTTTGCATAGTCATTAAACACAGGTAAACATCTTTCTGGTATCCTCTGCTTTCAGTCAAGATCCATCTGACATCAGCAACGATATCCCTCATTCCACGTGCTTATCTGAATCCAGCTTGAATTTTTAGCAGCTTCCTGTTGATGTACTGCTGCAACCATTTTTGAATTATCTTCAGCAAAATTTTACCTGTGTGTGATACTCATTTTTCAAATATAAATAATTGAGGACATTATATGTACGTAAAAGGTGAAGGTGACTTCTTTGTGGCCCCTCTTTGTTTCTAAAGCAGAAGGGTTGCAGTTAAATTTTCTTCTTAAATAAACAATTGCTAGAGTTTTCATGCCCCTGGGTGGTGCACACAATTTGTGTTCAGCTACTAAGTGAAAGGTTGGTGGTTCAGACTCACCTGGTGGCTCCGGAACAAAGGCCTGGTGATCTGCCTGCATGAAGATTATAGTCAAGAAAACCCTATATGGCAGTTCTACTGTGTAAGTCATGGGGTTGCCATGAGTCAGAATCAACTGGACAGCAATGGGTTTTTTTAAAAAGAATTTTTGCTGCATGAGTAACATTTTTTAAAAGTTGATTTAATTTCATGGCTTCTTAGAAGACCTTCCATTGTTTCTGTCTTTAGAATAGGCCTCTTTTGCCTGGAATGAGCCAGAGAGTAAATATTTTATACTTTTGGGTTATCTGGTCTTTGTTACTACTGCTCTGTTCTGCTGCTGTAGCATGAAAACAGCCACATACATTGTGTTAAAAAAAAAAAAAAGTGTGTCTGTGTTCCAATAAAATTTTATTTTAGTTCCAATAAAACTTTATTTCATTCTTTTGATTTTTTTTCCCCAACCATTTATATTCTTAGCTTGTGGTTCATACACAAATGTTGTTGTTAGTTGCCCTTGAGTTGACTCTGATTCGTAGTGAACTTACACATAACAGAACAAAACGTTGCCCGGTCCTGTGCCATCTTCATGATCGTTGCCTTGTTTGAGTCCATTGTTTCAGCTGCCGTATCGGTCCATCTCACCAAGGGCCTTCCTCGCCTTTGCCGATCCTCCGCTTTACCAGCCATGGTGTCCTTCATTAGCGATTGGGCTTTTCTGATCACGTGTCCAAAGTAAGCAAGTGGAAGCGTCGTTATCCTTGCTTCTAAGGAGCATTCTGGTTATAAATCTTTTAAGACTGATTTATCTGTTCTTCTGGAGGTCCACAGTATACTCGATATTCTTCACCAACACTATACTTCAAATAGGTAGCATGTTCTGAGAGGACTCAAAGAATCTAAGGAGTTGTTGCCCTGCTAAGATCCAAGAGGGGATAGAGCTTGGCTTCGGGGACAACTCCCTCCAGAACCAAGAACTCCACTTGGCCTCTCCTCTCTGCTGCTTTCTTCTCTAGCTGCAAGCTGTATTTTTCCTTATGTAGGAAATTCAAATCCGTCAGGCGCTCCTTGGAAACTCTATCGGGCAGTTCTACTCTGTCCTATAGGGTCGCTATGAGTCGGAATCGACTCCACAGCAGTGGGTTTGGTTTAGGAAACATGACTACTGATAGCATCTGAGTCTCATGGCTCGTAGCTGTGGCCCTGGAGAGATGCTGAGTTGACTCTTCAAGTCCCATATCCACACATCTTAGGGAAGTGAGGCACTGGTCTACTTGGGACAGGCACCTACCCTGGGAACAAACAACTGAGGCTGGCAGCTTGGGTAGGAACATGGTGGATCCTATGGGAATTCCAAGGAAGTGAGAGAGGTGAGTGGGGTGGACCAAACAATAGATGTCTCCTTCACAGACTCACAAAACAGGGTGTGTGTATGTGTGTGTGGTGGGTGAGACAAAACATCCATACATTATTATGAATATGAATTCCCATGGTATATTCTAATAGGGCCTTAGGCTATGTGCTGGCTCAATAATTGCATACATTACCCGTAGGACTGATTAACAGCCCTCCCGGAGCAACAGCTATCTGAGGCATCTGGGACGATGATGTGGTAATGGTATTTTTCATTTGCAAATTTCAACATTCCTCCTTGTTTTGACCCAGAATTATGTGATAAACATTCTCACCGAAAAAAAAAAAAAATTCCATTACTTGGTGGTTCTCGTTTCTGTGTTCAACATTTGCTCTCATTTCAGAGAGAAAATTGTTAACTACTCTCCTGTTCTCACAGGGAAGTTGCTACTCTTTTCACGAAAATTAAACTAACAGTTTCCCAGCAAGATTGGAGTAGAGAGGTCTCAGCAAGCGCGCACGGGTCTCAGACAGAGCCACAGGGATGACCACACAAAGGAAGACGAGTTGGGCAAGGTGGCCAGCCGGTCATGTGCCTGTTTGCTTGCTATTGTTAGCTGCCCTCAAGTGGGCCCCTATTCATGGCATCCCCATGCACAATCGGACGAAACACTTCCCAGTCCTATGCTATTCCCATGATCAGTTATGGATCGTACCATTGTGATCTATAGGGTTTTCACTGACTGACTTTTGGAAGTAGATCACCAGGCCAGTCTTCCTAGTCCATTTTAGTCTGGAAGCTCCATTGAAATCGATTCAACATCATAGCAACACGCAAACCTCCACTGACAAGACAGTGGTGGCTTCATGTGAGGTATATTGGCCGGAAGGCAAACCCAGGTCGCCTACATAGAAGACAAGAACTCTACCACTAGACCACCACTGCCCTCATTGTTTACTTGTTCCTGAAAAAGCATGTGATTTCTCAGTTTCATTGGGGGATTGAACCCACAAATACCAAACGCTGCAACAGCATGCTGGGGATAGGCCCCTGGGCAGTTCATGATAACCAGGCTCCCTAAATCTGCCATCTGCCTCTTTACCCTTAACTGTAGACAATGGCTGATGCCTTAATTCCTTGGTTGGACACAGGCAGAAAATAAGAACTCAGGGAACCCAGACACTTATCGAAGAGTGGTTAATCCCTACAAAAATTACTCACAGACATTGGGAGACGACATTTCAGTAAAAGCAAAACACTAAACTATGACTCAAGACTAATCCATTCCAAAGCTATCGGGTGTGAGAGGAGGAGAGTGAGACCACAGTGAAGGGGAGACCATGGTGAAGGGAGACTGTAGTGGAGCGGGGACCATAGTGAAGGCAGGACCACGGTGAAGGTGAGACAGCAGTGAAGGGAAGACCATGGTGGAGGGGGGACCCTGGTGAAGGGGAGACCAGGGTAAAGGGGGGACAGTGGTGAAGGGGAGACCATGGTGAACGGGAGACCGTGATGAAAGGGAGACCAGGGTGAATTGGGGATAGTGGTGAAGGGGAGGTCATGGTGAAGTGGAGACCAGGGTGAAGGGAAGACTGTGGTAAAGAGAAGACTATGGTGAAGGGGAGACCAGGAGAGTGGGAGACCGTGGTGAAGGGGGATCATAGTGAAAGGGGTACCATGGTGAAGGGGAGACCGAGGTGAAGGGAAGAACATGGTGAAGGGGGCCACACTGCCTGTCTGAGTGTGTTGTAGCAAGGCCAATGCAACACACATTTGTGAAGTGGGCAACATTTGTCTTCTGGGCTTCCTTTGCTCCCCCTTTCGGTATCTCCTTTCAATTTTAGCACCTTTACTCATTCAGCAAACATTAATTGAACCCCTAATTTGGAACCCTGGTGGCGCAGTGGTTAAGAGCTATGGCTGCAAACCAAAAGGTCGGCAGTTTGAATCCACCAGCTGCTCCTTGGAAACACTATGGGGCAGTTCTACTCTGTCCTAAGGGTCTCTGTGAATTGGAATTGACTCGACGGCAAAGGGTTTGATGTGGTTTTTAATTTGTGCCAAGGGATCTGGAGGGGTCACGGTGGGTGGAAAGAAAATAATTAAAGGGGAGCTTATGGTCTAGGGAGATAATCACATCGTAAAGCAACAATTATGATTAAAAAAACCAGTTGCCATTGAGTAGATTCCAATGCATGGTGACTCCATGTGTGTCAGTATAGAACTGTGCTCCACAGGGTTTTCAGTGGCTGATTTTCCAGATGTAGATCACCAGACCTTTCTTCCCACACACTTCAGGGCAGATTCAAACCTCCAACCTTTCGTTTAGCTGAGTACCTTAAGCATCTGCACCACTTAGAAGCTCTAATTAGGATACTACATGATAAGCACTAAAAGAAGGGAAGTCAGTCATGGGGGGGCTTCACAGAGGAGGTGACATTTGAGAGAGATCCTGAGGGATGAATAAGCTTTGCCAGGTAAAGAAAAAAGAAAGTCTGTTCTAGGCACAGGGAGTAGCAGGAGGCAAGAAAGAGTAGTGAGTTCTACTGGGTAGAGGATTGGTGAGTGATTCAGTGAGAGGAGACCTGGGGTGCCTGAGAGACGGTGTTGTGCTGTGGATCACTGGGGTAGGATGGGACCTAATTCAATACAAGAAGAAGAGACACAGAGACAGAGGTGCAGAGGGAGGACAACCGTGTGGAGACGGGAGCAGACAGCGAAGGGATGTTGTCACAAGCCAAGGAACACCTGGAGGTACTGGCAGCTAGAAGAGCCAGGGAAAGATCTCCCCCTAGAATCTTCAGAGAGAGCATGGCCCTGCCGACACCTTGGTTGGACTTCTAGCCTCCAGACCTGTGAGACAATAAATTTCTGTTGTTTCAAACCTCCCAGTCTGTGGTACTTTGTTGGGGCAGCATTAGGAAACTGACACAGTGGTAATGACAGTCATAGTAACAGAATTTCCCGCTGGTCTACCCGTTGTTTTACAGATTCATGAGGTACTGGGAAAGAAATAGTTACACAGTTCCAGCTACTTGTTATATTGCACTACATTACACCACATATCTACCTGTCCATCCATCCGTCCGTCCGTCCGTCCATCCATGCATCCTTTATTTATTTACCTATCATCTATTATTTATTGTCTATGTATCTATTTATTATTTATCTATCATCATCCATCCATCCATTTATCTATCTGTATCAAAGGGATAGTAAAAGATAGTAAAAGAATTGCAGACTTCTCTGACCTTGAGACCTTCTGACGGGATGGTAATGGGTGAGAGGGCAACATCAGACCATCTGCCCTGCCTGTCTCAGCATCTGCTCTGGAGAGTGGTCACTCTGAAGATGGGACCAGTCCCCTGTGGGGTGCGGGGGGCAGCATCTTAGGGGGAAGTTCCCCTCCCAGGGGTCTGTATCATGCCCATTCATTGAAGCCTCCCTGCAGGGCAAGGGCATGACCTCAGACAGAGGTCACCGAGCTGACAAGTCTGAGCCTTGACCCTGGGGTGGAGCGGGCATCAAGTTACCTGGCAAAGCTCAGTGCCTTTTCCAGAACAAGGGCTGAGTTAAGAGTGCATATGTTAACACGGAGAGCAACGGCAGTAGGCATCTATATGGATTTTCTGACATGATCTCTTCACCTGTTCAGAGGGTCAGGTCACTGCCCAGGGCACCGTCATCTGGCAGGTTGGTGGGAAGGAGCTGCTTTTGACAATGCAAGGAAAATGTGTAACGGATCCTGGATGTCGTGGAAACTTAATCTCTGCCATAACTTGAGAGGATCTGGGCGGGCCCGGCATTAAGAAGGCTGTTTCCACTTATGTGCATCGTGGAGGAGGTGACTCTCATACCTGAAAGCAGAACGCAGGCCAGCCTCAGCCCGTTTAGTGAGCACTGGGCTGTGTGCTGCCACCCTAGGAAACTCAACATGTGCTCATTCCACGGGAACTGCCATAGTGCAAGCCGTTCTTGGAACTCCCCCAAAGCCATCAGAGCTTGTCCATGAGCTGTAAAATTGTCTCAGTGTAGCCAAGCACAAAAAGAATGGCACATGAAAGGAACAATGATACATGACACTGTTGCACACCACTGCCCGTCTGTCAGTTTGTCGTCCTGTGGAGGCCTGCATGTTGCTGTGATGCTGGAAGCTGTGCCACTCATATTTCAAATACCAGCAGGGTCACCCCTGGTGGACAGGTTTCAGCAGAACTTCCAGACTAAGACAGACTGGGAAGAAAGGCCTGATGATCTCCGTTCCAAAAGCAGCCAGTGAAAACCTTATGGATCACAACAGGACATTGTCTGATACAGTGCTGGAAGCTGAGCCCCTAGGTTGGCAGGCACTCCAAATACACAGTGGCTGAAACCGGGGACTCAAGCAGCCCAACGATCATGAAGATGGCACAGGATCGGTAATATTTTGCTTTGTTGTACCTGGGCTCACCATGAGTTGGAGTTGACCCAACAGCAACTAACAACAATGTTACACAGGGAAAGAGAAAAAAAGGGGGATCGGAAAAACAAAACCTGTAACCAAACCTGTTGCCGTTGGGTCGATTCTGACTCATAGCGACCCTATAGAACAGGGTAGAACTGCCCCATAGGATTTCCAAGGAGTGCCTGGTGGATTTGAACTGCCAACCTTTTGGTTAGCAGCCATAGCTCCTAACCACTACGCCACCAGGCTTTCCCAGGAAAAACAGAGACCCAGGATCAAGGGGTTAGTCAAAAGTGGGGTGTTTTGCTGGCTAATGTCAAATATGTATAGTCAAGCAATGGATTTTTCCACGGTCTGAGTTTTATTTTTCTCTATGAAAAAGCAGAAGACTTTGCATTGAAACCTCTCAGTGATTGATCGCCTCAAATAACTAACAGGAATTTGCAAAGCTGTTCAACTTCAGTGTCAGCTTGACGTGATCAAGCTGACTGCTCCCTCTCCTGTCTGATGTGTTTCACATCAGCATTTTCTTCAGCAGCCTTAGTTATGCCTTCCAAGCATTGCAGCTGCCAACTTCTCATGACCCGCAGGCTCAGAGCAGCTGAAGGAAGAGAACTTGCATCAGCCTTGGGTGTTCTGATCTGAGCATCCATCTGTGCCCAGTTCCCCTTTGCTCCGTGTGAATACAAATGACCAATCTTAAACACTTTCTTACCTGCTCTAGGTTAGATTTTGTTTCACCTCCAACATATGAAAATGTCACTCACTGGTCACTGCCTGTAAATCCCATAAGTTTGCCTCTATTTTATATTCTGGGAGGGAAAAGAGTTCACAGACAGAGAGAGAAGTAATTTTTCCTGTTGCTAATAAGCTATGTACGTGCAAAAGGTTAGTTTCTGAGTTATTTTGGATTCTGTGACTCAAAGTCAAAGATCTGGTAAACTATAATGGGTAATTGCAAGAAATGAGAAATTAAAGGGGATTTTGGAGTCTTTTATATATTTCAACTTTAAAAACAATTTGGTCTCTGCATCATTAAAAAACTAAACTTTCACCTGCTACAAATTTCCTTCTTTGTTTGTTTATTTGAACAGAGAGGGAAGGAAGCTGTCACCGGCCTTTTACAGAGTGCAAATGAGCAAAAATCAGCAGAGCCACACATGTTAATGAGGAATGGCTGCTGATCGGAAGGTGGACTGTGACACAGTAACTTACCCTTGGATTTAAAAAAAAATTTTTTTTTCAGTTGGTCATTGGTAGTTACAATAAAATGAATTACTTTAATAAAAATAAATACTCATTGATTAAAATGTATTCAATAACTACAATCACATTGTGCAGATTTTGTGTTCTAACTTAAGCATCACATTTAAGCAGTCAGCCTGTATTTTGAATTTCTAGATGTTAACACATATTTGCTTTGAGGACTAAGGTGCGCCTGACCCAACCCATGGTGTTTTCAGCTGCCTCATAAGCGTGTGAAAGCTGGACAATGAATAAGGAAGACCGAAGAAGAAGGGACACCTTTGAATTGTGGCATTGGAGAAGAATATTGAATATACCGTGGACTGCCAAAAGAACGAACAAATCTGTCTTGGAAGAAGTTGTTAGGTGCCATCGAGTTGGTTTCAATTCACAGTGACCTTGTGTACAACAGAACGAAACACTGCCCAGTCCTGCACCATTCTCACAATCGTTATGCTTAAGTCCATTGTTGCAGCCACTGTGTCAATCCATCTCATTGAGGATCTTCCTCTTTTTCATTGACCCTCTACTTCACCAAGCATGATGTCATTTTCCAGGGACTGGTCCTGACAACATGTACAAAGTATGTGAGACCAAGTCTCATCATCCCCACTTCTAAGGAGCATTTTAGCTGTACTTCTCCCAAGATAGATTTGTTCATTCTTTTGGGAGTCCATGATATATTCAATATTCTTCTCCAACACCACAATTCAAAGGCGTGAATTCTTCTTTGGTCTTCCGTATTCTTCCTCCAGCTTTCACACGCACAGGAGGTGATTGAAAACACCATGGCTTGGGTCAGGCACACCTTAGTCTTCAAGGTGACATCTTTGCTTTTCAACACTTTAAACACTTTCGCAGCAGACTTGCTCAATGCAATGCGTCTTTTGATTTCTTGACTGCTGCTTCCATGGGTGTTGGTCGTGGATCCAAGTAAAATGAAATCCTTGACAACTTCACTCTTTTTCCTGTTTATCATGATGTTGCTTATTGGTCCAGTTGTGAGGATTTTTGTTTTCTTTATGTCGAGGTGTAATCCATACTGAAGGCTGTGGTTTTTGATCCTCATCAGTAAGTTTTTCAAGTCCTCTTCACCTTCAGCAAGGAAGGTAGTGTCATCTGCATAACACAATTTGTTAATGAGTCTTCCTCTAATCCTGATGCCCTGTTCTTCTTCATATGGTCCAGTTTCTTGGATTATTTTCTCAGCATACAGATTGAATAAGTATGGTGAAAGAATATGACCCTGACGCACACCTTTCCTGACTTTAAACCACACAGTATCCCCTTGTTCTGTTTGAATGACTGCTTCTTGATCTATGTACAGTTTCCTCGTGAGCACAATTAAGTGTTCTGGAGTTCCCATTCTTCACAATGTTATCCATAGTTTGTTATGATCCACATAGGTGAATGCCTTTGCATAATCAATAAAACACAGGTAAACGTCCTTCTGGTGTTCTCTGCTTTCAGCCAGGATCCGTCTGACATCAGCAATGATATCCCTGGTTCTGCATCCTCTTCTGAATCCGGCTTGAATTTCTGACAGTTCCCTGCCAATATACTGCTGCAGCCACTTTTGAATGATCTTCAGCAAAATTTTACTTGCATGTGATATTAACGATATTTTTTGATAATTTCCACTTTCGGTGGGATCACCTTTAAATATAGACCTCTTGCAGTCATTTGGCCAGGTAGCTGTCTTCCAAATTTCTTGGCAAAAATGAGTGAGTATTTCCAGTGCTACATCCATTTGTTGAACCATCTCAATTGGGATTCCATCAGTTTCTGGAGCCTTGTTTTTTGCCAATGCCTTCAGTGCAGTTTGGACTTCTTTCTTCAGTACCATTGGTTCCTGCTCATGTAGTATGTGCTGAAATGGTTGAACATCGACCAACTCTTTTTGGTATAGTGATTCTGTGTATTCCTTCCATCTTCTTTTGATTTTTCCTGCATCATTTAATATTTTTCCTGTAGAATCCTTCAATATTGCAACTCGAGGCTTGAAATTTTTCTTCAGTTCTTTCAGTTTGAGACACGCAGAGCGTGTTCTTCCCTTTTGGTTTTCTAACTCCAGGTCTTTGCGCATGTCATTATAATACTTTACTTCGTCTTCTTGAGCTGCCCTTTGAAATCTTCTGTTTAACTCTTTCACTTCTTCATTTCTTCCTTTCGCTTTAGCTACTTGATGTTCAGTTTCAGAGTCTCTTCCGACATCCATTTTGGTCTTTTCTTTCATTCTCGTCTTTTTAATAACCTCTTGCTTTCTTTGTATACGACTATATGATGTCCTTGATGTCATTCCACAAAGTAGAACCTCCTCAACAGTGAATGACCTACAGTGAAAGAAGCATGAATTTCCTCATACTCTTCACCCACTCTAAGAGATCCGTATTGAGGAGGCCACACCTCACCCCTGGCTTCCCTACCTCCTGACTTCCAAGCTTCCTCACTCAGATCAAACATGTTAATGTCGGAATTTAAGCAAACCAGTGAGGATTCCGTCAGTAATGGTGAGTGAACAGGAAAGAGCCCTGCAGTGGGCTGTGGGATAGGAGAGTTTCCCCAAGTGCTGCTTACTGGGTAGCCAGCTTTTTCTGAAGACATCCCAGCTCACAGATGCTAAGGCCGGAGGTAGCTGCAACTGGACATCGGATGAATTCCCAAATTATGGAGGATTTCCCTTTATCGCTTTCTCTCTGAATGTGGCATAATGTAGCTGCCATCCACTTCCAGCTGATGTCAGTGTGCTGTGCCAATTCATCCATACACCAAATCTGTGCCTTTCCCTCCGCCATTAACCCGTTACAAGAAGCTCCACACGAGGCCATAGGTGTGGGCTGTGGGAGAGGTGGCAAAGATGTCAAGGCGAGAACCGTGGGACACTGAACCATCTGTTAATGCCATTTACTGGAGCTCTCTGTGGCTTCTCTGCGCCAGTCTCACATACGCCATTTCATTTTTGCAATGGAACACCACTGTGAGTATTCAGCTTTGTGGAGGTGGATCAGATAACACACGTTTCACGATAAACAGCTTGGGTTGCTTAATCGCTTAGTGTATTGAGGTCGGGTATTTAGTTTCCACCTGAGCTCATTAGCAAGCTAGGGACTACTTTTCAAACAGAGAAGCAGAAGATGGCATGCTTTGCCCTGAAACTGTAGGAGTCCATACTGTGATTCTCCTATTGGGGCTTGCTAGAAAATCCATACAGGATCTCTCTGCCATAGACATTTCTGCTGAACTATGAGGCTCAAGTGGCTGGCAAGTTCACACCACAGCCTGGACTCCATTCAAAACTGACAGCAACACGGGTTACCCATGAAATGGGTTGCAGCAGTGTGCTCAAATGTTCAACAAGATCTGCCAAGTTATGATAATTTTATCATGATAAAATTATAATAATACTACAACTATTAGGTTTATGTAATGTAATATACAAATAAATATTATATCATAACATAATTTATTACAATCTTATTATGGTAATTTTATTTATTTATTTATTTTTATTTCAACTATCCCAGTGAGCCCTGGAAGCCCAGTGGTTAAGAGCTGGGCTGCTAACCAAAATGTCAGCAGCTTGAATCCACTAGCTGCTCCTTGGAAACCCTGCGGGGCAGTTCTACTCTGTCCTATTGGGTGGTTATGAGTTGGAATCAACTGGATGGCAGCAGACTTGGTACGTATGAAGTAATTATCTCATTGTAGTTTTTACTGCATTTCAGTAATGACTAATGATGTTGAGCATCTTTTCATGTGCTTAACGGCTTTTTGTGTGTCTTCTTAGAGAAATGTCTTTTCAGATCATTTGTCCATTTATTAATTGGATTAATTAATATAATTTATTGAGATTTTATTATAACAATTTATTATGATAGTTTAATTTTTTGATGGGTTCTGCAAGGTAGAACAACTTGTGTCTCATTTAGAGAAGATATCCTGACATGGCCAAGACCCTTGTAGCCCTAGAAACATCCCTGATGTGAGAAGCCATGGAACTTTGACAGTTTGTCTTCATACTTGGGCAAGCACCCAGGGCACTGGAGTATCTAGGGTACTGCGATGCTCTAATCACCAGGCACAATTAGCATGGTGTCTTCAACATAATGGCCAGCGTGCTGTTCCATGGGTAATCAAGGTTCCCCTGGACTATATTGTGACAAGTAACAGGAGAGTGAGTACAGAACTTTTCCTCAAGTTTCTTTGCTTCCACTTCATTCAAGAGGCCTCAATTATGTGAACTGGCTTAGATCTGGGAATTGATTAGGAGGTCATGAAGTCCACCAGTGGAGATTCCAGTTAGGTTTCTGCCCACAAGATCTGGAATTTTCCCACCTATATATCATACATCGAACACTGTCTCCTTAGGCTCTCAATCTATTTCATCTCTTGAGACCCTGTGATCAGTTAGCTATCACCTCAGTTTCCTGTGGTCAAAACATTCTAATGATCACCCTACCTCTGTGACTTATGGCAATTGTCTGTGACAGCTAAGAAACACTACCTGGCCCTTGCCACTCTGGAATCTTACTATTTTCACCGAAAGCAGAAAATCTCATTCTGTTACAGCATCCCGCACTGCCACGTCCAGCTTACGGAGCACAGGTATGTCAGAGTTCTTCAAGGATTCTCACATCACCCTCACCAATGAATTTACATCGAGAAAATCCTACTGGGCAGTTCTACTCTGCCATATGGGGTCACTAGGGATCGAAATTGACTCTTTGGCATCTAACAACAATGGATTGCTAGTTTAGGAGGGGTCCTCTGGGGCATCCCAGGGAGTATGGTTAGCGTTGGCCGAGTAGAATAGATACATTCCAACATTCTCATTTCCATGAGTCATTAGACACCTTTTTCTACAGTATTCTGTTGGATTTCTGGCATTTTAACCTCACAGGCTATAGGCCACTATTGCATCTAGGCTCTGATTAGCCTGATTAGCTAACTTAGATTACTAATGTTACTCTCCAGTGCTCCACGCACATCTGGGCAAGCGCAGCTATGCCTATAAATTTAGCCAAAGTGAGTCGTACATTCTTTCCTCCTTGGTCTAACACCCTGAGAATCGACTTTCACACGTGTTCCCCAGACTCCTGCTGATTACAATATGAAGTCCTGTAAATCTTTCACTGAAGAGGCTCCTCCCAGGGCAGGTCTTGTACCTCCCCGATTATGCTTTGTTGGAATCCAATTCTTATTATTGGTGTAGAAGCAATGAAAGGTCAAGGTGGGGTGGGTCCTGAAGAGAATTAGCATCAGCACTTGAGGTAACTGTCCCAAGTGAAGTCATTGAAAGGCTTTTCAGATGGGAAAGCTGTCCTGCACGCGGGGGACAGGGAGAGCTGTCTTTGCAGGTGAAGGGAGAGACTCAGGAGAATTGGGGGTTTCAAAGCTCTCAGCCCAATGTTCCTGTCTTAGTTATCTAAGGCTGCAATAACAGAAATACCATGAATAGGTGGCTTTAACAAACAGAAATTTATCCTCTCTGAGTCTAGGAGACTAGAAGTCTGAACTTAGGGTGCCAGCTCCAGGGGAAGGCTTTCTCTCTCTATCAGCTCTGCGGGAAGGTCCTTATCTCCTTTCAACATCTGTGGGTCTGGTGTGCCTTGGAGATCTCCAGGTGTCTTGGCATCAATATTCCCCTCATCTAGGGGGTTCTCAGCACAGGGATTACGGGTCCAAAGGATGTGCTCCACTCCCGGCTCTTCTTTCTTGGTGGTAGTGAGGTCCCTCCCCCTCTGCTTGCTTCTCTCTCCTTTTATGTCTTGTAAGACAAAAATTGTGACTCAAGCAAGGGTGTAACGAGTCAGGACGTCACCTGAATCAGGGTGTCACCTGAGTAAGGGCATCACCTGAGTCAGGGTGTCACCTGAGTAAGGCAGTGAGACTCAAGATACACCCAATCTTAATCTCTCCTAGTGGAGGTTTTAGGATTTACAATATAAAACCCAGGATAGTTGCATAATATCACAAAACAGAGGATTGTTATATACTACTGGGAATCATGGCCCAGCCAAGTTGACACATGTTTTGGGGGGATACAATTCAATCCATGACAGTTCCTGTCTCAGGTCTCAGGGTTTTATTCTTCGCTTACTAGTACCTTCACCTTAGCACAAGAGAACTGGTAGGGCTGTGCATTTAACTGCTGATTTTTATGGGTTGAATTGTGTCTCCCAAAAAGATATGTTGAAGTTCTAACCCCCAGTCCCTATGCATGTGACCTTACTTGGAAACAGGGTCTTTGCAGATGTGATCATTTAAGTCAATATGAAGTCATACTGGAGTAAAAAAAAAAAAAAAAAGCCAAAAAAATTAAAAAATGCATTATAGTTGAGTTGATTTTGACTCATAGCAACCCCGTAGGGCTTCCTAGGTTGTAGTTTTTACAGAAGTAGACTGCCACATCTTTTTCTTGCAGAGCAGCTGGTGGGTTTGAACCACTGGCCTTTTGGTTGGCTGCTGAGGGCTTAACCACTGCACCACTGATCCAATGTGACTGGAGTCCTTATAAAAGGAGGAAAAGAGAAACAGACACAGAAGGAAGATGGCCATGTAAGAGAGAGACAGAAATTGGAGTGATGCTGCCGCAAGCCAAGGAATGCTTGGGGCCACAAGAAGCTGGAAGAGACAAGAAAGGACCTTCTGGTAGAGCAAACAGAGTATGGCCCTGCTGAAAGCCTGGATTCAGACTTTTAGCCTCCAGAACTATGAGGCAATGAATTTCTGGTGTTTTTAAGCCAGGCACCTGGTGGTACTTTTGTTACGAAGCCACAGGAAGCTGATACAATAATGCAACACTACAGCCCTCACAGTCAGTGTCTGGGGTTTGGTCTTCAGCCTCGTCTGCCCTGTGATTATACGAGACAAGGCGTTTCTTCAAAACCACCATCAACACTTTCTGATTTTCTGCTCATGTTCTTGGTTGGCCATTCCCCCAAGCACGCTCTTCAGTTCTATCAGAAGGAGCCAGCTGACTCCCAAATTTTTACAATCACCATGGCACCCAGTGGAGCCCTGGTGGCACAGCAGTTAAGACCTCAGCTGCTAACCACCAGCCTCTCCTTGGAAACACTATGGGGTAGTTCTACTTTGTCCTGTAGGGTCATTATGAGTTGGAACTGACTTGATGGCAACGAGTTTGGTTTGGTTTTGGTACGGTACCCAAAGGAGCTCTGGTGGCACAGTGGTTAAGCACTCAGCTGCTAACAGAAAGGTTGGCAGTTCGAGCCAACCAGTGGCTCTGCTGGCAATCTGCTCCCGTAAAGATTACAGCCAAGAAAACCCTATGGGGCAGTTCTACTCTGTCACATAGGGTCACTATGAGTTGAAAATCTGCTTGATAATGCCTACCAACAACAACATAGCACCCAATTCTCTCTACACCTTGCCCTCAACTTGTGCTTTATCCCATATCACTGCTGGTCATGATTTGCATAATCATGATGCCACAGCATGCTGTGGGCCTTTTCATCCTGGTAAAAGAGGTATCCATGGGCAACTCAAATAGGTGAGCAACTAGTGGTGTGCTAGTAAGTGTTGAACAAATAAGCCTCAAAAACAAAAAAGAAAAGAGTTATGATTTGTAGGATTTGCCGATTTCCGTGGTGTAAATACTTCCATGATTTCAAGCTATCAACATGATTTCACTGAACACCTAGTTGGAAAGAGATGCACGCAGTTGGCCCTTGTGAGCTGGTGGGAGCTGGCTGCAGCACACCACTGTAAACAACCCAATCCTCAAACCCTGTTCTGATGGCCTGTTTCCTGGAGCTGCTCCTGGAATGCATTGCAGTATCAGTCAAGCGCCTAGCAGAAAACAGATGGCACATGCAAATTGAGTAGTTTGAGGGAATTTTAATAAAATAATTGTTTACAAATGGTAGATAAATAGCGGGCAGGGTGTAAAAAGCCACAGAGGATAGTGAAGCTCCCTGAGGCTAGTAAGAGCAGGGCTCTATTACCGCCCCTGGGTCTGAGGTGGGAAGGGAAGGAACCTGGAGAGAGAGAAAGCCACCTGATAGGAGCTGTGTGCTTCAGTCAAGGGGTGCAGCCAGCCGGCAGCAACCCCATGGTGGGGCAGCCAGAGGCACAGATGCTCTGATTGCATTCTCCTCTTGCCCTCCAAGCTACTGTTGCTCCCCATTTGTAGGGTAACCAACTGTCCCAGGTTGCCCTGGACCGTCCTGGGTGGCACAGTGGTTAAGAGCTCAGGCTGTTAACCAAAAGGTCAGCAGTTCAAAGCCACCAGCCGCTCCTTGGAAACCCTGGAGGGTTTCTACTCTGTCCTATAGCGTCGTTAAGAGTCAGAATTGACTCAACAGCAATAGTTTTTTTTGGTCCTGGCTTTAGCACTGAAAGCCCTGGGAAACCAATTTGGCAACTAGTGTGGAAGGTTGAGGGAAAAGAACAAAAGTCATTGGGTAGCCAAAAAAACCCCAGAAACTGAAAATAATACTGTTTTTGGTGTAAGTGGATACAGCATAGCTATCTGCCTTCCATAGCTACTGTCCCTGTGTTTTCCTCTGACTGCTGATGTTGACAGCCATAATTCATAGTTTGCAGTACACCCTGTCCTCATTTATCAACTTGGTTAGGTTCCAAAGACCAGGTCATTATGTGAAATTGGCATTATGCAAAAATGGAGGATGACCACATCAGATCACAAAATGGAGGATGACTGCATCATTACATAACTGCCAAATTACATCATTACATAACTGCCAAACTACTAAGAGTCATGGTCCAGCCAAGCTGACACATAACTTTAACCATCACAGCCAGCATTACTCTGGCCTTGCACCTCAGCATTCGTTGCTGCCAGACATATGTCGTTAATACACAAAACAGTCAGATAGAATATTTTTTATTACTGTTGTAAATGTGAAATGTTGGATAATGAAATAGTCAATAAGTGAAGAGAGAGTGTAATAAGTCATCCCTTGCAGTGGTGGTTTAGTGGTAGAATTCCTGCCCTCCATGCAAGAGACCCTGGTTTGATTCCTGGCCAATGCACCTCATATGCAGCCACCACCATCTGTCAGTTGTGGCTTGTGCGTGGCTCTGATGCTAAACATGTTCCAGCAGAGCTTCCAGGCTAAGAGAGGCTAGGAAGAAAGTCCTGGCTGTCTGCTTCCAAAAATCAGTCAATGAAAACCCTACAAATCACAATGGTCTGATTCACAACCTATCATGGGGATGGTGCAAGTCTGGGCAGCGTTTCATTCTGTTGTGCATTGGGTCACCATGGGTTGGGGGCCAACTCTGTGGCAGCTAACAACAACAACAACAACATTGTTGCATCATCCTGAGTAATTGTCTTAAATGTGCAGCTGAAGTGCATTATAACCATGATTGTTAACAGTCCACCTCTGACTTTGCCTTAGATTAAATGTTGTGATGTGTGCTGATACAGTGTTTATCACTGTGAATATTGTGATCATGTTTTCTAAAAGATCAGATCATGGAAAATAGAATGATTACCAATGCTGGCATGACCCAGGCATCTCTGAAGAAGAAGGCTAACAAAGTGTGCTACTTTAATGCAGATGGAAGGACATATACAACTGGATTGGGGAGGTAAATAACCAAAACAGAACGTATTACATAATATGCAGAAAAGAACTTGAGATTGGACATGCTGGCTATGGGCACTGAATCTCACAATTCCAGGATGAGACAGGCAAGCACTTCGAAGTCAATCAAAAATTTATCTGCCAAAAAGACATAAATGTTCAGCTGAAAGCAGCAGCTGCTGAATTAGCTCAGGCATACCACACAAATGAACACACATTATCAAACCATTCGTTTGATTGTCCTAAGAAACTGAGTGAACGTACATTTCCTGATTCTGCAGCTAGAATGTGTCCTGTGTAAAAATAGGGGTGAACAAAAGGGGAAATGTCAGGAACATATCTGTTGGCCCCTTAGAGTGTGTTGTGGAATGAATTGTGTCCTGAAAATGAAATGTTAAATCCTAAGCCCTGTACCTGTAAATAAGACACTTCAGAACTAGGGGTTTTCTTTTATTATGTTAATTAACGAGGTCATACCAGGGTACAGTGAGTCTGAAACCTAATCACCTCTGAGTGGTATCTCATAAGAGGAGCAGAATAGACACAGAGACATGCACACGGGGGAAGGAGCAGAATAGACACAGAGACACGCACACGGGGGAAAGACAGACACCATGTGAAGATAGGCGCATACGGTAGACGCATCTACAAGTGCAGGAACGCCAAGGATTGCTGGCAGCTACTAGAAGCTGAAATAAACAAAAAGGACCTCCCCCTACAACCACACTTTGAATTCAGACTTCCAGCCTCCTGAACTGTGAGAAAATAAATTTCTGTTCTTTAAAGACAACCACTTGTGGCGTTGTTCAGCGTTAGCAAGCTAGTTAGCAAGCTAAGGTACAGAGCACAGCTGATTTTTCACATGTATCAATAGTCGTGCTTTCTACAGTGTATCAAGCAATGGGTCAAATCCAGGCAATGAAAAAATGTACCAATTCTCAGATACTTTGATTTGAAAATGCACTTTCAACTCGTCTTCATTTCTATGAAGAGTTTAATGAAACTGCAGAAAACATCAACATGATTGTTGATACCTTGTCCAAATACAAACTAGTCTCTGCTCATCTTTCTGCACATTCGGTAGACAGTACAAATGTAAATTTTGGTAAATACCATTCTGTCTATAGACTTCTTATCCAAGAAAATGAGAAGAAGAGACTTGTCCTGCATACCTTGCACATAACCACTAAAAGAGGGTATGGCTTCCTTACCTGTGATATGGGTGCTTTCATAATGAAAGTTCTTGGTCACCTTTCAGTTCTCTTAAATTGTGCGGAAGTACTTAAGGAGACTTTTGGCTTTGCAGAAATGGAAGGAGACAGCCTCCTAGACACACGTCTACAAGATGGCTGTCATCGTTACCGGCCACGGAACAATGTTAAAATGTTGGCCTGCCGTAAAACCATGTTTTCAAGGTTTGGGACAAGAAGAATGCCTTTCTCCAATTTGGAACTACATTGAGGATGAGAACGTAGAAAAAGATTACAACAAAGCAGAAATTGATATGCTGTTTCTCCAACACAGTTTGATGGTCTTTGAAGAGGCTGCGGTAGCTTAGGGAAGGATGAACTGACTGCACCCGAGTTGTTGGATGTTATGTGTAGATTGTGACAAAAGCTCATATAACAAAAAGGGATTTTGTTTTGTTTTTAATAAAACTGCTTTAATCTAAGGAGCCCTGATGGCACAGTGGTTAAGAGCTATAGCAAGCTACTGCTGCTAACCAAAAGGTCGGCAGTTTGAATCCACCAGTAGCTCCTTGGAAACCCTATAGGGCAGTTCTGCTCTGTCCTATAGGGTCGCTATGAGTCAGATTCTACTAGACAGCAACGGGTTTGTTTTGGTTGACTTTAATCTAAAAAAAAAAGAGACCAGGAGAGGGCAACCAAAATAAAACAGGACTTTCTTGATTTCTTTACTAAAACTGTAACTTATCTGGAGTCCAGCTTAAGCTTTCACAAGTTCAAATTACCTCTATGCTTTACAACATGGTGTTAGTGCCTAGGCTTCCATAACCATTAACTACCAACTGGGTGACTTCAATACCGGAAATGTATTCTCTCATAATTCTGGAGCCCAGAAGTCCAAAATCAAGGTGCCAGCAGGGCCATGCTCCCTCTGAAGGCTCTAGAGGAGAATCCTTCTTTGCTTCTTCCAGCTTCTGATGTTTCCAGATGTGCCTTGGTTTGTGGCAGCATCACTCCAATCTCTGCCGCCATCTTCACAGGGGTCTTCAAATGGCCTTCTTCCCTTTGTCTCTCTTTCCCTATCTCTTCATTTATCAGGGCTTGTCATTGCACATAAGGCTCACCCTAATCCAGGATGACCCCAGTTCAAGATCCTTAACTTTATTACATCCTAGAAGAGCCTTTTTCCAAGTACTCATTGCAGTCAAGTTGAGTCCGACTCACAGTGACTCTATAGGACAGGGTAGAACTGCCCCATAAGGTTTCCAAGGCTGTAATCTTTATGGAAGCAGACTGCCACATCTTTCTCCTGCAGAGCAGCTGGTGGGTTCAAACCTCCGGGCTTTTGATTAGCGACTGAGCACTTTAACCAATTGCACCACCAAGGCTCCTTTTCCCAACAAGGTCATATTAAAGGTTCCAGGTGGATGCATCTTTTAGAGGAGCACTATTCAACCCCCTACAACCTACACCCTGAGAAGGAGCACATCAGCTTATGATGCCAGCCTGTGTGCTTCAGAGTACATAAAAATAATGGCTTAGCACATTCCAGCATGGGGGATGACCTGGAGTAGAAGCAGCAGGGATGGGTATGTGACCTCATGGAGCCTCACATGGCAAAGAGGATGAGGAATGTGACCATCAAACAGAAGAGCACCATGGTGTCAGACAGGGCAGAGCCCAGAATGGCACAGGAGAAGAGCTGCTGCTCGAGAGACAAGTTCCTGGCATAGCTGATGATCAAGCTGCCAAACACTGTCCCAATGCCAGCCCCTGAATCAGCCACACCAACTGTGGCAGCCCTAGCACCAATAAACTTGGCCACTGTGTCAATGTCCCAGGACACAACACTGGTCTGGAACTCCCATCTAGCCACCTAGATTGGGGAGCTGCTGTAGGAAGGCAGTTTAGATGGGATCTCTGGCCTAATCAGGAATGAGGTGTACATGGGCCTCTGGTACAACAGCAGACCAGAGCGGGGGGAATGAGTAATGCCTCAGTGGTCTGCATATTTTCAGTCTCTCAGCTTTAGCTCTGGGTCTCATTGCTCAGCGCCACCCCCCCGCCATGTGTGATGGGCATTTTGGACATGGGTAGCCTATATGATGAATTTATAGATACAAAGAACCCGACAGACAAACACTTGGTTTTGTAAAACAAGCCTGCATATACAAAATGAGTGGACATTTTAAAGCAATAGAAACTAATTGCTACACCTAGTATAGTGCATAAAGACAATGTTCTACATACTAGTTTGGTGAGTAGTGCCTGGCACCTTGAAAGCTTGTGAGTGGCCGTCTAAGATACAACTATTGCTCTCTACTCATCCGGAGCTAAAGAGAAAGAAAGAAACCAAAGACTCAAAGAAAAAACTAGTCTACAGAACGAATAGTCTACACAAACAGTGACATCACCTACCTTGAGACCAGAAGAACTAGATGGTGCCCAGCTACCATTACCAACTGTTACAACCAGAAACCCAATGGATTGTGCCAGATAGAATGGGAGAAAAATGTGGGACAAAACTGAAATTCCTAAAAAAAAAAAAAAAGCCAGACTTGCTGGACTGGTAGAAACTACATTAACCCCTGAGACTATCGCCCTGAGATACTCTATTTAAACTTGGAACTCGAACTACTCCCAGATGTCACCTTTCAGCCAAATGACTGATTGGCCCATAAAATAAATAATATCACCCTTGAGTACTGTGCTCCTCAAAATAATCGTCTAGATGAAACCAAATGGTAAACATTTACCCTAGACTGAAGGTAGAGAAGGCAAGGGGGGACAAGGAAGCTAGATTAATGGAAACGAAGCAACCAAAATAGAAATAACAAGAATGCTGACATACTGTGATGAATGTAACCAATGTAGGTAAACAATACGTATACAAATTTTTAAATGAGAGCCTAATTTCCTATGTAAACTTTCATCAAAAACACAATAAAATATTAAAAAGAAAAGAAAGAAAATAATCCCTACAAGTCTAAGACTTGCTAGTGAGTCTTCCATGCTCAAATCCTTTGGTTGAGAGGAAATTCAGCTCAGTGTCATCACATTGCACTGACACTAGGAATCAGTGTAATACAGGCTTACTAAGAGCAGAGCTGCAAATCAAAGTGAATTTTGCTTCTGACTGTATGGCACAAACAGTTAAGCACTAGATTATTAACCGAAAGGCTGTCGGTTCAAACCCACCCAGAGGTGCCTTGGGAGATAGGCCTAGCAATCTGCTTGTGAAAAGTTGCACCCTGGGAAACTCTATGGAGCACAGTTCTACTCTGCACACATGGGGTCGCCATGAGTCAGAATTGACTCAACAGCAACCAACAACAACGAGCAAAGAAGGGTGTCCTAAAGGTGTCAGGCAGTTCAGAGAAGTATTATGAGAAAAGAAAATGGAGTAAAAATATCCTACTGTATATCCCTAGGGAGAAAGAAACCTATCATTGCTATTTTTAAATCAAATATATGTGTACGTGACCGTGGTGGAAGTCCTATACATCCAGGGGCAGGAGCTGATTGGTGTAGGGTGGAGGTCAGACATACGTCCATTCGCCAAAGTTTTCACCAATTCTGACACCAGCCGTTCCTGCCATGGCACTCTTTTTTTTTTTAATAATTTTTATTGAGCTTTAAGTGAACATTTACAAATCAAGTCAGTCTGTCACATATAAGCTTATATACACCTTACTCCATACTCCCACTTACTCTCCCCCTAATGAGTCAGCCCTTCCAGTCTATCCTTTCGTGACAATTTTGCCTGTTTCTAACCCTCTCTATCCTCCCATCTCCCCTCCAGACAGGAGATGCCAACACAGTCTCAAGTGTCCATCTGATACAAGTAGCTCACTCTTCATCAACATCTCTCTCCAACCCATTGTCCAGTCCCTTCCATGTCTGATGAGTTGTCTTCGGGAATGGTTCCTGTCCTGGGCCAACAGAAGGCTTGGGGACCGTGACCGCCGGGATTCCTCTAGTCTCAGTCAGACCATTAAGTGTGGTCTTTTTATGAGAATTTGGGGTCTGCATCCCTCTGTTGTCCTGTTCCCTCAGGGGTTCTCTGTTGTGCTCCCTGTCAGGGCAGTCATCGGTTGTGGCCAGGCACCATCTAGTTCTTCTGGTCTCAGGATGATGTATGTCTCTAGTTCATGTGGCCCTTTCTATCTCTTGGGCTCATAGTTATCGTGTACCTTGGTGTTCTTCTTCTCCTTTAATCCAGGTGGGTTGAGACCAATTGATGCATCTTAGATGGCCACTTGTTAGCATTTAAGACCCTAGATGCCACATTTCAAAGTGGGATGCAGAATGTTTTCATAGTAGTATTATTTTGCCAATTGACTTAGAAGTTCCCTTAAGCCAGAGTCCCCAAACCCCCGGCCATAGCACTCTTGACTTCTCTGCTGGGTTTCATAATGCATTGCAATGGCCACACAGAACTCATAGACCATACTCACAGTTATATGGGTTATGACAGGAGTCACAGGCTACGATAAGGATCAGTGTCAGGAAGCATACGGGCAAGGTCTGGAAGGCTCCCCTGGGTGAAGAGCACATCCCTGCCTTCCTCAGTGTGGGACAGCTTTCTCAGCTCTCTCTTGGCCATGCAAGCCCCCTTGGGATAGACTCCTGCTGCCTCCTCTGCACAGCCTTCCTCTGGGTGGTGCGCACCTCTTGGCCTCTTGTGCCCTGCTGTGGCCGTGCACACAGCTGGACTCTCTCTCTCAGGCCTCTAGCTGTCTGCAGTGTTACAGCCCTTGGCCGATATTACAACACTTCTAGTTCCACTGACAAACTTCTGCCTGAAGGCGTTTAACGTTCTCTCTCTCTCTCTGCTTCTTCACTCCTTGCCTCTTCACCTTGACTCTGACCATCTCTGTGGGGCTGGCTCCTTGGAGCAAGTGGCTCAATCCTATCTGGTAGACTTTCAAACTACTGTTTGCATAATAACTGATCAACCCCCTCACTGGACCAAAAATGGCTCCATCTATTTGCATAGTAACTGACATTTTCTGCTGGCAGGGGTTTTACACACCTTATTTGCATAGTAAACTGTCCAAATCTGCAAGATTGTGGCCTGGCAAGTCATCTTGGCCGAACTACAAACCCAGGGCCAGATAGGTCATATATAAAGAGAAATCCATGGCTCTGCAATAGGCAGTCTCTGTTTAGTTAGTTCTGTTATGTTTATGTTCTCCTTTTTAGAAGCCTTAGACTTACATGTCTTAAAAACACACAATAATACATGCTCCAAAATTTACACATGCAGTAAATAGTTAAATCACTGTATCAGAGAATAGAAAGAGACATTAAAAAATATTTTATTTTCTCCCATATATTATTTGTTTAATTAGTCCTGCTATTAATCAATTCCTTCTAATTGCCACTGTTAATTAGTCCTATTGTTATTCTGTTTAAATAATGGTCTTTATGTAACAGAAAAGTAAGAGAAAATAATATATAATATCTAATTTCAAATAAATACTTATTTTTCATATTTTCCTCTTAAAGTAATTCCCACATGTGTGTTAAGTATTTGCTACATATTCCGCTGGTGGAAGGGGTGGCTCAGTGGTAGAATTCTCACTTTCCATGCAGGAGACCCAGGCTCCACTCCCAGCCAAATGCACCTCACGTGCAGCCACCGCCTGTCTGTCAGTGGAGGCTTTCATGTTGCTGTGATGCTGCACAGGTTAGAGTGGAGCTTCTAGACTAAAACAGGCTAGGAAGAAAGGCCTGGCGATCTACTGCCCACAATCAGTCAGTGAAAACCCGATGGATCACAACATTTCAATGCACAACCAACCATGGGGGTGGTGCAGGACCAGGCAGCATTCTGTTCCATCGTGCATGGGGTCTCCATGAGTCGAGGGCAGATTCAATGGTAGCTAACAACAACAAAAACAGCAGCGTATATTGTGATTATATTGTGATTATATTGTTTTGTCTGGTTTGGTATGGTATGGCTGTATCCTGGGTTGACTGGAAAGAGTTGGTCATGCTGTCCATTGACCAAACACAACCTGGAGCCAGAAGGCAGGGAGCCTGTGGCTGTGATACACAGATCCTGGGCAGAGAGCAGAGCAGAAATGGTCAGGGAGTGGATCTGAAGGAGCAAACACCTGTTTGTTGTGTTATCTCGGGGGCCCAAGACCGCCAGCTGTATTGACAGGTCTGCAGCACCTGGGAAATGGCGAGTGCTGATTTCCATGAAGGAGCCAGGGTTTTCTTAGGCCCGCTTCCTAATCTCTCTGGTGGCACTGCCAGTGCCCTAGAGAGTGCCACTTCATGTGACTTTTCACGCATGTGTCTATGAGCAGAAGTGTGCGAAGTCCTGTAGTTCAATGTTCTCATCTGCAAAATGAGGGAAACAAAGTATACGGATAATAGACATGAAGATGCCTTGAAAAACTTAGCAATTAAATAATTTCTTGGCATTTTTCCATTCTGCCTTTCAAGCCATTGGAGCTTTTTAAAAAAGAATAATTCTCTAAAAGTTGAAAATTTGATTCAAACCAAGCAGTAATACCCACCATAATAACGGCAGACATTTACTGAGGGCCAACTATGTGCCAGACCCTGCGTGAAGTCTTTTACGTGGATTATCTTATTTAATCCTCCGAAGAAACTTGGGAAGTTATACTGTTGATGTATTTTGCAGATGTGGAAAATCATGCTTAAAGCAGTAAATAACCTGGCCCACATTTCCATAACTAGCGAGTGGTAGATCTGGGATTTGAACCCAGGCGGTCTGACTCAGCCACACTTTGGACTACTAAGCATTCTGACTCCCTAATCATAGCACTTTGTACAGCCCAGATAACCACCAGGCAGCTAGTCCCTGGAGGGAGCATTTGCTAAAATATTGCAGAATGGTGATGAGAATTGTGTAGAGCAGGGAACATTCAGTTCCGTCAAGGGTCATGCTTTCAGTCTCCCATCTGTACCAACACAGAGTAACAACAGATTTAAAAAAATTGCCACGCTCAACAAAAGAAAACGTGTCCATGGACCAGAAACACGAACCAGAAAGCAGGTCCGAAGCCCTGGCCTACTTCTCTGTGGGCCTGGAAGCAGTCAGAGGAGTTAGGGAACTAGCTTCTCACAGTGTTTGGAACTGCAAATGCATCCCACAAGGCAGGGGACAAGAGCCAGGGATGGAGTGATGCTCCCCGCATTGCAGAGGGCATGAAAAAACGCTGCTACCAGCCGCCACCTAAACTTAAAATATATGTCTAGAGAGATGAGAGAACGCAGACATAGCCTTGCATTCAGGACCTGGTCATCTACCAAATGGCTCAGTGACGAGAACGGCCATATCTCTGGTTAGCTCCTCAGGGTGGACACTCTGAAAAACCGCTGTCAGACCTGTACTGGAGGTCCTGAAAGGCAGGTGGTGTGTTATTGTTGTTAGTCGCCATCAAGTCGACTCCAGCTCATAGTGATCTTATATATAACAGAATGGAACATTGCCTGGCCCTGGACCGTCTTTATGCTGGTTGGCTTGCTTGAGCCAGTGTTGAGGTTACTGTGTTGATCCATCTCACTGAGGGCTTTCCTTGTTTTCATTGACCCTCTACTTTATCAACCAGGATGGCTTTTCTAGTGATTGGCCTTTCCTGATGACATGTCCAAAGTAAGCAAGCCAAAGTCTCACGATCATTAGTTCTAAGGATCATTCCCATTACATTTCTTCTAAGATTGATTTGTTCGTTCTTCTGGAAGTCCATGGTGTATTCAATATCCTTCACCAACGCCAGAGTTCAAACGCATCAATTCTCCTGAAATCCCAGAGGAAAGGAATGGTAAGCGCAGGGCAACTGCAACAACAAAATAAAACAAAAGAAAAACTAACTCTTGATGAACCTGCACCAAATCAATAAAATCAACAATCAGGAGATAAAAATCACTTTAGAGAAAATGAAAGTAATAGTGCAATCTGAAAATGATTTAAAAATTACAATGTTAAATATTTTCTAAGAGTCGAAGAAGCAAAAGGATAAAAAGAACAAGAAATTAAGGACTCAAACCAGGCAAAAATAACAAAAGAATGGATAGATATGAAAGAGAACCAATTAGAGATAAACAGCTAATTACTGACCTTTATGAAACTCAATTAAAAAAAAAAAAAAAAACAAAGACCTGTTGCCATCAAGTGGATTCCGACTCATGGCAACCCCATGTGTGGCAGAGTAAAACTGCACTCTGTAGGGTTTCCAAAGCTGTGACTTTTCAGAAGCAGATTGCCAGGTCTTTCTTCCTAGGTGCCTCTGGGTAGGTTCGAACTGTCAAACTTTTTGGTTAGTAGTCAAGCACTTAACTGTTCGTGCAAGCCAGAAGTTCTCCACAAAGCTCAATAGCTAGGATAAACTCTAGATTGGATAGCTAAAAAGAGAATTGGCAAATTGGAAGATGATTATGGAGGAATTAATTTAGAACGCAGCCCAGAGAAGTAAAGATATCTGAATGGCCAACAAACACATGAGAAGGTGTTTGACATCACTAGTCAGTCTACATTATTAAAAATCAGCTAGATATTTGTCACAAGTCAGTTCTAAAACAAAATTATTGAAAATATGAGGCTATAAAAAGTTACCATGTATAAGATTAACCAAAATAAAATTGGTGTAGCTAATACTAATATGAGAAAAAAAAAACAGAAATTTTGTCAAAAACATTAAAAGGGAGAAAGAGAGGCAATACACACAGAAAAAAAGTACACTGAACCAGGAGGATAAAACAGTCTGGAACTTGTATTTACTTTTCAAACCATGAAATACATACAGGCAGTCCCCAGGGTACAAACGAAATCTGTTGCTGTGTTTTTAAGAATTTGTAGGTAAGTCAGAACAGGTGGACATGGTTTTTGTTTCACCTTACTTTAGGGCCCCAAACCAAAACCAAACCCACTGCCAATGAGTCGATTCCAACTCATAGCGACCCTATAGGACAGAGTAGAACGGCCCCCATAGAGTTTCCAAGGATCGCCTGGCGGATTTGAACTGCTGACCTTTTGGTTAGCAGCCGTAGCACTTACCCACTACGCCACCAGGGTTTCCTACTTTAGGTCCAGAAAGGGCTTTTTCAGTGATTTAAAAGCTGCACATGCAGCAAGTGAAGGTGACTGTGATGAGGAATTTGTTGTGAGTAGGGGTTGTTGGTTCAATTGTTTCAAAGTGAGGGCAAATTTACATATTAAAGACAAGTGCGAGTTGTCTGTGAGTTGGGTGTGCATAACGCAGGTACTGCCTGTAATACAAAAGTGGAAAGAATTACAGGGAGAAATTACAAATCTACAAAGATGATGGAGCATCTGTGAAATACTGCTGTGTATTTCTAGGCTTGAAAATGCAATACTCAAAGGGCTGCTTCCACCCACCCAACCACTTACACTGTCTACCTGCATTGTGGAATGTTGGCACTAGGTGATGATGGTGGGGTGATGAGAGGACAGTGAGGACCTATCCTGATGGTGGAGCAGCCCACACACAGGTCACTAAAGCAGTCCCTCCTGGGACAGTCCCACTGATACCTGCAGGCCATCCCCACCATCCCCTCCTAGCTTGGAGGCCCCCTCCATACTCCGTGCTCTGTAACCTATACTCCATACTCCACATGTTATACTCCACCCTTCATACTCAGTACTCCTTGCTCCATCATAAAACTCCACACTCCATACCCCACACTCTACAAAATACTCTGTGCTCCATACACCATGCTTCACACTCTTCATTTCATACTGCACACTTCATACTCCACCCTCCATATACCATACCCCACCAAGCCAAACCCACTGCTGCCAAGTCAATTCCCACTCATAGCAACCCTGTAGGACAGGGTAAAACTGCCCCATAGGGTTTCCAAGGAGTGGCTGGTGGATTTGAACTGCCGACCTTTCGGTTAGCAGCTGAGCTCTTAACCACTGTGCAATCATACCCCACACTCTGTACGAAATACTCTGGGCTCCATTCACCATATTCCACACTCCATATCCCACATATCATACTCTTCATTTCATGCTGCACATTCCATGTACCATGATCTGTGCTCCACCCTCCATTCTCCACCTCTGTGCTCTGCACGCTGCACGCTCCACACACCACATGCCATATTCTGTACCCCACAGTCTATCCTCCATGTCTGTGCTCTACACACTCCACGCTCCACACTCCACGCTCCACACTCCACACGCCATGTTCTGTGGTCCACCCTCCATTCTCCACCTCTGTGCTCTACACACTCCACGTTCCACACACCACATGCCATATTCTGTACCCCACACTCCATTCTCCACCTCTGTGCTCTACACGCTCCACGCTCCATACTCCACATGCCATATTCTGTTCTCCACACTCCATTCTCCACCTCTGTGCTCTACACGCTCCACGCTCCATGCTCCATGCTCCACACTCCACATGCCATGTTCTGTGCCTCACCCTCCATTCTCCATCTCTGTGCTCTACACACTCCATGCTCCACACTCCACACGCCATATTCTGTACTCAACACTCCATTCTCCACGCTCCATACACTGTGTTCTGTACCTCACACTCCATTTTCCACACTCTTCTCCACCCTCCATTCTCCACCTCTGTGCTGTACACACCCCACGCTCCACACTGTGTGCTCCACACTCTGTGCTCCATACCCTCAGATAG